>NW_021604602.1:2597837-2643554 GCF_004785775.1 Grammomys surdaster | reverse complement strand
CTTCATCATCTTATATATCCACATCCCTCTAGCACGGCAATCTGTCTCTGCCATCTGTCTCTGCCTTCATCATTTCTATTTTCCCTCCCTCACCTCTTTCTCAGCCATCCCTATATTCATATCCTCTGGTCATCTCTGCCTGTGTCTGTCATTTATAATTCCATCAATTCTGTCTCCATCTCTGCCATCTTTCCCTCCATCTCTGCCCCGTCAGTTCCATCTGCCCAAGTCCATCATCTCTGTCATCTTCACTGTCTCCATCTCTCAGCATCTGTATCTATCTTTCTTCTTCTTCTAATCTCTTTATTTCTATATCCATCTGCTTACTTAGACTTAATTCCTTCTCTCCCTTAACAGATATGTGACCCCTCAAATCCTTGGAATTCATCGAATGGTGACTTTCATTTTATGTATTCACCAGGTGACAGGTGGTTGGAAGGTTGTAGGTCATCAAGGACCAATTCTGGTGATAAACATTGGAAATTTCCCCATCTATCTGTATGGATGGGAAAGGGGATGAAGGTACCAATATAATAAAGTGTGACTATAGTATGAAGCCCCTTAAATACCATCAAGGAAGCCTCAGGATGCACAATGGTGGGGCACTTGTCGAGAATACTCAAGGTTCCAGGGTGAGTTTTCAACACTCAGAGGGGAAAAAAAGAAACCTTCAAGAGTACACAATTCAGAAAGCTAGATGGAGATGACCAGATCAGAGGTGGCATGCCCAAAGGGGACACAAAAGCTGCACCAAGACTGTGTTCCACACATCTGACTCTCTGTACGTCTGAATCTCTTGTAACAGTTTAGAACAAACCGGTAAGTACAAATGACTCACTGGGCTCCTAAGCTCCATGAACTATCCCAGAAAATACAGTGAAAAGGAGATCGGGGAGACAGGGATCTTGGCTTTTAGCCACGCAGGACAGACAGACAGATATGTGGGTACCTACTGTGTGCGATTAGTCCGACATGGGAACAATTTTATGAGACTGAGACCTTCGGCCTGGAATGCGAGGCCAACTCAAGTTGGCTTGTCAGCAGTGAGCTCCGTTGTAGGCTATCCACTTTGTGGCCATGGCGGGATAGATATCTGAGGAAAGCCAGCTGATGTCAGAGGTAAAGAGGAGGAGATCATCACAGAAACCCACAACTGCTCTAAAACGCAGAACACAACCACATGGTGTACAACTACAGTTGACACACCTACAACAAAACTCCTCCGCCTAAGGCTTGGGGGAACATTGCAGAAGATACTGCTGAAAGATTGCAAGAACCAGAGGAAAAGGTGTCTGCTGCCAGACAGTCTCATTATAGTCACCTGAACAAGGCCCAAAGGACAACTGCAATTGACATGCTAGCAGGGATGGTGAAACTCTCACAAGTACCCACCCACCTCTAGATGAAGTGCTACGTGCTGAGAGGGGAAGTAGCAAGTCCCCCCATAGACACTCAATCTGAAAGGGTCAGCCCTAAGCAAATGCATCACATATACATACAAGCAGTACTGTAGATAGATAGGTAGGTAGGTAGATAGATAGATAGATAGATAGATAGATAGATAGATAGATAGATAGATAGATGAGAGAGAGAGAGAGAGAGAGAGAGAGAGAGAGAGAGAGAGAGAGAGAGAGAGAGAGAGGCACATGTAACAACAATAATAAACATAGAGAGGTCATGGATTTGAGGGGGAATGGAGTGATTTGTAGACACAGGAGAAACTGGAGAGAGGAAACAGTAGACTGGGAATACTATAAGTGCTTACAACTGAAATTTAAAAATAAACAAATGAAAATTAAAACAAGAAGTAAAACAGAAAGACAGACATGGAGAATCAGAGCAAAGGAGTCTTCCCTGCCTCTCTCCCCATGTTGCTCTCCATCACTTCGCCTTCCTCCTCAGCACTTGCACTGTCTGAATGACTTCATTCACTTACTTGCCTACTTATCATCTGTAGGCTTCACCACAGAAGCTCTATGGAGCCCAGTGATTTCTGTACACCGTTGCATCTACGGCAGAGCCAATCCTCAACACCTGTGTGTTTAATCAAGTCTGAGGGAAATACCATGATGCATATGGAAAGATGGCATTGTGTCGCTAAACTTTCTGCCCTGATGCAATGCACATTGTCAACCAACACAAAATCAAAACTCATATGAGATGATCTCTGGGCTGAGACTGGGAACGTGCTAGATTTGGCTGTGGGAGGAAGAATAAACACAAAAGTAAGATTCCCCATGGCAGAACTACCTGTTAAGTGACTTCACTATCTCTGGCTTTGGTTCTTAGTGGTCAACTGTAGTCTAAAAGTTTGATGAAACACCAAGAAACTAAGCAACGCCTAAGTTTTCAAATGTACCATTCTGAGTGGTGTGATGTCATCTTTTGTTATCTTACTTCATCTCAGCCTGGATAAAAATAGCCCTTTGTTCAGCGTATCCACCCACTATGCACTACCTGCTCGTCAGTTCCTTCGTTGTATTCTTGTTTATCACATCAACCAACGCAGTGCCTGTGCTCCCTCACCCTTACGTCAGTGAAGAGTGACAAAAAGTACACAAAAGAATGGTGACACCAGGGATTCAAGTGTGTCACGGTGAGGCCACCAAATGCTTCCTTTAAATGATTTTGTTAAAAATAAAAGACAACTCCAAACAAACTACAAAACCTTTGTTCTAGGATCACCGATACCCTCTGTAGGTTCAACTCTTCAAGCTATGAAATAATGAATGAGAACAAGAAATTCTTTCTCATGTTGCTACTGTTTTAGCCTGGAATGGCATTGAGTAAAATGAAAAGAACGTAGTTTCAGATATTGAGAGTTCTTGAGATATTTCTTTCATGGACAAGGAGGAGGCTACTGTACAGATAACTATTTATGAAGTAATACAAAATAAAATCTTCCTAGTCTAACTGTGCCACAGAATATCCATTTCCTTACAAATAAGACGAGTCCAGCCTCTCTTCAAGGATGAAGAATGACCAACACAGTAGCACTCTCTAGCAAGTCACAACGCGTAGAAAGAAAGGGACGTTCCAATGCATCAGAGACAGAAGCTAAGGTGAATCGAGTCTGGTGATGAGTGAAAGGGGGTTGCAGGAAGCTGGCAGGCACCACAATCCTGACGGTCATGGCCTGTGTAATCTCTTCTCCATCCACCATGTCTTAGAACCATTGAGTAGAGAGATGGTGCCTCCTTGTATGGATTGCTTTACTGACCAAGGTGAAGGGATTTCACAAGCAGACTTAGACTTTGAATTAATTGAGATCATCTTGACGGGCCTGGCCTAACCAGACAAGACCTTCATGTCTTTACTGAATGTCCATATGATAACACAGATTAGAGAGTCTACCTTCTGAAAGGGATCCAGGAGCAGGTAACGGGAGTTGGAGGTGATCCTCTATCAGCCCTGAGCAGCAAAATGCAACCTCTGTCTCAGGCTGGCAAGAGAACGGATTCTGCCACCAACCTGTAGGAATGGGAAGTCAGTCTTTCCTCGCTGAATCTCCTGATGGGATCATGGCTACAGGAGATGCGTTGTCCTCTCTTCTCCAGCTTCCAAGCTTCGAGACAGAATTCCAAAGAGACTGTTGCCTTAAGCTACTGAGTTTTCAGGTATAAAATCTGACATGTTGAGGGAGCTGGAGAGGGGCAACTCAGCACGTGCTATTGGGATAGCTTTCCAGCTACTTGGGATTTATTAATATGACTATAAAATGCTTCACTGCAAAATAAATTCTGGAGAGATGAAGTAACTAGACAGGAGAGATAAGCAGTGCTGCCTTCGTCAAGTGAGGTATTCTAGACTGTGTTCCATGAACTGCAGACAGTCCCATCAGGATGCTCTGGGAACTGGTAGCTGAGGTCATAGGCAGGGCCTGGGGGAGCCCCTTTCTGGTTTGTAGACAGAAGCCTTTATGGTACTGTCCTGAGAAAGAGGGCACAGTTCTCATTGTTGACAGAAGACACATTATGTCCTGGGATACAGCCTCAGGGCCCTGCCTGACACTGTCCTATTGAGGCTCTGGGTTTCGGTCTATGAGTTTTATTTGTGATCTTTAAAAACACTTTTCACATTTATTCTTTAGGAATTTTCCAAATATAGTGTATTACTATATGTTTCCTCTTTCCAACTCTCTCTAGACCCTCTCAACATGTTCTTCCAAATTTATATCTTTTTTTGGTTTGTTTGTTTATTTAACATCAAATTTTAATGGGACAGGGATGTTTCGTTGACATTACATAGCTTGTTAAAGTATAAGTTCTCTGGTTTCAGGACAAAGTGCCATTTTGGAGCATGAAAATAAGAGATCTTACACATTTCTATCTTCAAAAAGAAATCTTATACTTTTTAATATTTAAACAGTTGAGGCCTCTTCCAGTACATAACTGCTGCAGGAGTAACAGGTACAGAAAAGATCTTTATTATATGGCCAAGGAGTAAGTGTGTTCAAGATTCATGCGTCAGTGCTACAGGCACATAAACACAGAATGAAAGATATCACTGCAAATTTCTGAGTCTTATTCTTCTGGATGGCAAAGGTATCAGTGATTTTATGATTTCTTCTGTGGTTTCTATCCTTCCTCTGTGTGTATTTTCTATGATCTTGTGATGATATTATGAATGAGATTATTGTACACATAACATTATTTCAGTCACCATCACAAAGACACAAGCTAAACAGTTTTGCCTCTGTGATATTTGTAAATTTCTTCAAGCATTGAAGAATTAGATAAGAATATTAAAACATTGTCAATGTATGCCGTAATTACAACCGTGTAGAAGCGTTACACATGTTCAGTAGGTTTGGGAGTAAAGAGAATATATCACAATCAAAATAGGTATCACTTATCTGACTGACCATCAGAAGTTTCAATATATTTTATACTGTTTTATACTTGAAATAAATGTGTCCTTTACAACTGTAGAGAAAGATTATATAGATTCTGGGCAGATGATAAAGATGATATGAAGATAGATAAATACACAAATGAAGCCAGTCATTGGTAGCACACGTCTTTAATCCCAGCACTTGGAAGAAAGATGCAGGCGGGTGTTTGAAAGTTCGAGGCCAGCCTGGTCTACAGAGCTAGTTCTAGGACAGCCAGGGCTACACATAGAAACCTATCTTGAAAAAAAAAAACCCACAGGTGATAGATAACAGATGATACATACAGATATATAGATGATTGACAGATAGAATGATGATAGATCATATTCAATAGACATATACATAGACAATAGAAGATAACAGTATGCGATAGACATAGATACATAGGTGATGGATGATAGCCATAGATGAGTGATAGATGGTTGACAGACATAGGCATAAGTAGACTGACGATAGATCATTAATGACAGATAATAAAAATAGACAGATAGTCGGCAGACAATGATTAAGTTTTTTTTTTTATAATGTGTATCAATTTCTTGAAGCAACTATAACAAAATGCCAGGCATAGGGTAGTTTGAACACAGACATTTACGTAGTCATTTTCCCAGAGGTAAGAGGTTTCATCATACTCTCACCCACAAAGCCCCCTCTTCAGCAGTTGGACACTGGTCTCGCTGTGTGTCTTCCTTTGGACCCTGCCTTGCACTTATGCATGTTCTAATTTTGGGTACTGATAAAAGACAACGAGTCATGATGAATTTGGCCTCACACTAATGATCTCATTTTCACGTACAGACTTACCTTTAAACACGTCCACTTTGGGGGAAACCCAAGGTAAAGACGTCAACCTCTCAGTCTCTAGGCACATACACCATGTAGCCTGCGACACCCCCGAAGGGTGGCTTCCTGCTAGTGAAAGAACGATACAACTTGCAATTTTATATCTTTGGGATCCTGACCTTTGAAAATGACTCAGTGGAATGATAGTTATGTCATTGTTGATGTTCATAACTTGATGTTTCCACTTTCATTTTGTCAGAGGTCGGACATGAACATGATGAGAATGAGAAGAGATGACACGTGAGGAGGATGAAGTGGTATCGGGTGCTATGTGTTTGTGTCTCCTCTGCCTCTCTAGAGGTCTATTCAAACATCTACCTAGGCGTCACTATGGGGTGGTCTCTTCTCTACAAGAGAGCTTAGGTATACTACAGAGTTTGTCCCAGAGACCCCACACACAGCTGTATCTTGGTGAGCATTCACACTGGTAAAATCTTAAAAGGAAGCTTTCTTGGAAAACACCCTGAGTCCCCACAACAGCCTCTCTCTCTCTCTCTCTCTCTCTCTCTCTCTCTCTCTCTCTCTCTCTCTCTCATTGCACTTCCCAGTTGACTGTGTGTGTGTGCGTGTGTGCACTTGCACGCATGTGCATGTCCTGTCACAACATCCTCTGCTTCCTTCTGGTGCCCGTCTCTCTGATCTTGTCCTTGATAAACTGTTATTGCTCCACATGGTCTGTGGTCTTATCTTCTCTGTGTCATACTTGACTGACTTCACCTCTTTCCTGGACAGACTTTCTAGAGAGTGGCTGTCTTGGTAAATGTTCCTGGACCACAGGTCAGACAAGGGCCACAAAGACCTCTGCCAGGATGAAGGAGTGAGAGTGTAGTGTTGACAGGGTGGGCGCTTGGAAAGTAGGTCATCTGCCACGCTAAGGGATTTTCCAGTAGAAGGTGCATTAGGAATGACTAAAGCCAGTGCCCTTGGACTCTGGGCTATAATTCAGTCACAGAAAATCTCATGACCAAATTGTGGGAAAATATGATGCCTTTGGATAGGGCACACTGAGAGTTTGTTTCTTCTCCTGCTCACTAAGCCTTGTCTGTGTCTCTCTGGTTCATTCTTCTACATGTGTTCTGTAACAAAGGCTGGAGAAAGACTTCCACAATCTAAAAAGGCATTTGTCTGTGCTATTGGTAAATTTACTTAGAACAACAATAACAACAACAACAACAACAACAACAACAACAACAAAATGTTGACCTTATCTATAATAAATCCAGATCCAGACTTATGAATATGAATGTCTTCCATCCTTGTGGCTTGAAATTGATGTTGGGGAGCAGGACATAGTCTTTCTGTGTCTACCCCACATATCCTCAGATACATATTCACATGGAAACCCTCAGAGAAATGAGATTCCGTGTTTCTTTACAGTTCCTGAATCCCTCATAGCATGTCCTTGGAGAAAGAGCAAGATTGGAAAAAAATCAAACAGTAGAACAGTTTGCAAAATAGCTGAGGAGAAAGGAGAAAAATATACACATACACACACAAAATGGGTGTTTGACAATGCCAGAAAGACAAACAGCAGATGGACAAACAGAATTAGAAAGCAAATGCCAGGAACCAGAAGAGGCAGTGGCTGCATTGGACAACATTACTAGGAGGAATTACAGAATAGTCACATGTGGTCAATGTGAGTGACACCTGCAGAGGCAAAACCCAGGTGACAGAGCTTTCTTCAGAAAAAAAAAGGGGGGGGTTGGTTACTACCACCAAGCAACTTAGGAAGATGAACTACTGTGTTAATTAAAAAGGGGTTGAGGTTGAAGGTTAATTTGCAGTTCAGAGTGGTGTTGTAAGCATCTCTTTCATACAAATGTCCCTAAGAACCTTGATTATAACTATTCGTCACCTGCATGGACCACAGGTGGCCACTCCAGGATCATCTTGGAGTGTGTGCCACAATATAGTCCATCCAACACAAGCCTTGCTCAACATGCTAATATCAGGGTCTCTTTGTTGATTTGCACCGAAACTGGTCAACATTTGTTCTTATAAACAAAGATTTGGGTATCCTTCAAGAATCTGTTCTATGAGCTGCTCTTGAAGTTCCCGATCATGGGGAAGCCAATGCCAATAGGGTAAGCAGACTTGGTTTGTCACCATGCTTGCTACCTCATGAAACCAGGCAGGTGAGGAGTTGACTCCTGGTGTCAACTTCTGGAAGTGCTGAGTAGATGAATCATACATGAAACACATGGGCTACTTACCGGGTATTGAGTTCCTTCCAAGTTAGTGGTTAGATGGAGATCTCGCACGAGGAAGACCAAAAAGAATAACAAGTCAAAGGAAAGCAGCTTCTTTTTTGATTCATAGTTTAAGAGTACATCTGAGCCATCATGGCAAGGAAGGTATGGTGGCAAAAGAGGAAGGTAATCAACAGTTCACACTGTGTCCAGTCGAGAAGCAGAGAGAGGTGAGTGATAGTTCTCAACTCCTCTCAGAGATCTCAGCCCATGGGATGATCTTACATTTAGAGTGGGTCTGTCTATCTGAACTTAATGTAGAAATCCATCCTCAAGACTCGAGACCTGCCAGTTGACAGTTACTCCTTAGTAACCCTCAATTTGAATGTCAGCTAGAAGAAATCCTTGCTTCTGGGCTGAGGGAGAGGAGAGCCACGATGACAAGAGCCTGGTACAGCTTAGTCACTCAGTGCTTCCATGGACACTTGCGAAGAAAGAGTTGTGTTATCTGGGAGTTGACAATGCCAACTGCATATTCCTTTCCTCTAGCTCTGGAAGAAGACAGAGAGTGAATTTTCTTAATATTCAAAATGAGAACCCGAACTGTGTTGCAGCTGGCTTTCATGATTCCTCTAACACGGCTGTGGCTAAAGTCTCCCAGGCTGAGTCATGCACCCAAGAACATAGCTCACCTGTGTGGGAATAGATTTCCTTTCTTGCTGACCTCATCAACAGATTTGTGGAGCCAGTTCCCTAGTTCAACGGCTTACCCTCAGCTGCTGTTTCGTGAGACTCTCATCCATCAATTGTGTTTAAATCTTTTATTTGGCTCCTTGATCCAAGATGTTGAGCTATTTCTATGCTTCTGTGACTGAATTAACAAGAACAGTTAATTGTTCTTACACTTTGACGAGACAGGATGTCCTTGCTAGTGCTACAACACCGTCTGACTCCTCCGGAGTGATGCTCAGAGACTTGTGTCTGTTAATTTCACAGTTAGGCCCCAGGATCGAACCATAAACAAAACTGAAATGCTCAATGAATGCAGAAGTCACTTGCCCAATGATACCTTGGCCATTCTCAAAGGTATGGCACTGGATTCCCAGGCACAGCACAGCTGACTTAGTCTTTCAATATCATTTCAATGTTGATGAGTTATCATCTGACCTTGACCAAGGCATCTATTTTCTTAGCTGAACCTCAGTTTATTTCTCTGAAAAAAAAAAAAGGATGCACTAAATTTCCCTACCTATTTAGAGATAGGAATATACATTTGATTTACCCAAATTATCTATCTATCTATCTATCTATCTATCTATCTATCTATCTATCTATCTATCTATTGTCTATCTATTGATGCATTTATTTATTTGTTGCTCAACCCAAATGCCTCCTCTAATAACTAAAGGTCTTCCTTTCTGTGAATACTATCATGAAAAATGACATATAAATCATAACCCTGAAATTTAACAATATTTTTTATATACCTTTCTTTTGGGGAGAATTGCGTCTGGGAGGCTTGGAAGCTAATCAAGTGTGGGTTCAACTCTAAAACCTGTGCTTATGGTTAGGTTATATTAACCGATTGTGCTTAGTCCAATCCTCGAGGGGCCATTGTATGGACGCTGCTCTATGGGTAAAGGAAAAAGGCAACACAATGCTAGCAGCTAAGCAGATACCACATGGCATGTCTTTTATTCACGGGGACTTAAGAAGGATTTTGTTTACATTCTTAAAACTGTAGATGGAGGAAAATATAATTCCCCTCCATCTCTTCCTCTACCTCCTCCTCCTCCTTTTTTCTTCTTCTTTTTCACCTTTGATTATACAGGGCCATGAGGAGCTCACCCTAGTTTCTGTCACAAGCAACCAATGGAATATATTATCCAAGATGAGAGAAACCCTGTGTATGAATGAGCCCACTGGTGATCTCTTCTAGAAGCCACTGGAAGTCGCAGATGCTTAAATATCAACACACAAAGTCCATGGCTGTGAAAGGTGGGAGTGTTGTGCTTGGCAGTATCTTCAATTCTGTTTCTGGTGGGATAAATGGTAGAGAGCTTTGTAACTGATGTGCCATCAAACTTAGAGTGGAGATACAGGAGCTGAGAACGCTGTTAATTGTAAGAGCCCCCAGGACTCTCATCAAGACTCCATGTGAAATTGTCCCCTACCTGGGATGAACCAATCCACAGACGAGGACTGATTTCTTTATACATGAAACTTGCATTCACATGTAAACCACATTTCTATAAGCACGATGTATTTTAAATAAATGGTTTATTTCTGTGCATAAAGGCAAAATTGTTATTAGGGAAATGAAAAGCAAAACAAGAAAAGTTTTTTAATGGTTTTATTCAGCTCAGAATTCAGCTCATTGTTCTCTTGGTAAAGATAAACATTCTCAGGACATCAAAGGAAGCAAAAACAAGTTTCCAGAAAGAAAAGAAAGATATGATGTCTGAGATGAAAACAGTACCATGTGACAAAATGCCAGGAATTGAAGATCTGATGAGATGAGTGTCCAGAATGGAAGGCAAAATGAAAGGTGGTGGTCTCAGGGTGGGGGAAACCCATGAGGAAAGTTCAACTAGACAAAAAGTATACATAATTGAAATTTCTGAAGCAAAGAGAGAGATGAAAAATATGTGAAGACTTAAAGACTGCCATCTAAACATTTGATGGAAACTATACTCTATACATTTCAGTGAGTTCCAAGAAAAAAAGAGGAAGAAAGATGAGCAGAAAGCAACCTTGTTCAAAACTGAGAACATGGCTTGTAAACATTCATGGAATCAGCTAAAGCAGTCTGTTGAGGCACAGTCATGCACAAAATTGTCTATATCAAAAGGGAAGAAAGCCTCAAATCAGCCACCCAGCTTCCCTCTAAAATAGCTAGGAAAGCAAAGCCACTCTCAATGTTAATCCATCCACATGTCATAAATGAACAATAGCATCCATGGTCCTATGTTACACACACACACGCGCACACACACACACTCACATTCACATGAGAGAAAGTCACAAACACACACAGACACACATGAGAGACACAGAGACAGAGAGACAGAGACAGAGGGAAAAAAAGACAGAGAATATCATGGAGCCAAACAAAATATTTATGCCAGGGCACAAACACCACCAACATGAGTTTAGGCAAATAATCCCCTTTCTCTGAGTCTCCAACTCCTCTTTCACAAGATAGGACAATGGAGTCACCCAGCCATGTGACTGAAAATTCAAAGACAGGTTTTTCTGAGTTTGGTTTCCTGTTGGCATGCTAAAATAGTTCAATAAAAGCGACTTATAGTAGTGGGAACAGGTTTTTTTCAGGTCAGAATTCCAGCTCATGGACTGTCATTATAGGTTGTGCAAGGTAGTGACAAGTGATTAGTTATGTCTACAGACAACAGCAGAGATGGAATGGGCGCCATGTGCTCCCTCTCCCTCTCTCTCCCCTCCCCCTCTCCCTCTCGGCTTGCATAGGACCAAGGATCCCCAAATTATGCAGTGTTGCCACTTTCTTATAGGATAGGTCTCCCCACATCAACTAAGACAACCAAGACAATCCCCTGCATCAACAGTTCTCAACCTGTGGGTCACAATCCCTTTGGGGATTAAATGACCTTTTCACATGGGTGGCATATCAGGTATCTTGCATATCGGTATTGTATTATGATTCATAATAGTGGTATAATTATAGGTGTGAAGAGGCAATAAATATAATTTTATGATGGGGGCGGGGTCACCGCAAGTGAAGAACTGTATTAAAATCCACTGCATTATGAAGGTTGAAAACCACTGCCATACAGTATACCTGGTTTTTACTGTTTATTATTATTATTGTTTTATCATTTTTAGTTTAGTTTTTTTTTTTTTTTTGGTTAGCTGGTTTGAGTTTTATTCTTGCTGTTGTTGTTGTTCTTCATTTCTTTGTTTGAGACAGGGCCTCACTATACAGCCTTAGCTGCCCTGGAATTTACTATGCAGACCAGGATGGTCTCAAACTCAGAGATCCACCTGTCTGCCTCCTGAGTATTGGGATTGATGTAGTGTGTCACTATATCCCAGTGAGTCCTTAGATTAGGAAACATTGGTGACTGCTACTGTAGCAAGGGAAGAAAGACCTTTCCACCCAAGGTCTGAGTGTGGGAATACTCAAAGCCATTTGGCGGGTGTTCAGTTAACATCCTCCAAAATCTAGTCACATACTTCTGAAAGCACCAAAGTTTCATCTACTTCATTGCTCTCTGAAGACAGGAGCAGGTTCCTGGAGCAGAAGATGATACCAGGAATTCAGAGAATTGAGAAAGAACAGCAAAGGGAAAAATAAAAATCTTAGGCCCAGGAGCAGCAGACCTTCTGGTGAAATACTGCCTTTCTCTGTTATGGAGATTACGCTCTGTAGCCAGGACTACTTCCTGCGCTAGGCTTTGATGAGAAACCTGGATGGATGGAATATGAATCTCCTGTTAGAGAACAGCTCCTCCTTTTCTAGAGCAAGCAATATTTCTCCTTTGTTGAAACTTCCAGAGAAAGAGAACAGAGAGAAAAGGGGACAAAGAAAAAGCTCAGCCGGAAACAATTTTCATTAAAATTTGATGCCTTTTAAAATTTATTTGCTAGTGTTTGGTTGAACATTTTATCACTTAGGAGAGTCAAATCTACATAATAATTATTTTAAAGTACAAATAATTTTATTTTACAATCATAATAATACAGTATTAATAATAGTTTGTTCAAAATAGAAAACTATAGAGACACAGTAGATAAACAGACGTCAGTGGCCTGCGGACATTCTATAAGACTTTACTATTCTATATTGTTGGTGCCTTACGATCAGCAAGATGTTAAATAATAGTGTGGGAAGATCCATGCATGTTAGCTAAAGTGTGATTGGATATAGAAAAGTTATTAATAGATTCAGTCTTTCTTGAACTCTGAGACATTTTTCACATTTCCACATCTGTGAAATCCCGATGCACCCTATAATTAATGGCATATCATAGTTTAATTGGCATCTATTTTGTCTTCGTGGTACATAAAACGATGTTGTCTTTTACGACTGATCGTAGTTAGATTTGATGGATACAGCAATGTACGTCAGTAGTTTATTAGTCATTCGAATGAACTCAAGTCATCCACTACAAGATTTTAAGGAGCAGGCAGTTATTCGGAGATAAAATATTACTCTAACCTTTGTCTTACATGGGTATTGGAGAGAAAGAGAAAGAAAACCTGAGAGACATGTATGGAGTCTGACCCAGAAGGGCAGCTTGGGGCTAGAGTTTGGCCATGCTGTCACAGGTGGAGACTTCACCAGCACAGCCCCACTGTCTAAATATGCTTCCTTCCTCTCACGTGGAGGACTGAACACCCTCTCGATGCTTCACTTCCTCTCCTGGTAGGAAGGACACGCTTTCCTCGTGTTTTAACCTGTGGGCCCCTAGAATTCGTGGGTTGGAGACTTAATACTCAGAGTCACCGTCTTAGTGTTCTATTGCTGTGAAGAGACACCATGACCAAGACAACTTCTACAAAGGAAAACATTTAACTGGGGTTGGGTTACGGTTTCAGAGATTTAGTTCATTATCATGGAAAGGAGCATGGCGGCTCACAGGCAGACAAGCTGCTAAAGAAGGAGCTGTGGGTTCTACATCAGTATCCATAGGTAGCAAGAAGAGGAGAGAGACACACTGGGCCCGACAAGAGCTTTGGAAACCTCAAAACCCACCCCCAGTAATTCACTTCTTCTAACAAGGCCACGCCTATTCCAATCAGGAAACACCTCCTAATCCTGTTAAATAGTGCCACTCCCTGGCATTCAAATACATGAGCCAATGGGGGACCATTCTTATAGAAACCACCACAGTCACCTTAGTAACATTTGGAGTTGTGTTGCCTTGGATATGCTGGGGATCAAATGGAATAAGCATGATATTGAAAGTTTTGGAGGAAGGGGCCATGGGATGCCTGCCACCATGGGATGGCCATGGCATGTCAGATACAGCGCGACACCCTCATCAGGCGTGTGGGAGGGAGATATGGATGTGACACCTTTAGACTTCCAAGCACTTGGAACAGAGAAGCAGATACATCTCTGTTCTTTATCATCTGGTCTTGGACACGTCATCGTAGAGAGAGAAAACAGACTAGAACCCCTGATACTGCCATATAACCTTCTGGATGCATATGTGACCTTTCCCCTGCTTGATAGGCAGCAAGGTCTGGGATTCAGTGCTGGTGAACACACACATGCCACACCCACTCAGGGGCTAGTACAACGGGACGTCCCAAGCTCTCTTTCCTATGAGAAGAGATCACTTAGCTTCCTGCCAAGCATGAAGAAACTGGATAAAACAGGCCTGGGGCAGCCTGCAGTTTTAAAGACTAAAGTAATCAAAAGAAAACTCTGTGGCTAATGTAAGCCACCAAGGTCTGGAGGGGTCCTGGTTACAGAAAAAAAAAAGAAAGAAAAGATATCAAATTTGGGAAAAAGGGTTGCAGATATGACGAGATGGGACCTGAGAATGTATTTGCAGATTTAAGAGCAAGCCTCCCCCTTAGGTGTTAAATGTAACTGGAAAAGTATGACCTAGGCAAATCATTCCCTCTGGAGTGCAAATGGTAAAGGCCACATTCACACACATTTCTGCATTAGAACAAACTTGGATCAGCTGTGCTTTGTAATCTGGAGACCACCTAGGTTTCCGTTTTGAGTGTCTGCGGTGCCTCTGTGCTTTGAGCGCTGTAAGCGGCACATGTCTCTTCAGAGTGTGTGGTGGGTTCCTCTCCATCTGCTTTTAATGGATGAGTGAGAAAGTTCAGACAGTTGCTGTGCCTGTGCTTTCTCTGCATTCCTACACAGGGGTAAACATGGGGAAGGTGTGGAAGCCTCGCCATTTGCGCTATATGGTCTTTGTAGAGCACTGAATGCCTTCAGACTTGGAGAACCAGGGTTTCCTTTAGTGATGCCTGATGGTGGACAACAATTCTTCACGGATTCATAGCACCATAGTATTATTGAGAGGCAAGGCTGGGGAAAGACAGAGAGATTGCTCTGGGGCGTGCCGCTCGGTTTTCATCTTGCTCGGGTGTCTTCCTGTATGTTCCCATTAGCCAGTTTCGCTCACCGTGTATTGATTAAACAACATGATAAAGTAACAGCCCTAAAAACATGGGCCCACATGAAGTACTCGCCCTTTACGTTGCTCTCCAATGATTTTGATCACAGCAAAGAAACAACTGGCTGGGAAGCAACACACCTATCCGTAGAAGCTGATTTTCTTCGGATGCCTTTAATACTTTTTTTTAAATCAATCTACCTTTGGGATTACACGTCTTCAAACGCATGGCGTGTTCTTTGGTTTCCAGATAGGCATATATTTCTGATTGAATTAAGACTGGCAATGGTGGGTTTGGATCCAGGGACATATGCTGGAACGACATGATCATTTCCACCTTCTCTGAAGCTCTTCCAGGGACATTTGCCAACGATGCTTTATTAGGTGTCATTTTGGGCCAGGACCCAGAAGCCTGCTGGCCTTCCTGTGCCCTGCCATAAAAGACATCATCAATTTCCCGGAAATGAGCTGCACAAACCCGCAAGCCGTCTTCCAGGGCTCCTCTCCAGCTCACGTAGGCAAAGAGCAATTCTCTCCTGCAAGATCAATTAAGATTTATGGTGACTGACTTGAAGAAGTTGGGTTGATTCTCTGCCCCTGACTCCGAGAGCCCAACTACAGACTCTTTTGTGTCAAGGAGCTTTAAAGAAAGTCCCAAGGATATTTACATAAGAGGAGCTTCAAAACCAGGGCTTGAGAGTTCCTCATCCTTACCTGCCAATAACAACAAGGGCAGTAATAATACGCTAGAATGAAGGAACTGGCTGAAAAACTTGTGAAGTTTGCATCCTATTGAGCAAGCAGGCTTTAATTATTAATTTTGCACATTATTTACAGTGACAGTTAAATATATTGATCGTCACAAAGCAAGAAGTGTTGTTACATCAACAACCAGATCTGACTAAAGAAAAAGGTAATAATTATCAATTAGCAAGAATTACTGCTAATAAGGTTGGTGGGGGGAGTGAAGAACATCTCTGATTAGGAAGAACTGACACATTCATAGTGTTGTATAAATTGCCAGGATTTTAAAAATACATCTGCCTCATGATATTTTAAAGGGGGATGGGGGCGAGGAACATAATTACTAGGCGCATCCATGATGCAGACCTTTGCGCTGTTCTTTTAATCACTTAGAAGGGGAGACATGGCTTGGGAGATTTTTGTCCTTCTCTGTGGCTAACAACTAAAATTAACTAACAGCTCAATTATTGTGTTAATGAGGCAGCTCCCTCCCGACTCGCATAAATTCAATTTCAATTTATTTTTCTTTCCAATGTCCTTGTATCCCCTATCAATCAACTACCCTTCCCAAAGGGAAGGAAATGCCATACGAAAAGAGGGGTCTGTAAAAAGAGCTTAGGACAAAATGGAAGTCCGTCATATATTGTGATAGGAAGTGAAAATTAGTTTTCAAGAGGCTGTTTTGGAAACTGAGGCTCCAAAGGTCGTTTGGCCAGCCAGGGAGCATACAGCTCTCAAATCCTATTGGCTTGCACGGAGGCTCATATTATTACACAGTCTTGGAGAAGTGAGGTGAAGCTGTTGGTCTCTCATTTCATGAGTTCTCTATAGGTTTTATGCTTCACAAGGTAAGCAGCACATTTGAGAGTGTTCCAAAGTACAGCAAATGGCTGGAGCAAGCTAGGGAAGCCAACACCATCCCAGATCATAGCGGTTCCTTGGCCAACCCTTGAAGCAAGACTATCAGCAATCAAGTCACCATCAGGTCTTATGAAGCTTTGAAACTTGAGAGTTCATCGGTCGGTCCTAAGCTGTGCCTACTGACATCCATTTGGGGTACAACGTTTTATCCCCATTGTGGAATACCTGGAAACTGAACAAGTCCACTGTTGACATATCTCCAACGGTCTTGATCTCAGTTGTCCTTCCTGTGTCTCACGTAGAACCTCCAGGAAAAAGAACTCTAGGAAGAAGGCTGGACAGGTGGCTTGGTTGGAGAAAGCACTTTCTAGATCAGCCTCATAACCGGAGTTTGAGCCTCAGAACCATATATAGGTATAGAAGAGAACGGATTCTGAAAAAATGTCCTCCTGACTTCCACATACATACCTTGGTATGTGTGTGCCACATAGCCACGCCCACACAACAGTAGTGACTATCAAGCTAATCACAGCTTTATCAAAAATCCAACTCATTTTCCCATTCTCCATGCCTGACCCACTAGCATGCAAAATGAACCAAACCAGCTCTGAACATCTCTGTTGGTGAATGCCTTACTCTGGTGGATCCCACACCCTCTGGACTCAGCTGTGGGAGTGTTTCTTTACCTTGCAGTCTGCCTGTTGCTTTCTTTGAAATCACAGGTGTGTGTACTTGTTACTACCACTGTATACACGTCAAGAAGTTACTTAAGGGTGGAAGAATTCACTTGTTTCATGGCTGGAAGGTAGAGTCCATTGCTGTGAGGAATGCATGGTGGTGGGGGCGTTGGAGGGGGGTGACTGGAAGAAGGGACTTCTCATACCTGGGTGAGCCATTTACATTTGCACTGCCTGGATATTTCCAGATGAGACCTGTGGTTTGTTGACCAGTGGCCAGAAGCCATGGTTGGTTTTAGTTGTCCACTTGAACCTAGAATAATTTGGGGAGTCTCAATAGAGATTGTGGGTATTCATATGGGGGATTACCTCGATTAGTGGAAAGACCATCTCTTTGTGCTTGGCACCATTCCCTAGGCAGAGGAAGCTGAACTGTAAAAGAGTAGAGAACGCAAGCTGAGTACTTGTAGGTACACATTCATTCATTCATTCATTCATTCATTCATTCATTCTTCATTCATTCCTTGCTCTCTTTGCTTCAAGCATTCTCTTGCTTTCGACTGCGGATGTAATGCAATTCACTGATACAAGCTCCTGCTCCCTTGGGTTTACCACAGTGACTGATTATAACCTGGAATTCTGGGGCAAATAAGCCCTTTTTTTCTTTATGTTGCTTTTGCCAGTGTATTTCCATCATAACAACAGGAAAATGACCTTAGACACCATCCAAAAGAAATATCAGCCTGAACACCATGGAACTGTCCTGGTTTGGATACTGGTCCTTGCGCATAAGATCAGGTTATTTATATATTATAAATATGTGTATGTGCATGTAGGTGTGTGTGTGTGTGTGTGTGTGTATGCGTGAAGCAGGCCCCCTGCTGGTCATGTGTATGTGTGTGTACATGTATGTTTGTGTGTGTGTGTGCGTGCATGTGCATGTATGTGTGCATATGTGTGTTTGTATGTGTTTGTATGCGTGTATATGAAACGTGTGTATGTGTGTATGTGTGTATATGTATAGAGGCCAAAGACTGATGTTAGATGTCTTCATCAGCTGCTTTTATTTTTTGAGAACTCTGTCTCTTGCACAGAGCCTACCTACCATGCTTTGTTTTGTGAGTTTTGGACTCAGGTCACTTTACATGTTGAGTTCTCTTCACAGCCCTGTATTTATCCTTTTGTCTCTGTTTTGAAAAAGCATTGTGCCATCCACACCTTTGCCTCCATCTCCTCTCCAGTCGTATCCACATTTCTGAATTCCAGCCCAAAGCACCGACTCCCCGACATTCAGATTTGTTGATGGAGAATGATGCTTTTCTGTGTCCCAAGGCATGTCTTTCAAGGAAGAAGTTGGATAAACGGCAGTTTTTAGGTCATTATCACTGCTGTGAGGTCAGTTGCTCTGCAGGTTTTAATGGTGAGGTTATGGAAAATACTGGAAGTCTCTTTTCTTTACCTAGGCATAGCAGATAAAGCTCCATGACCTGATGCAAGTACATTGCATCCATACAGCCCTCTCCAGCATTCTCACTTGGGTGTTTCTCCTCACCCTATAGCCTCACCCTATAGCCTCATTTCTCCTCACCCTATAGCCTCCTTCAATGTGGCCCAGTGTTGTCCCTGTTTGATGACCAACCATGAAGCTATCAGGTGAGCAAAGACACTCTGCTTTAGCTGAGATGGGAAACAACCTCTCCTTGGAGGAAAGGGAGCTTTGATTCCAGTGAACAGGTAGGCTGCCCACATTACAGCATTCCTTCATGTATCCTCAAGCCCACCTTAAAGGCACAGTCAGACCCATCCGCCATTTCCTTTCATGCTTTCTGTGCTGAAACATATGGCTGACCAGGTCAGAGGCATCAAAACTCTCAGTTACCTCTGGACTTGTACATGAGGATGGTCACTCATCAGTGTTGATGATTAGTGGATACTTCTACAACACAAAAAATATCCAGTGATACAACATGGACCATTAGCAGAGCCTGGAGAAGCTCCTAGGTGCTTTAATCCAGGGAAGAGGGGATGTTTGTTACTGCGCACAACAGAGGTTATCCAGGACCCTGGACAGAGCTTCTCTAATGCCAGAACGACCCTGCTAGTTCTGGAAGCTGGACTACCTGTCTCTGAGCACCCTTTGGTCAGTCTGCTCCAGTAGCTTCCTTGTGCTTCTGTGGAAAGAAAGTGCTGATCCTCTGACACTTTGAAAGCAGCAAATGTAAAACAACCCAAGAGACCTGCCCATTTCAAGAGGCAAAACCACGTTCTGTAAACTGTCTTTCACAGTAATCAGCCCTCTCCTATTTATTCTCTTCCCAACCCAAAGTTTCTGCTCGAATGAAAAATAAAGACAGTAATTAAGAAATATAAACTATACTAAAGTATATTTTAATGGAAAATGACTCTGCTTAAAGAATAATGGTTAGAGGTGATGTGGAGGAAGTTGCATTCTCTTCTCCTCCTCCTCAATAAAATAGACTCAAGAAATGTTATCCTCATTTCTGTATTTATTTTTATTGACCTTTTTCAGATAATATTTTTGTTATGCTTTCTCTACCCCAACTTCTCCCACATTCTCTCCACCTCCCTATTCTCTCTTTCTCTCTCTCTTTCTCATTCTCTATATCTCCCCCCTCTCTCTCACATACACACAAATAAAAACAAAACAAACAAGAAAATAACAATTAAGACAAAAATGCCAAAATGCAACAAAGTACAAACACATACACACATATACACATTCACACACAAAATACACATAATTGTGCATACACATACATGCATATACACACATACACACACACACTCATATACATATACACACATACACATGCATATGCATACATACACATACTTAGACACATGTACACTCACACACATACACATGCATATGCACACATCAAAATAACAACAACCATGGAGTTTGTTTTGTGTTGGCCAACTACTCCTGGGCATGGGATCTTCTCTGGAGTGTGGTTGATGAACTCAGTGAGACTCCGTTGGAGGAAACTGGTGAGCAGCTGCATGCAGAAATGCGGAAATGAAACCATGACTACCACCCTGTGCAACACTCAACTCCAAATGAATCAAAAGCCTCAACAGAAAAGCAGACACTGGAGTCCAACAACAGAGAAAGTGGGGAAAGGTCTTGAGCTCATTGGCCCAAGAAAGAGCTTTCTGAACAGAACAATTGATAAATGGGACCTCATGAGACAGAAATGCTTCCATATAGCAAAGGACACCATCATTGGGACAAAGAGGCAGCCTACATAATGAGAAGAGATCTTTATGAATGAAACACACAAAATGGTTAATACATGACACATATTTAAAATTTATAAAAACAACTGGACATCAGGAAAATAGATGACCCAAATTTTAAGCATGGGAAACAGAACTAAACAGAGCGTTCCCAGAAGATGAAACTCAAGTGGTTGGGGAATGCTTAAAGAAACATTCACTCCTTAGACATCATGGGAATGCAAATCAAAACTACTCAAGAGATTTTTATCCTACCTTACTCAGAGATTCCAAGATCAATAAAACAAATGACACAACAGGTGCTGTTGAGGATGTGGGGGAGGGGAACACTCATTCATGATGGTAAGACTCGAACTTGTGCAGCAACCATACAAGTCAGTGTGGCAGTCCCTCAGGAAGCTGGGAATAGATCTGCATTAAGATCCATCTACAGAATTCCTAAACACAGAGCCAAAGATTACTCTGCATCCTACACGGAGGCGCCTTGCTCTTCCATGGTCACTGCTGTTCTATTCATAATATCCAGAAGTTATTATCATCATTTTAATTATTATGAAGCTTCTGTCTGCATATGAGTTGAGTATTAGATACCACACAGACCTCATCTCAGCCCATGTCCCTAAACTGCCTGCCTAGAGCCAGCTGCTCACACCTCCTTTGCCATTGGGTTTCTTGTGTATAAGGCTCTTCTTGATACACTACTTGACTTTCTCCTTTAAGTACTATGCCTCAGTTCCCTACTGTAGGAAAGCTATAATAAAGAGGGAGCCGTTTGTCTATGAGTGACAGAGAGCTGGTGGGAGCTGGCTCAACCATGATTTTTACCCAGCTTGGGGCCTGGCTGGGGTCACAGAGTAAAACAAGCTATCTGGAAAGTGATACCTCTCAATTCAATGAGGCTCTACCTCTGCCGGAGGCTGGTGGCAGGTGTCTCAGGGAAGAGGTCCCACATATAATTTATGCCACCGTCTGACAAGGAGATCATGGAACCCAGATGGTGACACCATCTCTGGATAATGCAAGCCTCTCTGTGTCCTGCTTTACTCACTCTTCGAAAACCAGTTGAAACTGGCTTCCAGGTCTGTAGAAGAGACTGCTTCCTTGTCTGCTGTGGCTCAGGACAATGGATTTCCTTCAAACGTGCTTCTGTTTCTAGCATTGATTTCATATTGGTGATGCGGATGCATACGATCCTTTTTGCGTTTGAGAACTTTTTTTAAAAGAAAGGATGATCTCAGACGATGAAATCTGTTTTGCTGAAGTCACACAATTCCATTCACAGACCTCTGGTGTCCTTCCGGAGTAAGGTGGAAGCCAATAGAGACCCTCTGGTAAATATGCCCTTAGAAATGGGGCCAGGGCAAAACATAAAGAGGAAATTGTCACAGAGAAGCCCTGTGCTGGAGTGAGCATGTGTACCAAACTTTCTCATATCCCAAGTCATGTTTAGAGTTGCCATGTGCAGTGGAGGTACCTCCTTTGAGAGCCAGGTCGAGACAGTGTTGAGACTCTACAGGAGGTTTCTCAGCATCATGATAGCGCATAGACTCTGAAGACAATGCAGCTCCACCCTCAGGTATCAGCTCTGCCCATTGCCAAATAAGAGGCAAGCGTACAGCAATCCTTATGCATTATTAGGGGTGAGCTAACCTTGGACTTTGTTATCTTGAGCAACCTACATTCACTAAGTCTAAGTCTCCTCAAGTTTGAAATGAAGGCAATGATGGCTCCCTCAAGGCTCTTGCTGTACAAGGGTGATGCTGTCTAAGGAGCACCATCTCATATCTCCACATAGTCCGTGGGCTTTGTGTTAACGTATGCACGACAAACTCACAGGGCAACATCTTCACCCTGCTGGCGAGGAGAGAGTCCTCCCTACAAGGTTGAGTAGTGTGCTCCAGACTTGCTCTCAGAGACTTGCCTCTCAGCAACGTGATGCAGGAGCCACTCTGTGGCACCTCACAGTCTTAAAGCATGGAGGACAGGATGCTAAGGTGAGAGAGAGTCAGTGACTCTACCTTGCATCGCCTGTGCAGGACTGTGCAAGTGCACTTACCAGAATGCCACCACGAGGTCACAGCTATAGCATGGTCTATTACCCACCCTGTCTTCACTTCATTCCTGAGCTCAGCGTAATCTAGTGCCGGAGTATTGTAGCAAGTACATAAAAGTCTCCCATGCTCTGCCTTTTATCTCTGTGTAGGGAAAGCTTCAACCCCAAAGCAACCCAGTGACACACTTAGGTTTATACTGGGAGCATGTGCTACTGGGAGACATCCATGCTCCCTGGTGAAGCTCAGATGCAGGCTCACCACTGCCAGGATGCTCTCCTGCAATGCCTTAGCCAACTGAGATCCCATTTCCACAGTAGACATTTTTCAGACCTTTATAAAGACTCTGAAATGTCTGCAGTCATCGACGTAGTACGCTGCCAGTGACACAACCTGCCTCCTGGGTAAAACTAAAGCACCACAGGGGCATCTTCCTGGATTTGCCCTAAATTGCATACCTGTAGTTCACCTACACTCGCTTGTGACTCAATGACTTTAAGGAGAGCCCCCTCTGATTTGAGATCACCTCTAAGACTGATTTCCGTACTCTCTTTGGATTGTTAAATTCCTCGGTTTTCTTCAGGATGGACCATACTCTGGTCTTGTGTGCTTGATCTTTTTTTTCCATGACCTGTCCCAAACTTCCATGGCATAAGGATTCATCTTTCCTCTCTAGACTCCTCCTCAGTCCTTTCTGGCTGCCTTCCACAGTTGCTGGGCCTTAATCCTGGACACTACACTTCTGTTCTTCATGTCTTCTCTGGCCAACACATCCAAATCTGTGACTTCACTCCCCGGAAGGCAACTCTTTACAGCAGCACTGGAGCCAAGCTTCTCCCTGAGTGGCAGCCCCATATGTCTAGACACCTACTCGCCGCCACCACTCTTGGATGCTCGAAGTTACATTACATTCAAAATGTCAAAGACCAAATTCCTGATCTTCGTTCTTTCTACCTTAATAAATGACATCATCACCAATTAGATGTATAGGACAGCCGTCTGGCTGTCCTATAAGAGCACACAGGGTCCACTCCCACAGACTCACCTTTTATTTGTGCCCTGGTTACCCTGGGGATTTGGTCTTTCCAACTAACTTTCTGTGTCTTTCCTTTCTGTCCTGTTGGTTCAAATGCTGTCAGCTTTCTATGGCTCTCTGATGACTTTCTGTGGGGATCTCTGATGACAGGTTTCAAGGCCCGTTGGGAGATCTTTTAGGGTGGCCATTGTTCTCAACACAGCACGTGTGATCGATCCAAACACTGTGCTTTCTGGTTCTAGGCACGCTGACCAAAATCTTCTCAGCAGGGCCAGGGTCAGGCAAGCCTAAATAGATCGCTTCCTTTCTCATTTTGTGGCATGCCTGGGTGTCTGTTTCTCTTTTCTCCTACCATGAGTAAAATCATTCCACACACAGAGTGTCCTGTTCTGTCCGTCTCCACAGCTGAAAAACCATTACCGGTGAAGGACGTGTGGGCCCCGCATCTTGTTAGAGTGCTGATTCCATGGGGACTCCAGTGTTTGAACTGCATTCCTTTCTCTTCTGATTCTCCCACCATGCTGTGCCCTGCTCTTCCTTTAACCACCAGCCTGCTAATGCCACTCCCTCTCCAGTCCCTGTGCTTGGATGGATGCTGCCCTAAATAGAGCTCTCCCCTGAATTCATCACTCAAGGGTTGGCTCTTTCCTGCTCACCTCGTTTACGGTATACTTGCTGGTATGTCACCTCTATTGACATGCTAGGATGAAGTCCCCGACTCTTAGGCTCTCGTCAGGAAAGGAAGTCAGAGCCCTTCCTGAGAGCAGAGAGGAGGGGAGTGAGAACTGGGCATATGCTCCCGGTGCCCATCTTCCCAGATGCTCCAGGTACGTTATGCTGCTTTTCCAACTGAAATAAAGAACATCCTGGCACATGAAACAGGAAAGGCAAGGCCTCCCTTCAGAGAACTGTAGGGAGGCCCCAATGAGAAGATCTCCCCTGCCTTATTTTCCTAATCAGACTAAATGAATGAACAAAACGCTTTAGGACCTCCCCTGTCGGCCACTGGTCCTGTTCATGGCAAAGCATCAATGTCTGGTCTACAGATTGGCCCTGGACCATTCAGGCAGGAGAGCACCGGCTGGGGAGTGATAGAGCTCACACACTACACTTGCACCTGGATATTCCTCTCTTTTGAGCCATGGGGGCACCTGGACATCATCCAAAAGGGGAACACCTGGGTCCCCCATGGCCTGGATGGCTGCCACACACCTTTGCTTCCTGCTGAACATTGGGTAGAGCAGCCAGCACCGAGCAATGAAGCAGGTCCCCAGCTTGGGTTGGGGAATCAGCCAGGGAAAGATGTAAGCACTGAGCGAGTTACCCCACCTTCCCTAGATTCAGAATTACAATCTATCCGGCTTCTCAGAAGATGCCTTTCTTCTCCACAGTCTCATTCTCCCAACACACACTGAGCTGACCCAAGCTCCCATCCCAGAAAGTGGAGGTGGATGGTTTTCTGAGTAAAATATTCAGGTAGCAAAGACTACAGAAGGATGATCGAGGACCTTAATTAATTTCCACCAAGACCTGGAGAACATCATAGAAGAGGGGTTTAAGGATGTAGGGGGTTGGACAATGAGGAGGTGGCAGTGAACACACCGTGGCTGTTGCTATGTATGCAAGACCCTACGCCAAATACAAACAAACAAACAAAAAACAATGAAATGCTGTTCCATAGGCAAGATATAGTCATTAGCTTGTGTTACTGTAGCTAACCGCACTGGGCTCACACAAGCACCCCGCCTATGGAAAATCAGCCAAGAAAGAGGGGAGGGCTCACAGGACCCCTGAACCATTGGCTACCGTTAGATTCTTAGAGGTTCTGGGAGATGAAGACAGCTACCTTCAGTAGCGTCTCTATTGCTGAGCCTTCCAGGGACAGGTTTCAGCAAACAGCTCCAATCCCATGGTCACACAAATGGCCCTGGTTAATCTTGGTGGATCACAAAACAAAAGGAGAGGCATGAGCATGTGAGGAGGGAGGGAGGGAGGGAGGGAGGGAGGGAGAACATTGTGGGGTGGGAGAAAGTTGGATGGGGCGAATGTTTAATCTGCAAGTATGCAAGGATCACATACATACCTACATAAAACTATAAAAAAAAAGCACTAGTAATAAAATTACTTAAAAAAAAGCCCTATCTGAAATTATCTAAAGTTATTACTAAAGCTACTTAAAAGAGCCCTATAGCCCCCCCCAGGACATGAAAGTAGAGTAGGGGGGAGTGGATAGAAGGATTGAGCTCAGCAGACGTGGGAAGGCATGAACAGAACATTGTAAGTAAGCATAAGCATGTGTGAAAAAAAAAGAGAAGAAAAACAAAAGAAAAAAAAGGAAGAACTTGACAAACAAGGAGTTTCCCCCGACCTTCCGCTGGTCTTTACCAACTCCCAAAGCCCAGTATGGAAGGAAGGTAAGAACATGAAAAAAACCCTGTTGGTTTTATTTTGTATCCTTTCTAAGGGTGTATACCCTGCCAGCTGCCTAGCCACCTCCTCAGTTTTGTATCCACTCTTTAAAGGCATCCCTTTGCTTTGCATTTTTTCTTTCAGCACAGTTCCAAATAGACAATCCACCCCAAAGTGACCTAGCATACCTCCCTGAGTCCCATGCAGTCATCGGGAGACATGACCACTAGCAGTTACGGAGGGCAGTTCTAATGATGATCTCGCAGATCTTAGACTGCTTTGCAAACCACTGTTGGGTGCATGACTGTGATCTAGAAGTTTGGGGTACTCTCCTTGCATCCCAGACCTAGACAGCAAGGCTCTAAAGGGACCTGGGGGTCAGTCATGAATAAGGATGACAGGTGAGAGAGCTGGACCCATGCTGCCTTCTTTCACACACAGGCTCACTGTGCCCTCGAAACTCTACATGTCTGGGCCCTACGTGACTTGTATGTCCTCAATCTACCATTGAAAGCTCCAGATAACCTAATTCTAGACACCCTGCATCATGAACTAGTCTATCCTTCTTGAGAGAAGATTCTCCTGGTAGTGATCTGTAATGAATTCAGTGTCACTTTCGCTTTCAAAAGCAATATTTTAAAACATTCTTGGACGTTTTCATACACATGCACAATGTAGCTTCTAGATTTTTTTTTCAAAATTTCTCTTGTTTTCATTTTATGTGTATGCTTCAGTGCCTGCCTGCATATCTGGGTACTGCATACATACAGTGACCTTTGAGACCAGAAGAGGATGTCATATCTCCCAGAACTTGACTTAATTGTGAGCCTCCGTGTGGGTGCAGTGAATTGAACCTGGGTCCTCTGTGAGAGAAGCCTATGTTCCTAACCACTGAGCCATCTCTGCAGCCTCTACATAGTGTCTTGATTATATCCTCCTGTACATCCCCTGCAGGACACCTCAACATACCTCCTTCCTAACTGCATGTGTTCCTTCTAAATATCTTCTTTATCCATCATTATTTTTTCTTTTTAAAGTAAACTATCTGTGGTGGAGGGCAGTGATGAAGTCGGAGTTTTCTGTGTGCACACGTCTTCCTCAATACTCCAGTACTTGGGACCATCTTTTTACGTGTGTAGACTCTTTCTGTCCGTTCTTTGAATTGCCTCTCCAGCCTCTGGCACTTGTCAGACCCTCGCCTGCTGTCCACTCATATTTCCCTTCATGTAAGAAGCACAGATGTGGATGGAAAAGGCCATGAGGTATACAAAGAACCCACTACGTGTGTCAAAAGGATCGCGCCCTGCAAGAGGATATGTCAAAGGCAAGCAGACGCCTCAGTGAGAAATGGCCTTAAGAAACCTCAAACTTGCTAAGATGGCCTCCCCAGCCAGAAGTAAATGTGGTTAACATTGCAGCCATATTCAAGTCTCCGTTTCAAAAACAGCATGCAGTCTTCCCCCAACACTCTCCAAACTGGGCATCCTACAAATCTTTAGAGAAGATGTAGCAGGTTTCTATCTCTTTTCGGCAGTGCGGAGTTGATTTATCTCTGGCTCAACATGCCTGTGGAATGAAGATGCTTCTCCTAACGCCTCAAGAGGCCCATCGGAAGCCTGTTGTATTGCTGCTTTAGCTGAATGTTTTACTGCTGTATGTGTATTAATACTTCCAGTGTGGCCTTTTTTAAAAATCCCCTCCCCCAAGTCCCACAGGCATCGTTGTGTTGAGCAACAGATCCGTCTTATCAACGTGCTCGTCAAACTGAAAGTTCAGAGGCCCTTAAATTGAAGCTATGGAGGAATGATCACACTTGATGGCATTTAGATCCGCAAGCAGGAAGTGATGGCCAAGGGGCGGAGGTTTCTCTCCTAGCAACCGCAGGAGGGACAGTCCTTGGCTTGTTTTTCACCTGTCTGCTTTCCCGTGCCTTGTCTTACAAATTAAATCCAATTTTTCTTGCATGAGCACTCACTGCATGCAGCTTGGAAACGTCTTCTCCCTTAAGCCCTAACCACCAGAGGAAAACAAAGAACTCAGAAGCCCGTGGCGCTGTCAGGGAAGAGAGAGGGTTTGGTGGTTCTCCCATGTGGCTTTGCGCACCTGCGGTTCTCACAGCGGTGGGAGATGGCCGAAAGTGATACCGGTCCTCTTACAGGGTGCTGTCAGACAGCAAAGCCTATTTTCTGAGACTGAGACCAAATACTGACCTTGTCGTGGGTGTGCTGGGGGAAAGCTATACTGCCGCTTTTTAACTGGACCAATCTGTGACCTCCAATTCCCTGCAAGGGTGACAACCTCACAGCTCTGACTTGAGGGCTCACAGGGATAAGGATGGGTGGGCTATTTTTGTCTAGACTTCTTCCAAACGTTTGCTTCACTTCCTGACGTATACTCTCCAGAGCAGCGGTTCTCAACTTGTAGATTGGGATCATGTTGGCAAACCTCTCTATCTCCAAAAATACTTGTTTTACGATTCATAACAGTAGTGAAATTACAGTTACAAAGTAGCAACCAAGTGTTTTTATGGTTGGAGGTCACTACATCATGAGGTACTGTATTCTTCTACTCCAAACTAGTCTGAAGCTCTTCATAGTCACAACAGGTGTCCAGGATGAGTCTTTTGCTGAGATACACCTTGTTCTCTCTTCGTACTGTCATTTTGTAACCTGGAACTGTTTTCTGTTTCCTTTTAGTTCTGTGGTCTCGTCTCCTGCTGGAGCACTCTGATTCTGTCTTACATCTTATCTGTGTGGCCATCAATTTTCAGTTAATTCGTGTTTTGTCTCAAATGAACCCATTCACTGAGCTTTGAATTTCAATAGCTTGATTTCCAAAACCATTCTCTGGTTTCCCAATTAGCTTGAGTATGCTTTTGAAGATGAATTTTTCAGTTAGCATGCAAAATGATGGTTTCATTATGATTTTTTTAATGTAGATACATACCATGGTTCCTTATTCACATATGAACACCCCCATTATCCTATCCTTTCCCCTTCTCACTGGTCAGTTCCACCCTCAAAAGATCCCCTGTTCTACACTCATGTTATATGTGTGCCTGTATATGTGTATGTGTGTAAACAGATGTAAACTGCCTAACAGTGGTGTGTCTTAAAGCAACATTGTAACATTCTATACATTTAATGCTGTACATACACACACACGTATATATGTATATATATGGTGTACATATGTATATATGTATGTGTATATATATTATATGTGTGTGTGTAATATATATATACATATATGTCTGTATATACATATATATGTATATATGTATAAATAAAACATAACATGTTATAACTGGTATGGTAACACATGACTTTAATCCCAGCACTCAGAAGGCAGAGACAGGAGAATCTCTGTGAGTTTGAAGTCAGCCTGGTCTACACAGAGGGTTCCAGGACAGTTGAATTATGTAGTGAGACCCTGCCTCAAAACAAAACAAAACAAAACAAAACAGAAAAAAAATCCCAAAATGAAACAAAACAAAACAAAAGTAGCATCAGTTCAAACTCTGTGAGAACTTACTTTGTAAAAAACTTCAAGCCACATATCAACTTGCCCCAGGATCCTGACCCAACAATTCCAACGAGAACTATTTCATGGTTGATTATGCCTCCAGTTTTCCTGGGCTTCCAGAAAGTTCTGAGATGATCTAGAAACACAAGTTAGTTAAATATGGATACCTCCCCATATCATTCATCTTTCCCCTTAGCCATAATATTCTAGTTTTTAAATCAAATATTCAACACATTAGTTTTCATTGAAACATTTAAAAAATGAATCAATAATTAAGGAAATAAGACCCGAGTGTCACCGGTTATAAAAGCTCTAAATCACTAGATGATGTTTTCAGAGTAAGATCCTCTCAGGTCCAATGCTGGGTTAGCTACCTCTCTTCTTGCTGTATCAAAAATACCTGACAAGAGGAACCTAAGGAAGGGTTATTTTAGCCCCAGTGCAAGAGTGTGCAGCCCATCGAAGTAGGGAAGCCACAGTTGCAACAGTTTGCACTGTCCACAGTAAAGCAGGGTTCTTCTTTCTTTGCATCCTTCCAAGGATTGTGAGGTTCCATGATCCGCCGAAGAATGACACCCCAGACTCAAATAGTATAAAAACTCAAAGAGTGTTTTATTCTGCAGAAGTCCAGCATGCTGGCGTCTCCCCCATTACCAAGATAGAGAGACACTCAAGTGAGTTTGCAGGCCTGATTTAAAGAACCTTAGGGAATTCCCAGGTGGGTGGCCTCTATGTTAATGTGTTGGGTCCATCTCTACGGACATTCCATTACTGGGGTGTGGGGCTGGAAACTTGCTGGGGAGGTCTGGAAACTGTTGCTGAGGAAGTAGCTGAGGAAGTCTGGAAACTGTTGCTGACCAGTTGTCTTTGCCTTAGGTCAGGTGCTGGGTGGGGCAACTTCTGAGGCCTGGACTTACCTGGAATTGCCCAGTTCTGGGAAACAGAGATTTCAGCCTAGTCGCCTTAACTGGTGATTTGAAGCCTGTTACAGAATCAGCCTAGCCTTCTCAAGTTCTGTTAACTTGATTCCCTCATGCTCGCCTTTCTGACTAGGGAGAGATGGAGTCTGACAACAGTTTGAAGTAGCCTGTCCATGGCTCATGGCCTTTTAAAGTGTTTATCGTGCATTTGCACTTGTGCTGTGAACTGTCTATTCAGATCAACCATCTCCTTTTGATTGTGTGGCATTCTTGATGTTGAGATTTTCCAGTTCTTTGTATATGCTAGACATTGGTTCACTGTCCAATGTATAGCTTACAATGATTTTCTCCCGTTCTATGGGCTTCCTATCCACATGATGGACCATTTCATTAGCTGTACAGAAGCCTTTTTTTCATTTCCTGAGTCCCATTGGTCAAGCATTGGTCTTACCTCCTGCGTTCCTGGAGTACTCCAAGCCTATCTGCCCAGCTTTCTCCTCTAGCAATTTCATGGTATCCCATGTTACACTGAAGTATTTGATTCATTTGGGGTTGGGTTTTGTGCAGGCAGGGTGAGCTAAGGCCCTGCACTGCATTCTTCTACGTCACACCCAGTTTTCCTAGCACCGTTTGTTGACGATGCTGTCTTCTCTCTCCAGTGTGTATATCTTTGGCAGCTTTGCTCAAAATCTGGTGATGTAGTTGCACGGACTTCTACATAGATCTGCTATTCCAGTGGTTCTCAACCTGTGGGGCGGGATTCACATATCAGATATCCTGCATATCATATATTTACATTACGATACATAACTGTAGCAAAATTATAGTTATGAAGCAGCAATGAAAATAATTTTCTGGTTGGGGGTCACCACAACGTGAGGAACTGTATTAAGGGGCTGCAGCATTAGGAGGTTGAGAACCACTACTCTTTTCTTTTTTTTTCTTTTTTTTTCCATTACTCTTTTCTATTCTTCTGATCTCCATGTTTAGTTTGTGCTGGTCCTGTGCTGTTTTAGTCCTATGGATGCATAATGTGACTCGAAACCAGTCTCTCTTTGGTCTGGCTTGCTCTTCCTCAGATCACTAAATGTTATAAGGACTCAAAATAGCTTAGACTTGGGGAAGAATGAAGCCACAGTTTTGTCTGAAGACACATAGCCATCAGCAGAATCAAGAATGGAACAGGAAAATATGGTGTAAAACTGCAACCAGGTGAGGATTGATGTTCTTAGACACACACACGCAAGCACACACACTGAATACACACATATACACACACATACACACCCCAAACACACATACACTAAACACACACACACATATACACACACACATACATACCCCAAACACACATACACACACACATACAACCCAAACACACACACACAGTCATACACAATATAAAACATTATACATATACACACCACACATACACACACACATAAACATACACGATGAAATATACCATACATACACACACACACACACACACACACACACACACACACACACACACAAAGACATACATACAACCCTGCACACACACATATACCATACACACACATAACAACACACATACATACACATGCATACCACACACAGAAATACATAAAACTTCACCACACATAGACCATATGCACATGCAATACCACACAAACACACACACACACAACACAACACATGACACCACACGCACACACATGACTACCACCATCACACAACACACATACAACACCATACTCACAGACACACAACATGCACACACACACACACACACACTCCACCCTGGCAACTCCATTCCTCTGACCCTGCTGCTGTGGATCTTCCCAACTGTCAGTCTTTCCAGTTCTTTCTGTTGCAGGAGAGTTGTATGGAATCCTATAGACTATTTGTTCAAATGCTCCCTGTACTTGGAACCTCTCAGATTCCTTGCTAATATACCTCCACCTGTGCCCACCGTTTGATGCCCCTTACCTTGCTAGCTTCTCGCCCTCAGGGCTGTCTTTGTCTAAATTCTATGCACCCCACTTTAGGACTTCATTTGTGTTGGCTTGGTATTTGGCTTTAAAAGCTCATTCGCTGTCCTGTACCTAGCATCCCCCACGGTGGGTGTTCCTTAACTATAGGCTCTTAACTATTCCTGTTTCTCAAGTGAACATTCTTTAGCAGAGTATGGCCAAAGATGTCTGGTATCCAGAGCTTTGAGAATGGGTAGTCTGGCTAAACCTGCTCCAGAGGATCTTGACCTAACTTGGTACAGCAGCCATCTTTGCTTATATGACATTGTATGACAATTATCTATAGTGACATACACTTACTTTTATTGAACCATAACTGCCACAAAGTGAGTATTGCTCATGGGAGAGAAACAAATCCATCACCACCACACAAGGAAGCAGTAGTCTGAAGTATGGGCTAGACCAAGACGGTTTTTAAAATGCATATCTGGCTCATTGTTAGAGGAAGCGTCAAAGGTCTTAAAAATTCAAACCTGGTGTGATACTTGAAATGAGTCGGGGTTTCCAGGTCTGGAGAGTTGGGACAGATAATCACATTTTATTTTTCAGTTAAACCCATGTGATTAAGGAAGGTTTTGTCTATAGAATAGGGTTTGAGAAACCCTGTGTTCTGTCCTTCCTAGTCTATTAAGTGGTTGAGTTCACAGCTATCGACACTGGACACAGGTAGCAGCGAATTCTGATACTCCATATGTGTGTGTGAGAGACAGGAAGGATGGAGGCAGAGTAAACAGGGGTAGAATAATTGATTGGAGGATTTATCATTTGAGTTCCCCTACCCCTGGATATTTATAGCTTGCAGGATGCCACAAAGAGACCCCTTGACTTTAAAATCATAAAATGCCTACCTGGGAGTCAGACTGCAATTTATTTTTCTCAGATGCCTCAATTATACCCAAGGAGAAGCCTGGTTACATTTTTTAAAACTCAGGAGCAGCAGCTTTTAAATTTATTCAGGCTAATGAGCACGTATAAATTCGGCGGATGCTAATTCACAAGAGTTCGGGTGGCGACAACAAGAGAAACGCAACAAGAGTGTCACAGCCGGGGAACAAAGTGAATGGACCATGTGAGTGACAGTTGAGATTTCTTTTAACATCACTAAAAGGCGGCTGGGGTGACAGACAGGAGGGCAGATGCGGGATGCTGCAGCATGCGTGCTCACTAGAGTTTGTGTACCACCGGGAAGGGGCGCTTGTGCTTGATGCCAAATTAATAAACTCAGGAGGGATAGAGGGAGGGGCAGAGGTGGCTCTGAGGACAGAGGGCATGCACCTGCTTCCCTGAAGGCAGGGTGCTGAGTGCAGCTCCTGTGCCATGTGGCTTCCCGTTCAGCCGATGGCCCCCTGCCTCTTGCAACTTTCCCAGGAATCAGGCATGTGGTTTTAATCTGTTTCCACAGATCTCAGGAATGAATTTAGCCTCCCCTGGAGACAGCTTCCTCTTAGGATGGTCTCAGAGGGAACGTGCGGTCGTAAATCAGAACCCATCAGTGTACACCTGGACGTGGAGAGAGGCGCGCCCCAATCAAGACTTGGAGCTTCTGAGGTTTGAAGCCTCCGGCTCCTGGAGAAAGCAGTGGGAACCACATCAGGAAACTTTAATGAGGGTGGCTGAGGACCTGCTGGGGTGCTTGGGGCAGGAGGGGGAAACAAGGGGTTCTGAATGGAATGAAAACTGTGAAGAACTTCTGACTTGGTTTCTTTCAACTAGACAAAAACAACTCTTCTCACTATGTGATGGTGGTGGTGGTGGTGGTGGTGGTAGGGGAGTGGATTCTGTGCTTATGCAGGCCACAGCGAGGGTGGACCCTGCACACTCCTAATAACCCCTCCACCATCTCTATCCATGAGTCTCCTTAAGCTGGTGATCATTGATTATGGGCTGATAGTACCCTCAGTCTTAACTTACATGTTGAAGACTAAACCTCTTGGTGGCTCTATTTGAAGAAGGCATAATTAAAGTATCCATTAAGGTTAAATGAACACATTAGCACAAGCCCCTGGTCAATGGGACTCATAAGAAGACAAAGAGACACTGGGTCCCTTTGCTCTCTATCTGAGCACCTTGTAACGGTGAAGGATAAACCAGCTCAACAGGCTTCACTCAAAGCTAGCCCTCAGGCCAGAGGGTGAGGGTGTGCACCCAGTAGGATCTTGACCTTGGATTCCTGCCCTCCAGAATTGTGATCAAGCACATGCCTCATGTTTAAGTCCTCTGGTGTGTGGTCTTTTTGTATGGTATGGTAGCCTGCTGCTGGAGATGCTCTTCGTAGAGTTAGCCTAGTCTTCCCGCATTGGTGTAACACCTTTTCTCACGACACTGACCTGGCTAGGAACTGACACCTGCTCCTGTACCTAGTGGACCCTTCTTAGTCTCCTGAGCAAACTCCAGGTGCACTAACACCTCATGACCTCGGTCCTTCCAAAGTGACTGCACTGGGATGCCCCTCCATTGACAGCTAGACCTTTGGGTCATGGACTCAAACTTGCGCCTTGGTGTATGCAGAATCAAGTTTAGTGTATATAAAAAGACGTATTCTTAGAGTAGATTGGCTGGCGCATGGATAAAATGGATAGGTAACTAATCTAATTAAGAATTTAATAAACAAGTGGATAGATGGACCACCCATCTAGGACCACCTAGATGGATGGATGCCTACAACCTCTTTAGAGATCTGACGAGCAGAGATGCTAAGAAAGAACTGGGGTCAAGATACATGTGTGGACATTGGCAGTGTACAGCCTTCTCTAACAAACCTTTGTAAGCAGGATAAGTGTAGTTGTTTACCTTCATGCTGATGCTGATATCGAACTAATAAATTTCTATAGTACTACTTGGATTTTCCTATGTCTTTGCCCAGGATGGCTGCCCCTCTTTCTACTGGCTATTGCCATGTTCTCCTGCAGGGGTGGTTTCAATTCAAAATAGGCTCTTCATCCAAATGTAAGGTGGTAATAAATGTAGGCCAGGTATATTGATGTAAGGCCACCCCTTTTCATCCTCACACATAAATATGGAAGAGCTGGTATCCGTGACCTCGGGTTAAAGCTGTAAACACTGAGGTATAGCTAGGGCTCACAGTGGATCTCTGCAGCCCCCATGCAAGATCTCTAGTTGAACCATCAGCCTGCCACCCTGTGCCTACCTGAGAGACGGACACCAATGTTGCCTGGAACTGCACCTGCCTTTTCTGTCACAACTCTCAGCCCGGGAGACATATTTCTCTTTGAAATAGTTTCACTGCGAGGAGGGGAGAGAAGGTATTTCCTACTGTGCTGAAAGCTGACCTCTTGGACAAACATGCCATCATAAAAACATGCTATTTGCTACGAGTGCATTGGGAGATTTAAATCATGGCAGGAAAGTACCCCAGGCTCTGACAGTAAAATTTTCATTCAGAGAAGGCCTCAGCTTCACAACATAATAAATTATATATGACTGGGACACATGAAACATTTACAGATATACAGAATTTCTTTGCGTTTGTGTTCAGTGGGAGAGTTCAGCTCTTGAAGTCCATTCTTATGTCAGTCTTCTCTATTCATGGGAAGAAGAAAGAAGAGAGAGACAACAAACAACTCGCCTCTACCCCGGTCCCGTTTTATTTCATTTTCCTGGTTTTACAAATATGGTTTTGGGTAAAGCAATGACACAGTAGTGGTTGGGGACCTCTAAGCAGGGTCTTTGGTGACCTGTGAAGTCAGGGTAAGTAGGAATACACAATGCCTCATGCCAGGGATGCTAGGTGAAGTTTCAGCATGCCAGGGATGGGGTCAAAGAGGTCTTTGAAGAGTGAAATTTGACAGATCCAAGCTGTGGATGCTGGGAACCATTTTAAAGTACTTACCATTACTGTATTTGTGTGTCTGTGATGGGGGAGCACTGTGAAGGTCAGACACAACTATGTGGAGTCAGTTCTCTCATGCCACCTCTACATGGGTTCAGAGGATCAAACTGACACGATAAGCATCTGTACATCCTGAAGTCACTGCCCCAGCCACCAACCCACTTCTTATTTAGTATGTTGAGTTTAGGCGGACATGTTTCAAACTAATTTGAGACTCAGGGCTCCTAGATTCAAGGAGGCAATCCCATCCTTTCCTGTGTTAGACACTAAGACAGTAAACAGCAGGTTGGTTGTGCGTTTCTTTCTTTGCTGCTGGTCTGCATTCATCAGCTACCATCCAGAAATGCTGCACAAGAAAGCACATCCAAATTCAGTGGCTAAAAGAACACTCCTCCAACTCCCACGCCTCTGGGATATCTGCAGTCTGCAACTTGGCTGAGCTGGCCTGGAGCTCAGTAGTACAGCCATGATTCAGGTGAAGGTCAGGAAGAGTTGTGCATTGGTAGTCAAGTTCAAGTCCTTGTCTTGTGCTTCTTCCTTTTCTTTGTATTGCAGCAACCCAAGGCATAACCTGCTTGTGATCAACAACAGGAATCTGAGAATATCTAAGGAAGTGGCAGTTTCTTTGAAGATCTCAGTTCATAATTGGCTCAACGTCCTTCTACCCTGTACCACAGTTCAATTGGCACAAGCTGCTGTGTGATAAAACTTTACCCAGAGAAATGTAACTCACAAGTCTACTGAGCCCAGAAAGGTATCCCAACACAAGTATGGATACCATGAAAATCCAAGTTGACTAACCAAGTTGACTATGTAAAGGCTTGTGCTGTGTTAGTTTCCTGGTGGTCAAGGTATTCCATCCTGCAGGGGAGCTAATTAGGCAGGTAGTTAAACATCTCAAAACAGCTTCAGGAAGTTCCTGAAACTGATCAGATTAACTAGACCCCCTCCCTGCTTGAATAAACAAAATATGAGTGTCCCCCTCATAGCACAGGAAGCTGAGCTTCCTGTGAAGCTTTTATTGGGTTATTAACAGGAGTATAGATGAGGGTGTATAGGAATAGAAATATATAGAAGTAGAAAGGACTCAAAGACAGCTACATTACCAAAGCCCACAACTGCATTGGTAACAGCTCACAAAAGCTGGGAACCTGGAGCCCACTGCATAGCCTACAGATGAGAGCTCAACAGGTTGTGGAATGTCCTTTCTAAGTGACTCCACTGAGCTAAACCTTTTCAGGCAGCTAGACAGATCTCAAGTGGTTTCTCTACAGCTCAGCTTCCTGTGCTATGAGGGGGACACTCATATTTTGTTTATTCAAGCAAGGAGGGGACTAATCTGGTCAGTTTCAGGAACTTCCTGAAGCTGTTTTGAGATGTTTAACTACCTGCTTAATTAGCTCCCCAGGATGGAATACCTTGATCTCCAGGAAACTAACACAACAGAAGCCTTTACATAGTCAAATCCCATAGAAGTAGGGTAGATAAACATCATTTTTGTAGGTGGTTACATGATTTAGAAAGTCACATGATCAAAGGTGGGAGACCATGAACAACAATGAATAACCACTTCCCGCAGGCTGGCTTATTTATTTGTTTGCTTGCTTATTTAATTTGTTATGAAAATGACTTCTCTCCCTAACTTGAGCAGTCATAAAACTGTTGAATACCATAGAGCAGTAGCACCTTACTCTGGACCTGTTAGGCCTGCAAGAGCAGAGATAGCAAGAGACAAGGCCATGTTCACACAGAGCTAAGCAGACTCCTGATCTCAAAGCCTGCCATGACAACTCACTGTCAACCAAGAAGAATGAGACAGAGTCGCTGCAGTTGGCATGTAGAAAATGGCCACTGAGAGAACTTCCCAGTCATGCAGACAGCTCTGTCACCTCTTGCCAAGGCCCCACTTTAGATGACAAGTTCACATAACAGATCTTTGCAGGAACCAGATCCAAATTCTCAGGTCACCTCCTTAGGAGTCAGTCCAGCTTTGTTTTCTGAAATCTTCTGAAAGCTGCTGGTCACTTGTGGGCATCACACACAACTGGAGGTCTGATGAGGGCTGTTGGCTGGCAAAGCACCTTGTTCTTCCCAGAGCAGTAGCCTGACGGTCTCTTTTCATGCAAATACCAATTTGCCAGAGCAGAGGGCTGTGGTCTGTTCTAACACAAACCCAGGCCCTTGTGAGCACTGTTGAGACTGGCTGGAAATGAGCAGGCTCAGTGAGCTCATTGACCAGCAATGATGGTGACCCTGATTATATTATACCTTGCTGTTATTGTCTTTCATGTAATATAAGCTGTAATATAGCATTAACATGTATAACATATGGTGTCATTCTGTGTGTTATATGTGCTCACATTGCATACTCCGTCTGACAACTGCATGTCATGCTATTTTGCTGTGACAGAACATTTTTCACACAAAAGCCACTTATAACACAATTCCAGCCTACAGGTCCAGAGAGATGGAATCAGTCATCGGGGGAAGCTAGCGGATCACATTTTCATCCATGCGGAGAGAAGAAAGAGAACATCAAATGCAGTGAGGCTATAATACTCCTAAGTCTATACCCCAATACAATTCTTCACATCCCAAAGTTTCTGTAACCTTTCCAAACATTACCACCAATGGGGACCAAGTGTTTAAACACATGAGACTTTGGGGAACATTTCTCGTTCAGAACACCACAGTATGCTAGTATAGTATAATCCTATAATACCACATAATGATATCATGTTATCTTGCATTAAAATGACATAGATTGTGTTGTTATGGCACATTGTAATGATATTATTATATCAATGCTATATTGCATTATATCTTATATGATAGTACAGAAAATGTTATGTGATGGCTAGTGTTTATTGTCCACCTGACATAACCTAGAATCCCCTTGAAGATAAGCTTATGAACATATTTAGGAGGGATTATCTTAAGTCAGTTGATATGAGAAGACACAGCTACTATGGGTGGCACCATTCCCTAAATAAGATCCTAGCCTGTGTATGTGGAAGAGGGAACTGAACATCAGCAGTCTCCCATTGCTCTCTGCTTCTTCATGGTGGACACCATACAACTAGTTCCTGCTGTCATTACCTCACCACCAAAATGATACGGAGACATTGAGCTGTAGACAAAAAGCAAGTCTTTTCTCCATTTTGTTGCTCTACTCTGTATATTTTTTCACAGCAAAAGCATCAGACACTGAGATAAATATGGCACCTTATACATGATAGGTGGTGATGTAACATTGTGTCCTATGGTCTGTAATGCATATTTATGATGCAGCTGTGTGATGTTGTTGTTATGGCTACCGTTACCATGACCACCATGTTAAGATGATGGCTTGCAGCTTCATCCCCATCCTCACCCTCCAGCTTCAGACATCACCCCAAGCATCCTTTCCTCAGTGACCTAAGAGGTTCTAGGAACGATACAACTCTAAAGCTCCTGCTGCTGAATTAGCCGGAATACAAGGCAGCAGATGTTGGCTTCTGTAGTCAGACAGACTCCCTGACCCTGAGGACTGTGCATCTTCACTGATGTCTCAGTTTCCCATCTGAGGATGGTGACATCCTAACACCCAGATGTCATAAGCTAAGGGATGAATAGCACAGGTGGCTTCTGTGCATATGGCTACTGCCCATCTGGAGAATCATTACTGTTGCTGTCTCATCAATTATATTATGTAACAAAGGAAGTTAATGAAAATATAAACTATCTGTGTCTTGTATTTTAGATCAATATTGATTCTATAATTAAAGCGTATATGCTGAGCCAGGGAAATGACTCAATGAGCAAAGCCCTTGCTATGTAGATGTGAGAATTTGAATCCCTACAAAGCATGTAAGGCTGGGCTTGGTAGCCTATGGCTATAATGCCTGCACTACTAAGGAAAGCTGAGGGTAGAGACAGGAGAATTGCCCCAAAGCTTGTTGACCAACTAGGCTGCCTTAAGCTTCAATGAACAACTCAAGGATGGATAGGTCTGACACCCACGCTTGTCCTCTGATCTCCACATTCGTGCAGTGAGATAGGTGGATCTATACGCTTACAGGAAAGTACACATATGTGTGTGCACACACTCATGCATGCATGCATGCACAAAAGTACACATTTCTATTTTTCAAAAAAATATCTTTCATTCTCTCATACATTACAGCTTGATACCAGTTTCTCCTCCCTCCATTCCTCCCAGTCCCAACCTGTCTCCCCAAGATCAAACACTCCTCTGTTTCCCTTTTTTAAAAGTACAGGCCTCCCAGAGATATCCATTGAACATGGCCTAACAATGTCATGATTTCTAATGATATTCTGTTATATGCATAGGTTGCACATATATTCCTTAGTCTAACCTTTAAACCAAAAAGTGGCCAGTAGAGAATTTCTCTCATTTTGTTTCTGATATGCTAGGGGACCAACCTGTGCCAAAAGCTCTCAGGATCTCTGCATCTGTCATTGCGTTACATCTTCACAGGGACCCTCCAGTGCTGGTTCTTCAAACATCACCCCCTGTCGTTAAGGAGAAGCCATGTTTATCTTTACTGAACTGATGGAGACTTTAAAAGGGCCAAGGAGTGTCTCTGAGGTAAGGAGGCCAGATTGGAATCTGCTTCTTCTTCTTCTTCTTCTTCTTCTTTTTAATTGGATATTTTCTTTATTTACATTTCAAATGCTATCTCTTTTCTCGGTTTCATCCCAACCCCTGGAAACCCCCATTCCACTCCCCTCCCCCTTCTTCTATGAGTGTGTTCTCCCACCCACCTACCCACCCCCACCTACCCACCCTGGCATTCCCCTACACTGGGGCATCAGGCCTTCATAGGACCAAGGGCCTCTCTTCCTGTTGATGCCAGATAAGGCCATCCTCTGATGCATATGCAGCTGGATCCATGGGTCCCTCCACATGTACTCTTTGGTTGGTGGTTTAGTCCCTGGGAGCTCTGGGGTGTCTGGTTGGTTGATATTGTTGTTCTTCCTATGGAGTTGCAAACCCCTTCAGCTCCTTCAGTCCTTTCTCTAACACCTCCATTGGGGACCCTGTGCTCAATTCAATGGTTGGCTGCCGGCATTTGCCTCTGTATTTGTCAGGCTCTGGCAGAGCCTCTCAGGAGATAGCTATATCAGGCTCATGTCAGCAAGTACTTCTTAGCATTCACAATAGTGTCTGGGTTTCGTGACTGATAGATTCCCAATTGGGGCAGTCTCTGGATAGCCTTTCTTTTAGTCTCTGTTCCATATTTTGTCTCCATATTTCCTCCTCTGAGTATTTTGTTCCCCCTTCTAAGAAAGACCAAAGCATCCACACTTTGATCTTCCTTCTTCTTGAGCTTCATGTGGTCTGTGAACTGTATCTTGGGTATTTCGAGCTTTTGGGCTAATATCCACTTATCAGTGAGTGCATACCATGTGTGTCCTTTGAAGCAGGTCTGCAGGGCAAGCCTCTGACCAATGCTGCCTGCCTCAAGATACTGGGCCAGGAATCCAACATGAGGGAAAGCGGTATGGAGAAGACATTATAAGCCAAGATAGAACAGCAAGGTCAAGGCAGCATAGCTGATTGAAGAAGCATTGAGAGGCCCCCGTGATGATGCATCAACTCATCAAGTCGTTAGCCCTCACTGATGGGCCTCTGTCACTGGAAAGCCAAAGTAAGAGTGTGTGTTTCTCTTGGGGGAACTTCGTTGAGTCTGAGTAGAGAGTTCTAAAGGTCAAGGGTCTGATCCAGCTGCCTGTGATAGGTAAATATTTTCAATTTTGAAGCCACATTGGATGCTGGGACAGCAGGGGTGTTGTATTTTTCCTAAAATGACACAGCTTCCCAAGAGGGGGTAAGGGTTTCTCCTCTTCTGCTTGTATGAGCATTCACCCTCAGTGACTCATTGTGCTCTCATTCTAAAGCTGGGATGAGCAACCCCTCCTCACCCACAGGAAGCCCACCCCCAGAAGGACTGAGAGATGTTAAAAACCCACTTTCCTCTCAATCTCACAGCACACACGAACTAAGTCCTTAATTTGAGTGCTTTAGGAAAAGCGACAGCTGATTTCTCATCTATTAAAATGCATATAAGTAGAGATATAAATATACACCGATCAATATTTTCTTCAATTATCATTTCTCCTCTGAGCCCCATTCGAGGTGGGTGACTGTTCAGAACAACAGGATTCGTCTTTGTACCTAGTACTTAGGGACTTAGTTTCATCCCCTGAAGTATTAGTGGTGTGTAAAAAGGTGCTATTCTTTCCAGGGAGGTAATCTGTGCATGAATGTGGTGGTGGCAGCGGTGGGGGTGGGGCTGGCAAGGCTAATGGAGTACATTAATAATATAGCAGGTTAGTACTTCCAGCTCTGAACAGTGTAGTGGCAGATCCAGGTACCTGAGAGCCCTGGGGGGGTGATCTTCACCAGGTTCACACACTTGAACACTTCCTTATCCTGATCTGTATCCCAGCAATGCACCAGCACCCCACGTGGCATCTCTTGCGTTGAAAGGCCTCCTTGTTTGACATTTGTGAGTTGTGACTGAAATTATTCCTCTCCTTCTTGCTGCAGGAAAAGATAGACTATCAGGAGCTGGCTCCCAGGGCCTTTACAGCAGTGACGAAGAACAGAAATCCAAAGGGAATGCTCAGCAGAAGATGGAAGAGCAAGAAAAGTTCTCAGGAGGAGATTCCTGGAGCAGAAAAGATGGAGCCACAAGAAGGATCCTCAGGAGTCACAGAGATTGCTATCAACCTCATGAATGTGGGCGCCATCTTGAAGACGCCATCCCCGTGTAAACATCTCCCATCTTGTGACATCCCTGGACGGCAGGGTATAAATTTCAAGTCTACTTTCAGTCCTTGGGATTACTCACCCACATGTCCACACAGCCAGGACAACTCTCTTAAGTGTCATTACATTTCCTCAAGACTTCATCAGTGGTTAAATCTAGAAAAGGACAGAATGAGCACCATGCTGACAGCTGCCTTGTTCGTCAGCTCAAGCTGTCTGCACCTCTCTGCAGCCAGCACTTTTACCACTTTACTGCTTGTATGCTGTTCCCTCTCCCACCTCAACATGAACCCCCTTCACACCCATGCTGACCTGCTATTTGTGATAAAGAGACATGGCTACCCAAGAGCCTCCTCTCCAGCAACCCTATACCTTGAATCAATCCTGATTGAGGACCTCATGGGGATTAATCTTCATTGTCAACTTGGTGGGATTTACAACCATTTAGGAAACCAACATCCGAATGGAGTGTTTCCCGAGAGGTTTAACAGAGGAGGGAAGACTCACCATGAATGTGAGCAGCATCATCACATAACTAAGCAGGAAAGAGTCAGTGAGCAGAATGCCAGCATCCATTGGTTCTGTTCTTGACTGGACATCCAACATGACCGTCTGAGGTCATGTAGCACACATTTCATCATACCTTCCTCTCCGTGTTGGACTGTACCATCTGTGAGTCAAAATTCTCTCCTTCCTTCAACTACTGTTGTTGTGAATGTTGCCATAACAATGAGGAAAGTAACAGAGAGAAACTCCAAGGCTCTAAGCTACAAAGACTCTAGAAACCTCTACACTCACTGGTAGTACCTTCATCTCAGGAGATAGACAGGGGGAGGTGGAGGTTCCGAGGAAGACATGGATTATGGATTTAGGCAAGGAATGTGCTGTGTGGGGCTCCAAATGGGGATATTATGATTTAGAAGGAGGAGAAGGAACACTAGCTGTATAGGTGAGCCCTTTGGCCTCGGGAAGATTATGTAAGCATAGGACTCATCACTGAGCCTTTACATCTGGAGTGTAGGAAGGGTGACTGCTCTAATGTTTATTATGGTCCCCGTGTGGGATGGATGCAATAAGCTTTGGCTGAATAGTTTGTGGGAGTGGACCACCACAGGACAGACATGGCACTTGAGAGAATGATTTGATACACACGGGGAGAACCGTCTGTAAGGGATTGAGACAGTTGAAGCTGGACATGTACTGAGATAAGCTGATGCTTGTGTATTTTAATTGACACTCATGGCTCTAGGGATTGAATAGACCTCTGCGTTATCTAGGGTCTTCTTCCTTTTGCCACTTAGCCAAACCTGCTTTAACTCACCCGTCTTCCTTTTTAAATTAGTACTTACATGAACATCGATAATGTGGTTTATGGCCGTATTCTCCTGTTCTACACCAAACAGAGCCTGTTTCTTATTGGCAGTTTAGTTTTGGGAGGTGTGGGGAGGCAGTAACTATAGGGTATCTTGACGATGGAAAAATATGCGACGAACGGTCCTCAGAGCATCCCAGAAGCTCCTTTCTCTCGATTTTTAAGCTACGCAGGATGGGCAGGTCTTGGGAAGGAACAGTTTACCACCTAATCTCTTTCAGCCTTGTGGAAAGCAAGCCCCTAGCTGTAAACGGCACCCCGAGGAGGGTGCCAACTGTTGAATTCTTAGAATTCATTGGAGTTGACATGGAGAAGTTGTTTAGATGCTTTATTATGTGTGGAAGGGTCATAAAACCCAGGCAGAGCCACCGGGAAGAAAGTGCGGTCAAAGATAAGGGCAAGTTCGAAGGGGATTCCGCTGTGATTAAACTGGAAAACTGTTCTTTATAGACACATTAAAAAAGTCATGCTCAGCCCGACGGAATGAATAAGTGCCCTCATTGTACCCTGATCCCGCAGCTAGGAACGCACAGCCCTGGAAAAGGACTGTAGTGTTTGTTATCTCTCCATAAAATCATGGCTCGGACAGTTTAAATACCACCCACGTGCCCAGGAAACCTTCATTTCTTCATTGATTCTACACAGAGCTTCTTAAGTACAACCTAATGTGCCAAACTCTAAAGAAGGCTGGAGGAAGTGAGGACTGAGGGGCCACCCGGGGTGGGCAGAGCACCCAGGGTGGGAGGAACATTTGTCCTCATGCCTCCTCTTCCACTCCTACTTCTGAACTCTAGATTTCTGGTTCCGTTTCGAAGTTTGCTTCCTTAAGGCTGCAAAGTAAACTGGACAGAAAAGATTCCCAAACTGGGACTGGGGAGACCACTCAGCTGGGGAAGCTTGAGAAACTGAGTTCAATTCCCAGAACCCACAGGAAGGGAGGCATGGTGCACGTAGGTCTCTGGAGGCTCACTGGACAGCTAAGCTGACCTTTCTGGTGAAATTCCAAGCCAGTCAATGACCCTGACGCAAACAAACAGTGAAGGACACCAGAGGGATAACAGCCTGAGTTACTCTGATTTCTACTTTCTACATGTACTGCAAACATGCAAAAAACTCACACACACACACACACACACACACACACACACACACACACACACAC
>NW_021604602.1:2581185-2597437 GCF_004785775.1 Grammomys surdaster | reverse complement strand
TGTCTCTCTCTCTGTCTTTGTCTCTCTCTCTCTCTCTCTCTCTCTCTCTCTCTCCTCAAGGAAACCATTTGTATTCATAATGAATAAATTTCTCTACAATACCTGATTTAGTCATTCATGATGAGAGTTGAAAATGGTCAACAGCCAGAGAAAAACACTGATCCAAGCAAACACTCACACAACCAAACACAGGCATATGCAGGTTGCTTGGGAAGCATACTTGTTTTCCGTGAGAAGAACACAAATTTCCTTAGAGCCACTGATGGGAGCATATTATACAAATCACATCAGAGGATGTCTGACTGGAGATGTATCTCAGATGGTAGAATACTTGCTTACGTACAATGCACAAAGCTGTAGGTTCTACTCCTACTATCATGTAAGCCAGGCTTGGTGGCGAAGCCTATGGTTCCAAGCCTATACTTAGAAGGCAGAAACAAGAGTGTCAGAAGTTCAAGGTTATCCTAGGCTACACAGTACTCGAGCAAAGCCAGCCATGGCTTCATGAGACTCTATCCCTAAACAACAACAACAATAAAAAAATCACATTAGAAGACTTGTGCTTTGTTACCAGAATGGACACATCTGTTTTTTAAACTGCAAGATTGGTTTTATAATGACAGCTTTACATCAGTATCTGAGGCCCCACAAGGGTGTGTTTTGTGTGCATTTGTACCGCATGTGTTTTGCATGTGTGATATAAGCATGTACAGTATAAAGTATATAATATACATATGCATATACATATGTAAATTTGGGGGTGTATGTGTGTGTTTATATATATGTGCATGTGCGTATGTAGTCACATGTATGTGTGTGGGGGCATGTAACTAGGGCTCTGAGCAAGTGTTCAACAAAAGGGTATCTCTTTCTTCTCTTCTTTCCCACATATTAGAGGCTATGGACACAGGAGTACCAACATTTCCTTGCTAAACATATTCATTATTAAAGAGGGGAGATTGCTTTCTGGTGTCTCTGCAAGGGAATGTTAATGCATTAAATGCTGAAAATAAATAGAACAGGCAGACAAAGGAAAGGTCGCTCCAGGAGTGCAACAGTGGAGGGTGACCATTCAGAAGGAGGGAGGGAAGGCTTGGCCCAGGAGGTGGGTGGGAAGATGCAGGAGGAAGAGAAAGTGCTTGCAGTGCGTGTGTGGGTTCCATCATGGAGAATGTGCTTTACAAAGAAATCGCAGTGGCTTTGAAATACTTCTCCAAGTTTGTGCTGTAAATTCCACGGTGATCCAGGCACGGGCGGAGGAGGAGAGCCAAGCGGCCCCTGGTTCTCTGGAGTTATTTCCTGCTATCAGAACCACGCAAGGGCAAGAGGATGAGAATAGAGGGGTCACTTGTCAAATTGCTTCAGACTGATGTTTCCCTGTTTGTATTATATTATGTAGGTTTGATATACAATTCAATGGGTACATGACATAATGGTCCACACATTTAATATAATTTGTGCTACAGGCAAAATAGCAGCAAAAAAAAAAAAAATGCCAGATAAAGCATTCCCATCTTAATGGTAGGTAAATAATCCCTCCATGTCCCCAGACAAACACGCAACCAGCAGGAATTCCCTATTTATGAAAACACCTTCATTTCTTAGACCATTACAGCAGGGACGTTACCACCTTGGTGGCGTCGGGCTCCCCAGGCCGACAGAAAGAAGGAACAATTCTCATGCTCACACAGGCCAGCAAGATAATGGTGGTGTAGCCACACTGAAATAACCCTTTAGAGACGCCGTGGAATTTCTCCTTAGGAGAACTGGGCTGTGTGGCTGAAAGGAAGAGAGAGGGCTTGGAGAAGGGAGAAGGGCTCCAAACCACAGGTGATCCCCTCACTAGCTTTGCAATGACAGATAAGGTACCCGAGAAACAGCACGGGGCATGTGAATCTTAAAGGAGTAGAAAGTGGCTCATGTTGAAGGAGCTTACCAGTCCTGTGAGAGGACTTTAGGTCATACTGGCAGGCAAAAGCTGGACGGAGCGGTGCACAGGTAATCCCAGATGCTGGCCTATGGAAGCAGGGTTATCCCTGGGCTTGTAAGTCATCCTGTCTCGATGAACCTGTGAGCTCCATGTGCAGCGAAAGAACTGCCTTAGGAGATAAGGTGGGAGATGGAGAGACAGCTCAGCTGTGAACAACACTTGCTCTTTCAGAGAACCAGGGTTCGGTTCCCAGCACCCACAGAGTGGCTCACAGGTACCTCTAACTCAGGTTCCAGGGGACCTGATGCCTCCTTCTTCTGACCTCTATAGATACTGCATGTAAATGGTGCACATCAAATACACAGGTACAAAAAAAAATCATACACATTAAATATGTAAATGAATATTTATGTAAATTTTAGAATCAAAAGAACAAAAGGGGAACAGGGGATGTCAGCCTCTGGCCTACAGATGATCCTGCAGGGCTAACACACTGCCGCCCCATTCATTCCCCCCACACACCTCTTCTCTCTTCCTGCACACACACACACACACACACACACACACACACACCTACCTCTCCCCTCCCCCTCACATCGCTCCCTTCTCCCACTCCCCTCCCCCAACATACAGAGCCTTCATAAAATACAACTTCGTATTCTCAGATGTTGATCTGAACTTGGGCCTCTGCCCCCCTTCACCAATCCCACTGTGCTCAGTCAGACCTCCCGGTATGGGCAACACGACACCTGTCCCAAGCCTCAGTTTCTTTATCTGCACCGTGTGGGCGGCTCGTGTCTCATCATGCCAGAAGGATTATTCCAAAAGCATTCGACCAACTCCCAGCCGAGGGTCTGGTGCACACTGTGCTTCTCTGGAACACAGCGGCTATTATTATTAATAACGTGCTCGCAGGAACAGTGTGGAGATTAGCCACCTGGTGGGAGTAGGTAGCATAAACCGGACGCGTGCAGTTCCATCTCCTTTCCGTCTCCCGGAAAATGACAACCTTTCAGACTGCCTTAGTCCTCTCTATTCCCCTGCTACCGACTTGTGGATTCCAACGCTGTCTCCCCCTAAACAATAATAAAATTCGGAGGGCAATAAAAGAAGAAAAGCTGTTTGCCGGAGAAAGTTACTGCAGCTCTGCAGCGTCCTGAGTGTACTGAATGGAAACTTCATTTCCAAAGACCCCCAGAGCTCTAATCCATGGAAATGGAGTGCCTGCCTCTGAATGAAGCACTTCTGCAGTGAGCTGTTAAAATTCACGATGCCCTGCATGAGGCCTCCAAGCTCTCTCTGCAAAAGTTGCCCCGCCCAGGAAAGCTGCCCATTACTGTGGCAGCTGCCAGGAGACTGTGGTATTAGGAGTAGAAAGGCTAGTGGAGCAGGGAACTTGGGGTGCCTAGCATCCCTTGTCTTAGAGAGAGGGGAGAGTCTGAAGTTGGGTTTATGAGTTCTCAGAGCTGTGGGCAGGCAGGGTAGGGTGTGACTGGAGTTGTCTTCGACCTCCCAAACAGCTGAGCAGCACAATGGAAGTGTTAACACCTGTGGAAAGGAGAGTGCCAGGAACCGCCATGTCTGTCCACCCCTGCAGAGGAGAGGAAAGCTGCTTTGGTGCTCAAATGGCAAAATAAGCAAAGAATGAATGGAGCCCCGAGCAGCAGAGGCCGCGGGGTGCTTGCTCAGCCCCGCACACCAGGCTTGGGGAAGGATGATATGATTCTGCTTTCCTGGAGGGCAATTTGGCATCCTGTCTCCAAAACCTTAAAAATGTGCATCCCCTTGACCCCCATAGACCCGCATCTGGAAGGTTTCCTAAGGAAACAACCTAGGTACGTAAAAGGTAGGCCTGGGGTACCATGCCACTGAATGGGATGCAAGACTTGGTTGCCTGCTTGTTTGTTGATCTTGATGGGTTAAGCGGCAGGTAAAAGAAAATTCTGAACAAGGGCAATAACAGAAGCCAAGCAAAAAGTTCTCCTAAGCTTTCAGCTGCAGGTAGCTTCCCCCAGCACAGGAGGCTGGCTTGGGCCTCTGGATTGTTTGGAAGCCGTCCTATACCTGGGGAGGCATAGCATCTCCTCCCATGTGCTCCAGGCCAATCTGAGGGTGCAGGTGTGTTAGCCCCAGAAGTTAAGTGTTCTGCTTCATTATGTAAAGTGTCAAGTGCTGTTTTTAGCCAGAAGTACATTTCTACAGGCTCGGGGATGCCGTGCCGTCACAGCACCGAGTCTTTCTAGCCAAGCACTCAAACCGGTTGCGATTCGCCCGGAATGCATGGCCGTTAAACAGTACGTGTGTGGTCCGAGGGAGGGGCTGCTCCCTCATGAATCATGAATGGGAAGACCCACTCTTGATTCTCACACTCCTCAGTGGGCTGAGACACGAGAAGCGCATGTCGGAGCACTTCATCTCGTGAGTACAAGCATTCCTACACAAGGATCGCTATCTAGGAAAAGGATAGGAACAGGTAGACTTGGTTTCAGTCATGGCCATCTGGCCAGACATGGCCAGGCCCTCTCGGAACAGACGATGGGCACTTTCTGGACAGAACAAGCTAGAAAGGAAAAGACTTATGGATCCATGGAAGAATGGATACTCTACCCTGAGAAAACAATCTTAAATTCCCAACTCCAAAAGCATTCCTTTCCCCTGGTGGAGTGATGTTCAGGGGTGAGCTCTGACCTCACCAGTGGACTGAGCTATTGACTGATTCGTAACTGAGTGGATTCTGATATGGCAGGAACTGTGGGGCCGTGTCCCTGAGGCTAAGCCTAGTCTCTAGCCTCCTACCCACCCCTTACCTTCTCTCCCCCCACTTTGTTCCTTTGTCTCTCCCTCCATCCCTCCCTCCCTCCCCCCCCCCCCCACCAGAGTCAGAATCTCTCCCTTGTCCATGGCTTTCTAGTTACACAATGCTGGCTGGAAGTCAAGTCCAGGGATCTTCCTGCCTCTGCCTCCCCAGCTCTGGGGTTGCAAGCAAGCACCACTCGACCTGGGGTTTTTATGTGGATTTGGGGGACTGAACCTCTGTCTGTCCTGGTTGATTAAACACTTACCCATCTAGGCCGTCTCCTCAGCCTGCGAAGTTTTGCATGGGGTTTTGGCTTCCATTCTGCAGTTCTCAAGAGAGAATGTGTTCTCCAGATTCAACGTTTGGTGCACACTATGTCTCAGGAGTGGATATAGTCCACAAAGCATCAACCTGGTACAAATGAGGTGTCTTTGCATAGTTGCTAAGATCCTGTACAGAAGGATCTGGAGCCAAACATGTGCTCAAACCATGAGGCTATATTCACTACTCTTTCCTCATTGATGTGCAAGGTTCCAATCAGAATGAATATTCACTAACTGTCCCTGCGTACTCCTTGCCTGGAAAATGTCAATGTTCCATGAGCAATGGTGTGCTGGCTATGTATTTTCAACTTGATACCAGTTAAGATCTCAGAGAAGATACAATCTTAATTGAGAAAATGCCTACTTAAGCTTGGCTGCAGGTAAACTTCTGGGTCATCTTCTTAATTTAGGATTGGTATAAAACCATACCAGCCCACTGTGAATGGAGATACCCCTAATCAGGTGGTTCTGAGTGGTTTAATAAAGCAAACTTATACCAGCCAGGTATAAGCCAGTAAACAGATCTATCTTATGGTCTGTGCTTCAGTTTCTGACTCCAGGTCCCTGCATTGACTAAACTCAACAAAATAAAACCATTTTCTCTCTTTTTCTCTTTAGGTCATGGTGTTTATCACAGAAATAGAGATTTAACCAGGACAGCCGGGGACTTTATTACAGGTGACACTGTGTCGGTGTCAGTTCATATGACTCTTGTCATCATGCCCACGATCTTTGCACTTCGTCTGTGATTTCATCTGTCTGTAATATTTGCTTCTACACATGGGCTGGAGACTCAGCAAAGACAGGTTGGTTAAATGAGTGAATCAGATCTATACTTGCTTCTCAAAAGGTGGCATCAATGTCGGTAGCACCTACAGGAAGCCTGCTCTGACAGCTCTAAGCTTAGACATTCACCAGTCAATAGCCTAGTCCTGGGAGTAGTACAGCTTCATAATTGTATCATGGCTGTCTCTCACCCCAAGAACTGATGGCTGCATCCCTAAGGCTAATCCTACTCTGCTTCGTGTTAATTGTGTGTCATCCTCTGGCATTTAGTTAAGGGTGTGTTGACTGAATACATAACTGCAGATGCAGGAGGATGGAGGCGCCAGGAGCAGTAACAGCAGTAGCTCTGAGAGTATTTTCACCTTGATTAAATGCCTAATCACCATGGCAACCCCACTCTGGGTGTTTCTGGAAGTATTTCCTGAAAGGCTTAGCTAAAGAGGGGAGACCCACCTTGGATGTGGGCTGGGCCATCGGTAGGGTGGGGAGTCAGTAGGACTACTCAGGAGAGAGTAAGCTGGGCATCAGCATCCATCACCCCTTGCTTCCTGACTCCAGAGGCAATGTGACCAACTGTGTCTGGCTCCTTCCCTGATGTGACCAACCATGTCTGGTCATGTTTGGACAGTTCCCTGCTGTGACAAACTGTGTCTCCTGGAAGCATGAGCCAAAGCAAATCCTTCTTCCCTTCAGTTGCTTCTTGTCATTGGGGATTTGGTGCCAGCTATAAGATGTGTGATTGATACCCGAGCAAAATGGCATCATCGCCATTTTCCCGGAGTCCACTGCACTCTGGTGTGACTTTTGTTAACTGACCCTTGTTCCCATTCTAACCCAGCAAATCCTCATGTTATTTACACATATATCCAGGGCTGGGGGCAATGCTGCTATCTACCTGTCCAGATAATGAGATGAAGCCCATTCAGTGTTCCCTGGTGTCCTGTCTCTCCATTAAAACTTTTCTCTTCCAACCCTGAACCTGCCCACCCTCCGGATGCTTGGAGGACGGTGGTATATCTCCAACAACACCCATATATATGAGCCTCACATCTCGACAACATGTGTCAGACAGGAAATTGATGTCAAGGCATGGTGCACCCCAGTGAGCGAAGCGGTATGAAATGAACCCCTTGTGAGGAAGTCCTTCCTAAACGCAGTGGTGGTTACTAACAAGCTGAGGTCTTATCTTTGTGAGACTCTAATATATCCTGAGATGAAGCTTCCCTTCCAAGGACGAGACCACCACACCCCCGTAAGCATGAATAGGAAGAAGGCTACTTTGTCTACTTATTTATTTTTCCTTAGAGTATCAGACCCACTCATCTGTATTTCCACAGGTCCAGAGTCTCTCAGTGAGATACTTGGAGGAGTAGAAACCATTTCCGGGTGATCTTTACTGAGAGATTTTGGGGATGCCTTGAACCACACAACCTCATCAGCTCAATATCCCACTTTGTCTTTAAGGATGCAGACTCTGTTTCATTCATTATTCTGACCTACTTCAAAGTCATTTGTGCCTGAGAATGGGAGCGAAAGAGAGGAGAAGATGAGAGCTGGGGAGAACGGGTTTATGTTAGAAATAGTTTTAAAGCAGTATCTCTAAAGCGCAAAGAGAATGAAGATTGTTTTTGCCATGTACATTCAATTATATGCACAGTGGCTGCGTGCCTCATACAAATGTGGCAGTGGCTCATGTGGCTACAACTTCCTTCCTTTTGTTCTGGATCCTACACATGGTTTTTTCCCCCTTCTAAATTAATTATCTTTCAGTGGAAAGCTTTTCTGAGGTGAAGGAGGTTCACTTTTAAGAGACACTTCAAGATAGGGAGGGAACAGCTCTTAAGATCTCAGCCTACATTCTCTTTCCTTCTTCCACACACAGGCTTGTGTTAGCCATGAGAATTACCAGAAAGCACAGCCTCATCACACATAGCCAAGGTACATGGGATCCCCAAAGAAGCTCCTCTCTGGGCAAGTGATCACCTAAGACTTGTCTCACAGAGCTGATTCTCAAAGTCATGTGATAATAGGGTCAAACAGATAGACTCCCTGTGGCTAGGAGAGGGCTCAGGGGGTAAAGGACCTAACTGTGCAAGCAGAAGGACTTGATTTACCCATGGAAATACCTGACAAGGCCTTGTATGCTTGTAATTCCAGCACTGGGTGGAGGGCACAGATAGTAGGATTCCCCAGGCTCGTTTACCAGACTGGCCAAAAAGCAGCAAGCTCCAGGTTCGGTGAGAGACCTTGTCTGAAGGGCATAAAGTGAAGGGAAATAGAGCAGGAAACTGACAGCTTCCTCTGCCTTCCACACACCTGCTCGGAGGCTTACACATTCATATAAACACTTGCACACACAGATGTACCACACATACAAATAGGTAGATGGATGGATAGATAGATAGATAGATAGATAGATAGATAGATAGATAGATAGATAGATAGGAAAATAAAGATATTCACCGAATCTCATGACAGTTTGTAAAGGAGGAATCTTTGGGAAATGATGAATTTAGTTAAGGCAATCAGAGAGATGTCTCCATCACTGAAAACTGATGACTTTACCAGAACAGAGAAAGAGACCAGACACCTGGGCAAGACACACACACATAAACACACACACACACACACACACACACAAACACACACAAACACACACACATTCATATGGTCTTTGCCAGGAGACTCTAGGCACTACCTCTAGACTGACAGCAAGAACCTTTGACCAGAATCAAGCTTGTGCCAGTGCCATGCTGCAAACCACTGATGTGACTATGTAGTTCCATCTGTTTCTCTATCAGGCAGCCAGTTCTGGTATTTGCACAGCTGTCAGAGGTGGACTAACACACACATGACCACAGGCAAGAAAGAATAGCCCTGGCGTGGCAGCTTTTGACCGGAGACAGAAAGGGCATCAATGCTGAAAGAGGGTGTGTGTGGCAAGGGGGCAGCACAAATACCAAGGCTGACATGTTGGGACCTATAAGTCCAGCAAGGCTGCCTGCAGGAAGGAGGGCAAGTGAGAGCAGAAGGCTCCAGATCAGTGAAAACTCCACTACTACAGGCCCTACAGAGCGTCCATGGAAGCTCTGGAGGTGAGCCTGCAGGTGTGGGGCACAGTTTATAGTGTAAATATAGCATTTAGATAGCAGAGGCCATGTTGCATACTTGGTATTCCCTGGGGAAAGAAAGGGTTCATGGGTATTTTTTTTCTGCATTTTTCCTCTTCATTTTAAAAAGTTTTCTTACAAGTCCATGCTGTTTGTTGAACATATTCCCTAGTGCCTTCCTATTCTTTCTTCTCTTAGCCTACCCTATTCCATGACCGTCTCTCTCTTAAACTGTGGTTTTAAGACTACCTGTATGTTTACATGTGTTCAGATGTGTGCACATGTCAAAGTCCAGGGACAACTCAGAGGAGTCAACTTGCTACTTCCACCGCTTAAGTACCAAGGATGGAGCTCGGGTTATCGGGCTTGGTGGAGAGCATCTTTATTTGCTGAGCCATCTTGTCAACCCAAATTCTGATTCTTTAAAAGAGATAATTTATCATAGATTAAAAATAAAGACAAAAGTAGGAAGGGGAAAGGAAATAAAACATACTTCCAGTTCCAGGCCCAGAGCTGCTGAGTGCTATGAATATTTTGGCGCAGTTGGTTCCTAGTTCTTGCTACATATTTTGCACAGGTGAATTTATTCAGAGAGAGACCAGTTTTGTCTTGTCTCGTTGATTGGGGTGCAGAGAGTAGAGCTAAGGTGAGTCCCCTTTGTTGTTCTATCTCTGTGATATTTTATGCTTACATACTTGCTCTTTGCAGGTGTGTCTAAATACACACGCAAAATCTATGGAAAGAGCCGTTGAGATGGCTCAGTGGGTGATGCACTTGGTGCCAAGTTCAATGTCCAGAGTTTGATTCCCCGGAATGATGGAAGGAGAGAATTCACTTTCTCAAGTTATTCTCTCACAACCACACTAGTTTTATCACACACACACACACACACACACACACATACTCATAAACACACGTACACTCTCACACACACTTGCACACACACATAAATCCTCTCTACATACATACACACACATATATACTCACTCACACACAGAGAGAGAAATAGACAGAGAGAGAGAGAGAGAGAGAGAGAAAGCAGGAGGGGGCAACAACTTTAACAATGTAAGGAAAACTTGGATTTTATATAGGCCTCAACACACCGTGTATCTACTTAGCTCATCTGAAAAGAAGCTCTGAGAATGCTGTCTCCATTCAGCAATCCTGGCTAGCATCTCTGGGCATTCTCAAACTTAACCAAATGCCAGATTTATTCCTTTCCCTGGATTTCTGCTGTGGTGAGTCCCAACTGTGAGGTTTGGCCTCTAATTTTCTGAAGCTTCTAGGTGTTGGGTAGCAGGCTAGAGCTGGACTTACTTCTGGCCTCCTTGCCCCATTGGCTACCAGTCTCTTCCTTCTAAGGGCTACTCTTACCCAGAGCCAGAGCCAGAGCCAGCCTGGGGTTTGGCCCCATCTGCCTGATCCTGTTGGAAGGTTGTATTGCTATTTTTTTTTTTTGATTAGTGGAAACAAAACATAGAAGATGAAAACCACAATGGATTCTCTACAAAATTACTTTCTTGAAGTCCTTTTTGGATTCTGTCCCTTTGGTTGGTTTTGAATGTCAAAATATCAGAAGATGGGATGTCCATGTGCAGACATTTTTGAGTGGGACGTACATGAGCAGTAACCTCAAGCCATAACGGGGCTAACATTGTCTCAGTTCTTCCAGTTCCCAAAGCTATAAAGGGAGTGTGGTGGACCTCAGTGTAAGGAGTTCGGCACATCTTTGAACAGCATTGCCATCACTTAGAGAGACCGTCTAGGATGTTATGGCTATTGGGATTATATTGATCCCTGAGCATTCTTAAGGTTGGTCTAGCCTCAGAAACAGTGGGGAATATTGGCAGGTAGATCTAGGAAACCATGGCCTCTGTCACACAATTGCTGTGATCACCAACAAAGTTTCTGTCTTTGTAGCCTCAGTTTCTCTTTTTGAAGAAATAGAGACACATATGTATTCCTTGGGGCTATTCCTTCAGAAGAGATAATGCATTTCAAATGCCTGGCATATGCCAGGAGCTAAATAAATATTCATGCCTCTCACCCTCCCTCTTCTCCCCACTGCCATCTTGGATTTCACCACAGGCATCTGACCAGGCGAGGGAGGTCGAGGAAGAGAGTTGGGCAGTGCGGGAGGACACACTTCTTCCCAGATTTTTGGAAATGATTGAAAGTTAAACTGGGCCAGGAGTCTGGAGATGTCTGAGTGAGAGACAGAGTTAAATTAAGGTTTAATCTCAGCCCCTTCCATGTGTTAGCCAGGCTGCGCAGAGTGAAGAGTTTGAAAGGGATTCAATGTTGTATTTTCTCTCTCATCTGATGGAGAGGCAGAAGGGGGGAGGGGAGAGAATATTAGAGATCAGATGGCTGGTTTTCCAGCTAGCATCCATTCCTGGGATGTTTCCAGTTTTCCATTGGAAGAGTTGGAAAAAAAGATCAGGGAAGTAGCTGAAGATGATCTCAGTTGGCCAGGAAAAGCATCTCACAGGATGGAAGGCAGCGGACAAGAGTGGACATGTTGGTGGAGCTAATGCCAACAGAGTAACCCCAATACCTCTGCTGCACACTGAGTTGGTCAGAGGGAAAAATGAAAGTCCATCCCCCCCACTAGTCTGCTTCCCAGCTCTCAGACTAAGAGAGTGGCAGTGACCTTCAGCTGTTCGCAGGGAGGACACTTTCCATGTCTATCTTGGCCTCCAGCAACAAAGGAAACAAATGATTTCATTCTTCACCTGCTTGGTTCTCTTCCTAAAAGCAAAGTCTTGATGATTTTTAACATAAAAATCCTTAAGTGTTCATCTCTGCCCAGGTACCAGGGCCCCAAGCTGAGAAGATGCACATTCTCTGGTCCACCCCCACCCTTTCAACATCTTTAACTCTATTTTTTTTTATGCTTCCCTGCTTCATGTTTCTTGAAAGAAAAACAAAGCATTCTTAGTCCCCCACTGCTGCTCAAAATTGAAGAATCCAACCTTGTAACATTCCTTTGTAACATTAGTGAAATTTCTGAAAAAAGCCCATTGTATCATTAGTGTCCTGTGCTTTCCTACATAGCGTCATTCCTTACCTGGATAGAATCTTCACTCATCTCCTGGTGATTGCTGACTTGACCAGCAAGAATGGGGACACGTTGTAGCCCCATTCTGATGTTCAAGGAATGATAGAGATTTAAGTCTTTGCCTGATTCCTTTAGGTCTCCATACGTGCAAAGGCCCAGACCTCATGGAGAAGCCACTGGCAGAAGTCATCATTGTTGCCTAGCTACAGGCAATCCCTATACCAGCTGTCTTAGGGAGTGGCTCTCGGTTGGTCCAGTGGAGGAACACCTCTCTTCTAGCATCAAATTTGGGGTGTCACATATCCTGGAGCAGAGACAAATGCCTTAGCTTTGGCTTATTTGCTGAACCTAATATCTGTAACTGCAATTTGGTAGCACTGGAAGAAGAGGAGGGGGAGAGAAGGAGAAGAAGGGGCAGAAACAGTTCATTGAGTCATCTATCTATCTATCTAACTATCTATCTATCTATCTATCCATCCATCCATCCATCCATCTATCCATCCACTCACCCACCCACCCACCCACTCATCTACCCACCCACTCACCCACCCATCTACCCATCCATCCATCCATCCATCCATCCACCCACTTACCCACCCATCAATCCATCCCATCCATCCATCCACCCACTCACCCACTCATCCACCCACTCACTCACCCATCCATCCATCCTTCCACCCACCCACCCACTCACCCATCCACCCACCCATCTATCTACATGTTCATCCTTCTAAGGCACTCAATGGTCTCACTGTGACCTCAGTGGAAGGCTGAAGAGATAAAGAAGCAAAGATCGCCAGGAACTGAGAGGCATGCCTGTCATCCTGTTAGCCCATGGACCCCAGCAGTCCATCAGCACGTCCTGTCACATCCCATTGGGAATCCCCCAGTCATTGTTTCTTGTGTGGTCTGCTTTGATGCTCTAACTACTCTCCTCCAGTCTAGGGTCTCACTCCTTAACCCTAGGTCCATAGCACAATCTTAGGAACTAAACTAATTCAGACAGATACAGTTTTCAAAAGCCAGTGTCTATCAGCCTTGGGTGTTCAAGTTACCAAGGAAATGAATTGGTTGCATTTTGGGAAACTTACTGAGTGGATTTACCCTGGCAGTAAGGATAAGGAAGGTCTCCCTTACTGCCCATGTTGGTCCTTACTATGTGACAGTCCTCTACACGTTCATTTAGCTCTCAGCAACCTTGTAAACAAACCTATGAAGTTTTCAGCCATTTTCAGTTGCAGATCAGAGTTTCTGTGCAGATTCAGTCAGTCTCATGGATGCAGAGTGTGGTGCCAGGAAGCCCTTCCCAGCCACAAAGGAGACAGCTACATGTGAGGACAGAGTTCAGGAGACATTCACTTTCAAAGCCTCTGAGATGGCTGCTATAAAGAAAAATCTCTCCTCTCCCTCTTTCCTTTCCTCTCTTCTGTGTCTCCTCTCCCCTCCCCTCCTGTCTCTCCTGTGTCTCCTCTCCACCCCTCCCCTTCTCTCTCCTCTCCCCTTCTCTCTTTTCTCCTTTCCTCCTTTTTTCTCTGTATCTCCTTTTTCTCCTTCTCTTTCCTCATCCCTTCCCTCTTCTTCCTGTCCTCTTCTCCCCTTTCCCTCTCCTCTCTCTTATCCTATCCCCTCCCCTCTCCTCTGCTTTCTCCTGCCCTCCCCCTCTCTCCTCTCCTTTCCTCTCCTTCCTTCTCTGTTTCCTATTCTCTCTTCTTCATCTCCTCCCCTCTCCTCTCCTTCCTCCTTAGTTTTCTGTGTTCCATCTCCTCTCTTTTCCCCTTCCCTTCTCCATCTACAGTCTCTTCTCCCTTCCCCTCCTCTCCCCTCCTCTCCCCTCCCCCTTACTTGCACTGCTGTGTATCTATGGAACCCTGAGACTTCCTTTGGTAGGTGAGTGCCTTTTGGTTTCTGAGGTAATGTCTTATTGTGAAGCTCAGGAAGGGAGGAAGCTCATAATTCTGCTACCTCCTGGGGACTGAGTTACAGAGAATGCTTTTCAATGTGCAACCTGTAATGTTCTGGGGTCCTAGTGAATGGGGACATTGCTTCTCAGCCCTGGTATCCTGGAAGCTGGCTCTCACCAGTTTCTCCTGAATCTCACAGGAACAGGCTACAGACTGATGCTCCTGCAAGGGAACTATAAGACCCAGCAACCTAGGACCAGTCCCTTCAAACTTCTCACAAAGACAAAAAAGACGGATAATGTCCCATAGACTCCCCAATTTTGCTTTTCTTTCTCTCTTTCTCACATTTTAAGGACAGGAGTGGTAAGAAGGTGAGATTGAGGGACACAGAACCACAGATGGGCTGTGTGGGTCTGTTTCTTAGGACAGCAAATGCCTCAGCCTGGCCCTTGCCTCGATGTGTAGGCAGAAAGAAGGAGGCTGGGGGGAGGTGCAACTGGTCCTGATGGTGACATGCCACATAACTCTCGGTGACCTTGACTTCTAAGGGCTTGGTTTGCACCCACAGTCCTTCTGCAGAGGGGCCGTGGGCGGCAGCATTGGGAGGGATGATGCCAGCGCTTATTAAAAGAAAATCATGCTGGGGATTATTCTTTGGATGGAGGGACTCCTTAGGAGGGTTCCAAGAACCAAGGCGTTTCTGGATAGCATATGTGGGTCTCTGGATGGAGAAAGGCTCTTTCTTCTGACAAAACCTTCTCTCTGCATCCAGGCAACTGGGATGATGTAGCGGCATCATTGGCCTGAGTCCTCGTCCTCGATGAGGAACCAGGAGATTGCAAGCTTCAGAAGGAGGAAAGCAACTGATTTAAGGTACCTGATGGGTAAGGACCACTGTGACCTACTTTGGATGGTACCATGTAGCCAGAACGCTGTGCCAGATGCCAGCTTCTCACACCTTTCCCTGGCCACTCATTTTGTCCCCATTGGCTCCTGTCCTTCACTGTTCTACTAGAGACTCAGGCATGGGACACATGCTAGGAAAAATACCCTCAGAGACAGGTAAGGAACACAAAACTGCATATATGCAGACTTCCTGGGTATAGAATATGAATGTGTTCTGAAACGGGTTGAAACTGTTTGGAACTGGTCAGAACTGCCTGGAATTGGTGTCATGAAACCAGTTTGAAAACCAATATGGTGCAGATCACAAATAGATCTATTGTTTGGTTTGATAGTTTGAATCACAATGACCAGGAAGACCGGTTGATTTTCTAAAAGTTTCTTCATTCTGCAACTCAGCCAGTATGCAAGCCTACAGAGCCCATACCTAAGATAGAATTGTCCTTTCTTTCTTTGTGTGTTCCCAGTGCTGGGCTGTAATGAACAAGACCAGTGAAAACCCATAATGAGACGACCACAGCTGCCATTGCTGAACCCCTCATACCCACATACAATGTCAAGAGAGAGTTAGCTTTTTCGTTAGATTAGTGAAAACACTAATCTGAGATGGGAAATACACACACACACACAAATGCATACACACACGCATGCATGTGTGCCATTCATGCCTAAGCCATAGTGTGGATGTGGAGTCGCAAGACAACCTCAGGTAGTCATCCTTGCCTTCCATCTGTTTCAGGTACCTCATCTTCTTCGTCTTCCGGCCATGCTGTGTGTCCCAGGTAAACTGGCTCAGGATCTCTAAGAGATTCACTTATCTCTGTCTCCCATCTCCCTGTAAGGATAAACACGTGGCTTCTTGTGGGCTGTGGGGATTCAAATGCAGGTCCTCACAGTTGTCATGCAAGTGGTTTACCCACTGAACCAATTGCCCCCTACTCCAGATCAAACCTTGCACATTAAACCTGATGAGTGAGAAAACTGAGTTGGGGGAGGTTAACACACCGCCTTAAGGTCTAGGAAGCAGTGCAGCTGAGACGTGTCCCGCTCACCTTTTATTCACAAGAACTATTTCCATTTCCTGACCATCAGGGAAATAAAACCCCCAGTCTCCTTTCATCAGTTACCTGCAAATCCATGAGCCCCTCCAGAATTCAGTTTGTACCTTCTGGTTTGTCATTCTTCTTTCCTGATTTACTGCAAGTGTCTAAGGGATGAGGAGAATGAGCTTTACACAGAGTGCTACTCCTGAATCAGTGTGGGAGATACACCCTTCAACGTGCCACCCTTGAGATTCAGAAACACATATGACAACATTGTGAGCCAGCACACTGTCAAGTGGCCTTGCGTCAAGGGCAGTGAGATTCATCACCCTCTCCTCTCCTCTCCTCTCCTCTCCTCTCCTCTCCTCTCCTCTCCTCTCCTCTCCTCTCCTCTCCTC
>NW_021604602.1:2574065-2576185 GCF_004785775.1 Grammomys surdaster | reverse complement strand
TCCAGTTGAACCAGCACCATTTGTTGAAAATGCTGTCCTTTTTCCACTGGACAGTTTTAGCTCCTTTGTCAAAGATCAAGTGACCATAGGAGTGTGGGTTCATTTCTGGGTCTTCAATTCTATTCCATTGATCTTCCTGCCTGTCTCTGTACCAATACCAGGTAGTTTTTATCACTATTGCTCTGTAGTACAGCTTGAGGTCAGGGATGGTGATTCCTCCCGAAGTTCTTTTATTGTTGAGAATAGTTTTCGCTATCCTAGGTTTTTTGTTATTCCATATGAATTTGAGAATTTCCTTTTCTAACTCTGTGAAGAATTGAGTTGGGATTTTAATGGGGATTGCATTGAATCTGTAGATTGCTTTTGGCAAGATGGCCATTTTTATTATATTAATCCTGCCAATCCATGAGCATGGGAGATCTTTCCATCTTCTGAGATCTTCTTCAATTTCTTTCTTCAGAGACTTGAAGTTCTTGTCATACAGGTCTTTCACTTGCTTGGTTAGATTCACACCAAGGTATTTTATATTATTTGCAACTATTGTGAAGGGTGTCATTTCCCTAATTTCTTTTTCAGTCTGTTTATCTTTCATGTAGAGGAAGGCTACTGATTTGTTTGAGTTGATTTTATAACCAGCCACTTTGCTGAAGTTGTTTATCAGGTTTAGGAGTTCTCTGGTTGAAGTTTGGGGGTCACTTAAGTATACTATCATATCATCTGCAAATAGCGATATTTTGACTTCTTCCTTTCCTATTTGTATCCCTTTGACTTCTTTTTGCTGTCTAATTGCTCTGGCTAAGACTTCCAGTACTATATTGAATAGGTAGGGGGAGAGTGGGCAACCTTGTCTAGTCCCTGATCTTAGTGGGATTGCTTCAAGTTTCTCTCCATTTAGCTTGATGTTGGCTACTGGTTTGCTGTAAATTGCTTTTACTATGTTTAGGTAGGGGCCTTGAATTCCTGATCTTTCCAAGACTTTTATCATGAAGGGATGTTGAATTTTGTCAAATGCTTTCTCAGCATCTAGTGAGATGATCATGTGGTTTTTTTCTTTAAGTTTGTTTATATAGTGGATTACATTGATGGATTTCCGAATATTGAACCATCCCTGCATTCCTGGGATAAAACCTACTTGATCATGATGGATGATTGTTTTGATGTGGTCTTGGATTCGGTTTGCTAGAATTTTATTGAGTATTTTTGCATCGATGTTCATAAGGGAGATTGGTCTGAAGTTCTCTTTCTTTGTCGGGTCCTTGTGGGGTTTGGGTATGAGTGTAATTGTAGCTTCATAGAACGAATTGGGTAGTGTTCCTTCTGTCTCTATTTTGTGGAATAGTTTGAAGAGAATTGGTATTAGGTCTTCCTTGAAGGTCTGATAGAATTCAGCACTAAAACCATCTGGTCCTGGGCTTTTTTTAGTGGGGAGGCTTTTGATGACTGCTGCTATTTCCTGAGGGGTTATGGGACTATTTAGATGGTTTATCTGCTCCTGGTTTAACTTCGGTACCTGGTATCTGTCTAGGAAATTGTCCATTTCATCCAGGTTTTCCAGTTTTGTTGAGTATAGGCCTTTGTAGTAGGATCTGATGATTTTTTGAATTTCTTCAGTTTCTGTTGTTATGTCTCCCTTTTCAGTTCTGATTTTATTAATTTGGATACTGTCTCTGTGCCCTCTGGTTAATCTGGCTAAGGGTTTATCTATCTTGTTGATTTTCTCAAAGAACCAACTCCTGGTTTTATTGATATTTTGTATTGTTCTTTCTGTTTCTATTTGGTTGATTTCAGCCCTGAGTTTGATTATTTCCTGCCTTCTACTCCTCCTGGGTGTATTTGCTTCTTTTTGTTCTAGAGCTTTTAGTTGTGCAGTCAACTTGTTAGTGTGTGCTCTTTCCAGTTTCTTTTTGTAGGCACTTAGAGCTATGAGCTTTCCTCTTAGCACTGCCTTCATGGAGTCCCACAAGTTTTGGTATGATGTGTCCTCATTTTCATTGAATTCTAAAAAGTCTTTTATTTCTTTCTTTATTTCTTCCTTGACCAAGTCATCATTGAGTAGAGAGTTGTTCAGTTTCCATGTGCACGTGGGTTTTCCATTGGTTTTGTCATTATTAAAGACCAGT
>NW_021604602.1:2554970-2573965 GCF_004785775.1 Grammomys surdaster | reverse complement strand
AGTTTCCATGTGTACGTGGGTTTTCCATTGTTTTTGTCATTATTAAAGACCAGTCTTAGTCCGTGGTGATCTGATAAGATGCAAGGGATTATTTCAATCTTTTTGTATCTGTAGAGGCTTGTTTTGTGACCAATTATATGGTCTATTTTGGAGAAGGTACCATGAGGTGCTGAGAAAAAGGTATATTCTTTTGTTTTAGGATGAAATGTTCTATAGATGTCTGTTAAGTCCATTTGGTTCATAACTTCTGTTAATTTCAAAGTGTCTCTGTTTAGTTTCTGTTTCCATGATCTGTCCATTGCTGACAGTGGGGTGTTGAAATCCCCCACTATTTTTGTGTGAGGTGTAATGTGTGTTTTGAGCTTTAGTAAAGTTTCTTTTATGTATGTAGGTGCCCTTGCATTTGGAGCATAGATGTTCAGAATTGAGAGTTCACCTTGGTAGATTTTTCCTTTGATGAGTATGAAGTGTCCTTCCTTATCTTTTTTGATTAATTTTGGATGAAAGTCGATTTTATTTGATATTAGAATGGCTACTCCAGCTTGTTTCTTGGGACCATTGGCTTGAAAAATTGTTTTCCACCCTTTTATTCTGAGGTAGTGTCTGTCTTTGTCACTGAGGTGCGTTTCTTGTATGCAGCAAAATTCTGGGTCTTGTTTGTGTATCCAGTCTGATAGTCTGCGTCTTTTTATTGGGGAATTGAGACCATTGATGTTAAGAGATATTAAGGAAAAATGATTGTTGCTTCCTGTTATTTTTGTTATTAGAGGTAAAGTTATGTTTGTATCTTCTTTTGGGGTTGTTGGAAGATTACTTACTTGCTTTTTCTAGGTTGTAGTTTCCCTCCTTGTGTTGGCATTTTCCATCAATTATCCTTTGAAGTGCTGGGTTTGTGGGAAGATATTGTGCAAATTTGGTTTTGTCATGGAATATCTTGGTTTCACCATCTATAGTGATTGAGAGTTTTGCTGGGTATAGTAATCTGGGCTGGCAATTGTGTTCTCTTAGTGTCTGTATGATGTCAGTCCAGGCTCTTCTGGCTTTTATAGTCTCTGGTGAGAAGTCTGGTGTAATTCTTATAGGTCTGCCTTTATATGTTACTTGACCTTTTTCCCTTACTGCTTTTAGTATTTTTTCTTTGTTTTGTGCATCTGATGTTTTGATTATTATGTGATGGGAGGTATTTCTTTTCTGGTCTAGTCTATTTGGTGTTCTGTAGGCTTCTTGTATGTTTATGGGCATCTTGTTCTTTAGGTTAGGGAAGTTTTCCTCAATAATTTTGTTGAAGATATTTACTGGCCCTTTAAGTTGAGAATCTTCATTCTCATCTATACCTATTATCCTTAGGTTTGGTCTTCTCATTGTGTCCTGGATTTCCTGGATGTTTTGAGTTAGGAGTTTTTTGCATTTTGCATTTTCTTTGACAACTGTGCCAATATTTTCCACCGTATCTTCTGCATTTGAGATTCTCTCTTCTATCTCTTGTATTCGGTTGGTGATGCTTGCGTCTGTGACTCCTGATCTCTTTCTTAGGTTTTCTATCTCCATGGTTGTCTCCCTTTGAACTTTCTTTATTGTTTCTATTTCTAGTTTCAGGTCCTGAATGTTTTTGTTTAATTCCTTCTTTGTGTTTTCTTCCATTTCTTTAAGGGATTTCTGTGATTCCTCTTTAAGGGCTTCTATCTGTTTACTTGTACTCTCCTGTATTTCTTTAAGGGAGTTACTTAATTCCTTCTTATAATCCTCTATCATCATCATGAGAAGTGATTTTAATTCTGAATCCTGCTTTTCAGGTGTGATGGGGTGTTCAGGGCTTGCTATATTGGGAGAACTGGGCACTGATGATGCCAAGAAACTTTGGTTTCCGTTGCTTATGTTCTTGCGCTTGCCTTTCGCCATCTGGTTAACTCTAGTGGTACCTGCCCTCACTGTGTAAAACTGGAGTCTGTATTTCCAGTTATCTTGCTTATTGCAGAGCTCCTCAGGGTCCAGAGGTCTCTGTGGTCTTATGCTCCTAATCTCCTGGGTGGAAGAACTCCTGGGACTCAGGCCACCTCTTGGATCTGGAAATCCTTCTGCTCTGAGTGCAGTGGGTCCTCGATGACTCAGGATTCAGTTTCAGCTGCTCTGAGTGCAGTGGCTCCAGCTGCTCTGAGTGCAGTGGCTCCAGCTGCTCTGAGTGCAGTGGCTCCTGGATGACTCAGGATTCAGTTTCTCAACAGGACAGGAGCAGACCGACTCTGTGTCTGCTCCAGCCCAGAGGACCAGGCAGGGGCGGAAGCCCCAAGGTGATTTTTGTCAAGGGATTTCATCACAACAATAGAAACCCAATGCAGGCAGATGATGAATGGAAGTAAGGCTTTTCTTCTCATCAGTTACACACTTCCAAGAATGCCCAAGACTCAACTAATATTCTACTGGCCAGAAACCAGTGCCATGACCACAGTGACCTCTCAGGGATGATAGAAAAGGAGCCGGTGCAAAATCCAAGATGAGTGAGCACCACAGACCCCATGCCACCCTCTCTAGGACTTGAGCATCTGTATCCAGGCAACAGCCATTCCTACAGATCCCAGCTTTGGAGCATTCACCTGCTGTTGCAGCATCTCCTGCTCTGTCCTTCCCTGGCTCAGCCCTGGGATTTCTGCATTCTATTGGATCTTTCCTTTCTACTTTAACACACAGTGTTCATCTTTTTTCCTGCCAGGCAGATCCTGTACCAACAGAACATTTTTACTTAACAACTTTGGATATTTTTGAGCTGGCCATAAGTTCACTTAAAATCTGACCAAACATGATCTCAGATTCCCACACATCACATAGACCCCTATACCACCAAATGCACTTTTTCTTGTTGCTAGCCTACCCATACCTACTGTGTGTTGTTTTGATGAGCTGGTCCTTCTGCATCACAAGTCCTCACTTCTCTACCCTATAATCCTGTGGCCCACCACAACACATTCGTTCCGTCCCAGTACTGTGAGCATCACAGGAACATTCTTGATCTCCCCATGGGTCCTACAGTGAATACATTTCCTGGCCTACTGATAAATGAATGGTATTAGTTTAAGTGGAAGGTCTAATAGATGCTTGCTGAATTCTGGCCATTCACACATCCAGTGAAGGTGAGTCTTTCTTTTTTGAGGGGTTGCTATTAGTATCCATTGATACATCTTTCTTTATTAAGCATTGTCTCTGTGTGAGCTTCCTTCATCTCCCTCAAGATGCCACTCCGTTCTCAGAGAAGAGCTCTCATTCGCCATCATAGTATGGAGTACAGGACAGATGTTCAGTGTGTCCTCAATCAACCACGAGATAGACAAATGAAGGATGTCACACACTTTCTTGGGGATTCTTCCTATACACACTCTCTCAGTCTCTTACGGCTTCCTTCTGGTGCGATTATTAATTCTAGAGTGAGAAATGTCTTTCTCTCTCAAAGCGGGATTGAAAGGCTTTAAATCAAGAGCCAAGAGGATTCAAGGTTAAGTATGAGCTTATACACCAAGCAGTGCTGATCTTCTTGTCTCTTCCTGTCTTTTTATGCACAGATAAGAGTTAAGGGCCTCATACAGGGATGATTTGGACTTAGCTTTACTATGAAGAGAGAAGGAGAAAGAGAGAGGGATTCTGAATGGGAACCAGCTGGAGAGTCACCCAATTAACCATGTGCACTTGAGCACAAGTGACCAGCCACAAGTCATTTTCCCTTTCTATCCCATGACTATTGCTTCATCAATCAAAACTTAGCTCCGGTGCTGAAGAAAAGATATGGTTTCAAGGCCTCATTTTATGAGTGATTCAGATACACAACCCTAAGCAGAGGTCATTTGGTTTCCCAGTTTGCTTTCAGGTCTGGGAAATTTGCTGTGGACTACCAACAGGAAGAAACCTCTCCATGTGGGAACCAGCTCATCACAGTTCTGGAGGGAGCCACTTATTGGACTTATTGGGTTTGTCAGACAATGGGCTCCAATGGCTTGCGTTCACTGCTATATTCCCGTCTCTCTCTTCTACATAGATAGTCTTAGAGGTGTTTGTAGAGGTGTGTGTGTGTGTGTGTGTGTGTGTGTGTGCTCAATCTCAGACTCAAAACAAAGATTGATAGCTAGAAGTCGGCTGAGCCAGTGACACCCAGGTGAACTAGAAAAAGAGGGAAGACAATTAACGATACAGGGTCAAGCCCACATGTACAGTGGTTGGTTGCAACTTGGTTCTGTGAATACTGCAATCAGAGTACCCGTGCCCAGATTCGCCCAGATTCACCCAGATTCCAGGTGTGGAGTGGAGAAACTCTAAAGATGTGAGGTTTGACTCTTGAAGGAAACTACTACACAGCAGTCCCTTCCATTTCAAGGATGACTTGATATGGCCACCAGCATTGGCTACCCAGGTCAAACCCCAGAAATACAGGTTCTAATTCATCACATCCCCTTCTGGTGAACCCCACCTTCTTTCCATCTTGTGGCTGTTTCCCTTACTAAAATGGCTTATTTCACTCCAGAGAACACAGAAACAGCTCTTGGAGAGATGGCTGGAACCCAGATAGCCATGTTTGTAGATCTTGTTTTTGGGTATAATCCTAAAGATGTTCATATTTTTCAGCCCTGTAATTCTGAGGAATTTTTCATCAAGTAGGAAGCAAGATTCCATTTGTGAATAAGAGTAAACAAAGCATTAGAAATACTGAGTTACCTACATAGGAACGGTCAGCAGCTGAGGGTCTGGGCAGGATAAGATCACTCTGGCAATCAGAGGCCAATTTACTACAAACTGAACCTCAACATGGCTGTCCAAGCAAACTCCCAACTTGAACAGAAGCCTCTTATGAGCAAAGACTCACAACCAAGGGGATCTTCTGGTATCTCATATCAATTACAATCCATTGAGAAAGGTTCTCATCCCAGCAAATAAAAGCACAAAGACCAGTCACATGATCATGAACAGTCATGGTCAGTTCCTTCTTCTAGTCCTTGGTTTCCTCTTCCTTAGTTCCTTTGTGAAAACCTCACCAGGGACCATGGCAGCTTTTACTGAGGAAGCAACAAAGGCATTCCCACCTCATTTGTGTCTCTTCCTTGTTTCATTTATGAAAGTTAGCCCATTTCACTCCAGAGAATGTAGAAAAAGTTCTTGGAGAGATTTCTGGAACACAGAGAGCCCTGTTTGTAGACCCTGATCCTGTCAACATGGCATGGCCACTGACTTTGAATTGTCCTGATCCCAGGTATCAGGTACTTCTGATGCTGATCCAGGGCCACATGCCAAGGAGACTGGATAAGACACTGACTCCTTTTCTATTACTTATTCTTTACTTAATCACACAGATTTGCCTTCATGTGACTCTTCCTTGTGATTTTGATCTTTGATCTCTATATTCATGGCCAGTCACTTGAAATCTCCTTCGTTTTCAATATTCATGCAATGTCTATGAACTGTCTCACCCAGCAGGTCTGTCAGGTACTAAGAAATCAAGGATGACTAAAATATCACCCTGACCTTCAAGAACCTCACAACCAAGGGTATAGACAAGAAGTAGGGGGGTTGGAGCATGGCTCAGTGAGTAGCAGTGGATGTATGGCCTTCTGTTTTTTAGGATCTTGGCTGAGGGAAGTGATGACGTGTCAGCTGATCACTACTCAACAGTCTTCCTCCCAGATGCTTTTATTAGCTTCACTTTTGGACTGTGTGCGAACTGCTTAGCACAAGCCTGTTAAGTGACTCTAGAGTCCTGCTGACTCCTAAATAAGTTTCAAGCAAATGTACCATGCTCACCTCCTGCTTAGAAAGTCAGCTCTTTAGACAGTAGAGTTCAAACAGCACACTGAGATACCCTCAAGACACAGGGCATTCTCTCACTCGTCCAGCAAGCCTGAGGTGCTTTCCCAAGACTGCAGGAGATGAGAGGCAGAGAAGGAGCCCGAAGGAAGCTCTTGTTCAGTTGTTTGAAGGAGCAAAGAACTGAGGTATACACACTGCTTCCAAAAGTAAAGCATCTTAAGTAAAGTACTTAAGTAAGCGCCACTGGTCCAGGAGATTAAATTCATTAGAAATTAAAATAAAATGGCTTGATAGAGGAAAAAATTTGATTGAGATGTTTGATAGTGATCTCTGGTTCTCCACTGCAACTGTTCTAGGCATCTTTGACTTTAGTTCAATGTCTAAAGTTGATAATCATGGGACTGTTTTCAACAACTGGCTATAAACTCTGTCTCCTTGCTCAGGTTAGGATGCACTTCCCTGGATGATAAATTACATCTACTTGCACGAACTACAGAGTGCCCATTTCTCTATGGTTCCCTTCCCCAGTCGCCTTCTCTCTGAGTGAGTCAGCGCCCAACACTCACTGTTTCAAAAGGTCCTCACTGCTGAGAGGCACCCCCAAGAAAGAAGGGCACTTGAACAAATAGCAGAGCAAGAGTTGGGAGCTGCAGGAATCAGAGCAAGAAGAGGGACCTGGGGGATAATCCCTTTTTCATAAGACCCTGGTTGGTGATGAATCTTAGCATCAGTTTTATGGAGAAAAGGCATTTAGCCTCTGAAAATACCTGACACGAGCATAGCAGAAATAGCTGACAAATAAGATGCACAAGTTTTATTTGCTAGTGGAGTTCTAAAAGGTATGAGGAACCAAGCTACTCCATGAAGGGGCTCAGTCTTCCTGCCAGTGTGGAGGTCAATACTCCTGGTCTTACTCTGTTTGTGGACTCCGAAAGCGTCGTTATGATCATAACGTCTTCAGATTTTATATAACAGCTGTCCATTGGCTTGTTCCTACTAGTGAGCTGTGCTTCATCCTAAGACTGAGGTTGCACATTAAGGATTCCCAGGGAAGCACTGAGGGAATGAGATGGAATGGATGCCTAGGAGGATGGGTGTATGGGAAGATGGATCAGAAGATGGATGGATGGATGAATAGATGAATGGATGGATAAATGGATGGATGGATAAATGGGCAGATGGTGGAGGGAGGGAGGGAGGGAGGGAAGGAGGGAAGGAGGGAGGGATGGGTGGGTAGATGGGTGGGTGGATGGGTGGGTGGATGGATAGACTGGTGGATGGATGGATGGATGAATGGATTGGTGGATGGATGAATGGATGGATGGATGGATGGATGGATGGATGGATGGACTGGTGGATGGATGGATGGATGGATGGATGGACTGGTGGATGGATGGATGGATGGATGAAATGGTGGATGGATGAATGGATTGGTGGATAGATGGATGGATGGATGGACTGGTGGATGGATGGATGGTTGAATCAATGGACGGATGAAAGAGTAGATGTATTAATGACTGAATAAATGGAAACATAAGTACATACAGAAGCAAATAATTGAATAGACAGAAATATAGTAAAAATCAATGGATGGGTACTGGTTTGCTGAAAAAACAATAAAATAAATGCTTAATAATTGAGTGACCCCAAGGTCTTAAATTAATTACATTAGAAGTCCTCATGTTTGTAGATCTTATTGGTGACAAAAAGTCAGAAGCATAGTGTTGAAGTAATTATTTAAATCGGCATTTTCTTGAGCCAACTATCTAACCAGCAGCGACTCTGCTTAGTTCTGCCGCCATGTTCCAGGGCCAGAGGCCACGTGAACGCTGAAGCTAGAAATGGCCAGCCAGAGACACTGGCCCTGCCACCCACGAGACGCCAGCTTGGGAGTGGCTCTGCCAATCTTCCAGGCTGTCTCTACAAGGCTGGTCAGTGCCCAGACCATCCCACCATCTATGCGGTACCCAGTATGAATGAAACTCTAATGCTTAAAGAATAATTAAAGGCTTTATATGTTCGGTAATGTACAATAACAATATGTCCGTACAATTAGAGGTGTTTCCCAATTAGCTAACCCAAATATAAGTTGTTACCTGTGACTGCTCTCCATACCTGTGTGGTTCTCCATCCTCCTACATCTCTGCTTTCCCCCTCGCCTCGCTCCTCCTCATTTTTTCTTCTTCCTTTCTTCACTCCTCCTACCTTAGCTCCTCCTACAGAATAAAATTTAATAAAAGAAAATAGACACATCCTGTACTGAAGATCTAACATGTGGCAGAAGACCTTGGTTGCTTTTAGAAGCAAGACAAAATGTTGTAACTGTTTTCTTTGAGCCATAAAATCACAGATACTTTATCAGCAAAGTTATGAGGAATTTTACAAAATCTTACTGCTGAAAAAGAAAGACTTAAAGTTTGTCTTCACTGCTTATCATTTTCCAAATTATGTGGGCATGCTCAGTCTCTCTCTCTCTCTCTCTCTCTCTCTCTCTCTCTCTCTCTCTCTCTCCCTTCCTCCTTTTTCCACCTCTTTCTATGTGTTTCTATGTGAATCTTGCTTCATACAAATCATTTTATGTCTTTTTCATCACAGTTAATCTTATGACTGAGTTGTCTGTGCAGTTCCTCAGTACCCTGCCATTTAGCCAGCCCTGTACCACACTAGGACAAAGTCAATGGGTTATAAGGGTTTTGGGACTATCCTGATTTGGATATTTCCCCTTATCCATCCTTCATGTCCTGTCCTATCTCATGGGGCACTGGCTGCACAGATCACCTACTGTGCTAGTCAAGAGAGATGTCTAGCAATAAGGGACTGCCATGTACAATTGGATCGTTTATCTCCGTGTGACCTCAGTAACTGCTTCAACAAATCCATGTGTGCTTGCTCATTTTCAATCTGGAATTGCTGTCTTACAACAAGCTGGGACAAGAAAGGCCACTCGCGGTTTATGAAGGCTTCCTCAAATCTCCACTTGAGGTTTGTCCAAGAGTTTGCAATGACACAGAACACAGTCATGTATATTTGAGAATCATGCAATATATAGATATAGATGTAGGTATATGATACACATATATGTATATAGATGATATAATATATGTATCATAGATCATACATATATATTATATAGATAGCATTGTCTTTTATACATATATATGTATAATATATCGATATATAATATGTATATGTATATGTATATATATCAAGTCATTGTAATATTAATATACATGTAACATATATGTACATTATATGTATTTATACATATAATATATGTATATCAAATATATATATGTGTGTGTATAAAGTCATTGTAATATTAATATACATGTAACATATATGTACATTATATGTATTTATACATATAATATATGTATAATATATCAAATACATATATATGTGTGTGTGTATAAAGTCATTGTAATATTAATATACATGTAACATATATGTACATTATATGTATTTATACATATAATATATGTATAATATATCAAATACATATATATGTGTGTGTATAAAGTCATTGTAATATTAATATACATGTAACATATATGTACATTATATGTATTTATACATATAATATATGTATAGTATATCAAATATATATATGTGTGTGTATAAAGTCATTGTAATATTAATATACATGTAACATATATGTACATTATATGTATTTATACATATAATATATGTATAATATATCAAATATATATATATGTGTGTGTGTGTGTGTGTGTGTGTGTGTGTATAAAGTCATTATAATATTTAAGGATGAGGGGGCAGAAGATTGTAAGAGCCAGAGTATCAGAGAGTTTGTCATGAGGCTGTGTCGTGAGACTAGTAATAAGAAAAACTATGTCCAAAAAGTCTCAGCAACATGACTGCCCAAACATGAGGTGAACAAGGACAACACACACACATACACACACACACACAGAGAGAGAGAGAGAGAGAGAGAGAGAGAGAGAGAGATATCTATATCATTTCTAAGATAAATCCTAACAAATACTAACTGTTCACTGAATTTAGCTCTCCTTATTGTATGTTGGAAGTTAAGGGTTCACACTAATATTACCTGTGATGGTGCTGAGTGATGAGGAACCATTTCAGAGCACAAAGTGGATGGCAAAAGCTCCCAAGGCCTCAGCCTTACACGAAGAACCACAGGCAACTAAGGAAAGATGGAGGCAGAAGAGATGCTCTCGCTAACTGGTTCTCCAGTGCCAGACAGTCATCCCTGAAGACATACATACAAGTAACCATACAAACCGAGCAGGTTGTATTTAGGGATATGTATATGTTGTATATGTCTATACATACATGCATATAACAACACTTAGTGAACAAGCAGTCCATGAATTTGAAGGAGGGCATAAAGTTGTGTATAGGAAGGCTTAGAGGGAGGAGAGGGGAGTCGGATATTTAATTATATTATTTATAAATTCAAACATGAAGCAAAAACAATAAAAACGAAACAAGTTTATTGATTTTGGGTTGGAGCTCATTTAGTTATCCTCAGATATCCCCATGTGGCTGTGAACCATGGACTAGACACATATGCATGTCCAGAGACTCTGAGAATTGCTATGTCAATAGCCCTGAAAATGATCCCTCATCATATGGTAAGGCCACAGTAATGTTGGTGGTGGTGGTGGTGTGTGTGTGTGTGTGTGTGTGTGTGTGTGCGCGCGCGTGCGAGCTCACGCTTCTCTTCTAATTATACATATGGCAGCAATTAAATGTAGAGCCCCCATTCATGCTAAACAAGCATTCTACCACTGAACTATAAGTCCTTGCTGTGTGTGTGTGTGTTCACACACATGTCATAAGGGTTTTTTGCAGTATGTTTGATAAATCTGCACAATTTCATGTGCAGATACATACACACAGGTACATGAGTTGTCTGCACAAGGTTGATGTTTGGTGTCTCCCTCTTCAGCTATACCATCTGTCTCTCATGGATACAGCAAGACTATCTGTCCAGCAAGCCTGGATCCTCCAGTCTCTGCTTCCCAGAGTCAGGATTATGGGGCAGGCCACCATGTCCAGTTGTTTTATGTACTTGATGGGGCTATAACTCAGGCAAGTGTTATGTAGTAAGGACACTACAGGCTTCTTTCTAGTTATAAAGACACTGATCCCTTGTACAGACATAGCTGGTTCACGGTGTGTTCATCTTGTTTTATACATGAGGAAAATGAAGACCAGGGAGGGAATCTTGTAGCTAAGAGCAGGTACAGGATCTTTTGTCAGGATGTTTGGTGTACGCTAGGTATTGGCTTCTCATTCATTAAGCAAATACCAAGTCAGTTGCTCACCATCATTTGATCCTGAGCAGAAATCAATGGGCACCCTAACGTGTCATTTTCTGTGTGATATTAAGCTGGCCTCTGTGGATTCCTAGTTATTAAATTCTTCATCCTCCGTCACTTAGCAATTCATTCCCTCGGGACTTTTTATAATGTTTTTTTAAAGCTGAAAATACATCATTTTTGCATCTAGAAATCCCAGAGTCTCTTTAATACACTGTTTAGTCTTTTTTTCTACAATATCTGTCCCATAGAAGCTCTCCACCCCATGAGATTTTCTCTAGAGGTGAAGCTGACCGCTACTAAGCTGGACAAGGAGCATTCATAGTTGGTTCAGCCTGCCTGCCTGCCTAGCTCTGCCTTGGTTCACATTCCTGAGCTTTAGGAGAGTGCATTAGAGCTTCGTTTCCTCTAGTATTTCACAGAGCATCTGGTATGGAGTAGGTGTCCAGTACCTGTGGGGTAAATGCCTACGGCAACTCACTGTTTTCCCGCAGTGTCTCAAAACTTTGACATCTGCAAAATGGGTTTGGTAAGAGGCTACCTAAAATTCTTGGGAGACAGATGGGATAGGGCTCAAACTGAGCTCTGTACATAACAAAGGACACACGTGTAGAATGTATCCTGGGAAATGACGAGAACAGAAGCTCTGGATTGAGCCACGTTCAAGGTCAGAGACTGGATGCAACCGAGGGTAGGACCTTAACCTGACTCCCAGTAAGTCTCAGTCTTAACTTCTTATTCTGTTGCTGATATAAAATATCCTGACAAAGTAATTTAGAGGAGAAAGGGTTTGTCCTGGCTCACAGTTCAACGTCACATCATGAGCAGGGAAGTCAAGGCAGCTGGAGCTGGAAGCAGCTGGTCACGTGACAGCCACAACAAAGAAGCAGAGAGCAACAGCATCAGGCTAGGCTCATTTTCTCCACTCCGAACAGTTCAGAACACCTTCTTTGTGACACATAAATGGTTAATTTTACTTTATATCCAGTAAATAAAATTATATTTAAATTTTAGCTAGATAGTAATCTTTAATGAAAGTATGGCTCAAGGAGCATTTGGGACTCGACTGTATCATTTTTAAAGTCACTGATCTGAAATGTGTTCCTATCCAATGTCCCACGTTTCTTGATCCTTGGTTAAATTTTTTCATGAAACATGTCTGCCCATAATAAACACTCAGTCATGTTCACCGCTGTTTTATAATGTAAGGAACACTGCTTGTTCCCTTTCTTTGATATAATCTTCCTTCTTTGCTCCCGTCCCTCCTCCCTGCCACCTCCACCCCACTCTCTACATTTTAATATACGTTGACATGTCAGAAGGGGTCTTGGATGTAAAAGAAGGCAGACAGTGCTGTGGAAAGAAGTTGTTGTCAGTTTCAACAAACGTTGAGCTAAACAGGCCTATTAATAATGAGCTTTATTATAGAAGGGCCACTTACGTTCATAATTCCCCATATTTGGTAGTTAATATTGTGACCTTTATGCTGAGGTGAATGGTGTGCATTCGTGTGTGTGTGTGTGTGTGTGTGTGTGTATGTGTCTGTGTGTGTACATGTACATACGTATGTGTGAGTGCATGCGTGCATGTGCGTGTGCATGCCTGTCTGGAGCCATTAGCTCCATTTAACTCTGAATACACCCGCAAGATTGTGACTCAGAATGTGACACATTTCACACACACTACAGGCTCACACTGCTTCTTTGCCTCTCTCTTGGCTCTGGAGCTGTGGAGATACTGCAGAGCTGATATACACCCAGGTAACCAGGTCAGCTTTTACCTTTTTACTTCAGAGATAAGGTTGTCAGCCCTGTCCCTCCACTCCTGCCTTGGTAGGTCTGCAAAGCTTAGGATAAGTTTAATGTGATTTGCATACCGGGGCTTCTCTTTATGGTAACTGTACTGTGACAGGGTCTAATTGGCACTTCAACCCCCCGCCCCTTGCCTGAGTACTAGGGGAAGATTAACTAGGCCTTGATTAAGAAGTCTGACTCTGCTTCTGGAAGTTGGAGAAATGAACATTCCCCACTGGAGATGCATGACAGGAAGGGGTTTGGTCAAGAGAGAACAGTGGTATGTAAGTTTACAACTCCAGGGTAAGCTGTGTGCAGTGTGTACAATTAAATGTCCCAGTCCAAGGAGATGTCCCAGACGGCTCCCTGAAGAGCACTCCAATACAGCAGTCAGGGTGTTTCCCAATACAGTGCACTGAAATCTCCTCAAAGAGGCTCAGCATCTCGGCCCATACCATGCAGTCAGAAATCTGGGAACTTAGGACAATTGGTCAGGGCTGTGTCTGTTATATACTGTGGTCCTGCAAGTCAGAGGTCATATCAGAAATTCCAAGATCACAGTGTATCTGATCCTCCTGTGACTCCAAGGCTGATGAAGACCAGAAAAAAAGGGGGCATCCATCTCCTTAGAACTTATCAGTAATGCAAACTGAGTTCAATCCTAAGCGTGTTGCGAGAAATAAATAAAATAAGCAAATAACCAGACACAGGAGTATGCACCTGTAATCCCAGCGATGGGGGAGGCAGAGGCAGGGGGATGCCTAATGCTCACTGGTCAGCCAGATTATCAAAATTGGCAAGATCCAGGTTCAGTGAGAAAACCTGTCTTGAAGCTTAAAGATGGAGGGTATTGGAGGATGACTCCCAGTCCCCAGCTCTGGCCTCCGTGCACACTTCTGCACACCCGAGCACGCATGCTTATACACCAAAATAACAGCAACAAACATGAAACGGAGAATCTAGGGCTGAAGTAGGAGCCTCGAAATGTGAGAAGCAGGTACCAGAAAGTTACTTCGGTCAGCAAAGTGTCAACTGACAACCTGAATTTGGATCCCCAGCAGTCATCAAAATCTGGATCCAACGGTTCTTATAACTCCAAAACCATGCTGCAGAGAGAGAGGCCAACCAGTCTAGCCAACTTGATGAGCCCCAGGTTCAATGACAGAGTCTTCCTCAGAGAGTAACAAGGGAAGAGCAACAGAGGGACACACGTGACAGTGACCTCTGACCTCTACGCATGCCCACATGGGTGAGCACACTCACACACACATGCGCGCACACACACACACACACACACATGCACACTGTGAGAAGCTCTAAAGTGCAACTGCAAAACACACACAGCTGGCTTCATTGAAAATAACCTGTGCGTACAAACCGCCCACGTTCTCCTCCAGTCACCTGCCCCTGGCCAAGCCCATCTCAGTAACGGAGGCTCTCAGGAACAAAGCTTCACCTGCAGCTTCAAAGCAGGGAAAAACATCCCTGCCTGTGTGCAGGGTTGTGTTCTCCACATCACGCGGCGTTTACTTGTATTGGTGTCTCCGTAGGGTCCACCCACACATGTCCCTACTAGCTTTAAAAGAAAAAGCCAATCGGTTAATGTCAAGGCCTCTGAAGCCTACAGAAAGTACCTGGCAATTACATACGTACTTTAAAAAATATATATATGTGTGTGTGTGTGTGTGTATATATATATACATACATATATATATATATATATATATATGTATGTATATATATATATTCATTCTAAGTCAATGCTCATGTAAGATCAAGGGAGATGAATTTTCTTAATAAGTGCTTAAAACATCTTGAGAGCTTCCGGAGCTATTTGGCTGCTCAAACGTTTTCAGTAAGACGGTCTGATGAGGGGAGAGCCACTTTTTATCAAATATTAAGCTACTGTAAATTTACTGTAATTGAATAATTTGCCTCTTAGCTTTGGTTCACTACCACTGTAGCAAGATTTTCATCCCTAAGTGATTGCCCCACAGTCTATTTCAATATATGTCATGTCAGGCAAGGCTCATCGGCGGCTCCTTCAGAGATACAGTCATTTCAAAGCCAAGGGACCCTGTAAATGGTCTGGATGATTGACCATAAAGTATGTGCATACTTAGTTGTATTAAATCGTGATTAGGGTTTCCACTCCCGGATTTAAAGTCTTGAGTCGTTTGCAGAGCCTCCCTGACTTTTATGGACGTGCTAATGTGAATTCCACGGGGCTTTTTATGGAGGATCGAAGCAGAGGCAGACCTTTTGGTCCAAGTTGCATCAATATTAAAGGAATGAAGCAAAGAAAAGGAGAGAAGAGCCAGATCCTGGTTGGGAAGCAGAGACAAGGATCGATGCCTACATTTATCAGCACATGAGCCTTGAAAGAGACTAGTGCCTCACTCCGATCTCCTAGGAGACACTAACAGTAATTTTGACAAACACCTTTCTTTGTATAAAACAGTTACTGCGTTTGATAGCCGTGCACGCCCTGGTGTGGGTGTCACAGGAGGATGTGTCAGGTCCTGCTCTACTGAGCTTGATTGCATTCCCTTGACACTAGTTTTTTCCTTGATCCTGAAGTTAAACAAGTGCCCAGCAAGCCCTAAGAATCCTCTTGCCTCAGTCTCCATGGCTCTGAAGTTTCAGGCATGAATATAAACTTGTCCATCTTTCCACGTGGGAACTAGAGATTTGATCTCTGGCCTTCATGGTTGTCGGGGGGACACTCTTACCCACTAACCCACTTGCTAGCCCCATTCTAAGCTTTAGATTGGGAAGTGAGCATCACAGTACATTGAGGGAACAGGTGGAACTTCTGTAACAGACTTGGTAATGCCAGAGGTCCTGATGGTGTTGCCTGGAACGCTATACATCTATATCTTGAGAGAAAGCCGGGAGTTTATAAACTGAGAATCCTGGCTGCTAACAGGAGCACGTGAGTAGTGACAAACTCTTTCCCTGCTCTTTCAGCCAGCAGGAAGGCAGCACTTATAACTCTAAACCTGACACCTCAATCACTCCCTTTGCCCAGAATGGTCTATCCTCCTTTTTCAATCTAATTCCCTTTCGTCTGTCAAAACACAGGTCAAAGTCACATCCCTGCACTGAAATGAATATAGACCTCTGGGCTAACAGAAGAGGACAGATTGTACAGTCAGAGGACCTACAGGAATGAAAGAGAGGAGGCCAGAGTGATCAAACCTCATAATGTCTAGGTGGATTTGTCAGTGAGATACACGTGTCCTTCTGGTTGGGCTCCATTGCATGAGTCTGAAGAGAGAGGCTTCACCGGACTCTCTCCTGCTAGGCTTTGAGTAGAGAACATAGTCCAGTCACACCCATGCTCCCAGGACCCCAGAAACCACATAAGAATGCTGTGTCCTTTCAAGCCAATGAATTGGTTGCTTTGATGCTAATGCCTCAGAAGACCAGAGGGCAAAGACTGAAGCTTAGTAGTAAGTGTCTGGGGATTCCCAGATGTGTCAGAGCCCAGACCATGGAAGCTCCATTCAGAAAAGTGGTAACTTATCCCTTGGGAGAAAAAAAAAGTGGGTATGGTTCAGTTACTGTTCAGACACTGCCAGCCATACTAAGAAGGGCAACCCTTGGATCAACACTAGCATCCTGACGCCACCTTGAAGTGGCCACTGTGCACTGTGCACTGTGCTGTCCCTTGGGAAACAGGCTGTTAGAAAGGCCACAGGAGCCGGCCGTCAACTTCCTCTCTTGTGCAAGCAGCCAATTCTTCTTACATTGTGGGAGTGTATGTCAATATTTTTAAAGCTGCCAGTTTCCAGGGACACAGCGTGGCTTCAGGCCCCAAGTGCTCTGCAAATGTAAAACTGTTTGGAATTTTTTTTTTTTTTTGGAGTTTGCTGTTAAAATTGCTTCCCCCTGCTTATGCATTACTGTTCACCCCACTGTTATATTCATCAATGTAATTATCTGCTATAATTTTATAAATGAGGAAACAGGGCTGCCAGGATCTGAGCTCTTTGAACGAATGATGTCACAGAAGCAAACCCTGCCTCCAACAGCAGTGCTCTCCTGCCCCTTCTACAATTCCAGCTCTTGTGCAGGTGTCAAGGACAGACATGCACACACAAGCATAGGTCTGCCTGTTTCTATGTGCTTAGCTGTGCAGGCCAGGGTTCTGTGCCTTGCTTGCTCGTCTGAGAGTACCCTCCTGTTGTAGCCCACTGGGAAAAATTTTGGGATGTGAAAGTCAGACATGTGTGCACAAGGGCATTAGCACAAGCAGGAGGCAGCTCACGGACACACAAGCCACTGGGCACAAGGCACTGATATTAGAGATGTCGAACAGTCAGTCACTGTTGGGAACAGTCAGGGCTTTCACCTGCCCGGGCATTCACTGTGACAATGAAGAAAGATAGCGTGCTCTGCTAGGCCCCAGAGCTGTCACTGGTCAGGGCTGATCTCTGTCACACTTCCCTTTGTTGAGATCTGCAGGTTTGGAAAGTTTGTCCAGCCCCCAGCAGTCCAATCTAATCCAGAGATGCCATTTGAAGACTAGTGTAGATGGAGAGTGGAATTCCAACCCTCTGAAGTGTCTAAGGACCTCCTCTGATTCAGTCACTTTACCTTTGGTGAAAGAGCCATCTCAGCTCTTGAATTTGTTTACTTGACCCAGTGAGGACGGCCTGATCCTTCCGTGAAGCTACAAGGTCACCAAATCTGGGTCAGAAGTTGTCAAAATGGGTCTGAGTAGGACTCTCACTTGGAAGAGGTCATGCCCTGTGCCTGCACTGGGTCACGATGCCTGGCTTCTGGCCTGTTCTATCCCTCCGTCTCCCACGCATGTGTGGCTTGAGTCTTCCTTAGCTACTTCCCTACTCCTGTGTCCTGCATGCCAAACTCGATGCCTCCTAACTCTTCTCCAGCTGGGGTTTTCTTCTCCCTTGGGAACACGAAAGTCCTCCCTTTGCTCTAGCCTCTCAACTCTGCCTGGCAAAGGTGAGAGCCCTGGCTTCTTGGTGTAGACATGGCCCTCATGCTGACCTCTGGGGGGATGATCCCCGCCTCCCTAGTGTGGACATAGTCCCCGATGCTGGCCTCTGGAATCCTCTTGCAGTGTCTCTAGTATCTCCTAATAATATCCCGGGAGGCCAGCCTCTGATAATGTCCCATAACCACATGCACAGTGCTGTTCCTCAGTCTGCCTGGAGACCCCTTGCCATCCTTCTACACTGACCTCAAACCTCACCTCCCTGCTGCTCCCACTCAAGAGAAAAGTCAGAAAAGCCTTAAAGATGCAACACGGGAAACTCTGCTTCCTGGACAGACAGGCAGACATTCCTCCCTTCTTCCCCACTTTTGTGTTAGACTTTCACCTCCCTGAGATCTAGGCCTGTGACACATTTGTCCTGTTCTGCAGTTATCCCATCTTTCTCTCCAGTGGCTACATGGGACAGGCCAGAGACTTGGTCAGAGTCCTCTGGATCCCAATGGCTAGCACCAAGACGAAGTGAGTCCTGAGAGAGTGGACTTGTGTCTTCCAAAGTCCATTCTGAGTGCTCATCCTCCTAGGCTTCAAAGGGTTAACTACCACTCATCCTCATCCAGGCCGAGTTCACCGTGGACCGTTCTCTCTGGCATTGAACTATATAAACACTCTTCTCACCCTTATTCTACTGACATTGAAACAGGCGAAAGGAGGAAAGACCCAGGGCACAGTTTCTACTGCTGAATATTTCAGTAGGTACCTCTTGGTTAAGAGTCGAGATGAAAGCCTGGCTCCAGGCAAGTTAAGAGAGGAAGATAGACATTTAAGAACGTAAGGATCTGGAGAAAGGCCCCAATGCTGCCCAGGATTGAAAGCCTGTGAGGAGTGTGAAGAGAACACAGAAGAAAGGGCTTGCCCATGCCCTCTGGACTCCAGGCAGGGCCCAAGGCATCTGGAGGAGACATGCTATTCTCAAAGACAGAGCATTGGCTGCTCCGGGGACACTCAGCAGCCTTAAGACATGGCACAGGTCCAAGGCTACCCTTCCGCCTATAAATCCACCTATAAAGTCTGCTTCCTGGGTAAAACTCAGGTCTGGGTGATCTACAGCAGGATTCTACAACCACATAGTATTCTTTCCCTATCTCT
>NW_021604602.1:2539753-2554960 GCF_004785775.1 Grammomys surdaster | reverse complement strand
TTTTCTGTATCTCTCCCTCTCCTTCAGTGGTATCTTCTTGCTTTCTCTCCCACCCTGGCTCCTTTAGCTTTCCTGAGTCCGTCCAGTCTGGGACTAGCTGAACCTACACTGACTTCTCACATCCCCGCAAAGCTCATCAAGACAGGGTCCACATACATGAGATGCATGTGACCTGGCTGGACTTCACCCTCTGAGCTCCGGGTAACACAATGACCCTTTGGATTCCTAGACCAAGAAACAAATCAGATAGACCATAAATGTTGAATCTGAATGTTCTAGGTCCTCGGGGCTTCAACACAAACATAATGAAACAGAAAAGCATATGCAACTGCCCAGAGGAGATAACAGGGCACTGAGCATTTGGGAAGGATGGACAGACAAAAGTTAGGGAATAGGAGCTACCTACAAGCCTGCTTCGGGCCCACCCTGGCCTTGCTAAGTGACCCTCTTTCCATTTTGGCTTCACTTTCTCGACTACAAAAACAATAGTCTGAGACACTGTCAGAAATCTTAACGTTCTCTGTATAGCGAAAACTTGGTTTGAAGAGAGACTGACAGAATCTGTCTTCAAGAAATCTTATGAAACAAGTACATGAGATTTCCTCCTCCTTCGATGTACCCAGAACGTGAGTAAGAAACACTGTAAGTCTAGAGAGATCCCCAATATAAAGAAGGCGGGTAAATTTTAGACTTTTTTGCTTGTTTGTTTGTTTTACAGGTCAACAGTTGTCTTGTTGGCTACAAAACAGCAATGGATCGATGTGTCAGTCATAGGGACAAAGAACAGCTTTGGTTCCTTAAGATATTTTCATTTTACTGAAAAATAGTTTAGCTGTTTCATGATCAATTCCAAGGCTGATTTTCTGCGAGCATATACTGTATTATGGGCATATTCCCCAGGACCTCAGGACACTTCTCCCTCCCCACCAGTAGCTGGCTCTGTTCCCTACACAAGTTCACTTCAACTTTTGTGGCATGTGTACATACATGACTTCATGTGTATAAAATCCGGAACCTACAAATGAGGGAAAATATGCGACATGATATTTACCTTCCCGAGTCTGACAATTCACCTAACTGAAATCACTCTTTCCATCCATGTCCTACCAATGACACAACTTCCTTTTGCTTTGTGACTGAAAGGAACCCCTCGTGTGTCCATACACACATTTTCTCTATCTGTCCCTTCACTGATTGGCACCTAAGCTGCTTCTCTGTCTCAGTGATTGTGAACAGTATGGCAATAAACACAGATATGCGTGGGTTTCTGTGATGTGTTGACTGGAGTCCTTTGGCTAAATACCCAGGGGCAGTAATCCTGGGTCCAGAGAATGATTCCAGCTTTCTATGGAACTCTGCACTGATTTCTACAGAGGTTGGAGTCATTTGCATTCCCACCAGCAGATGACAAAGGCTGCCTCACCAACATTTGTTATCTGTTTCTTGATGACTGACATCTAACTAGGGAGAGATGGACTCTCAATGTGGGCCTCTCCTCCAAGCCTATAATAATCTCCGTCCACCATGGTGCTTTGCCTCAATCCAGGCCCTCAAGTCATAGAGCCAACCCACCATAGACCTATATCAGGAACCAAGATAATCTTTCTTCCTTGGGTGATTTCCCTCAGCTATTGGATCCCTGGGTCAGGAAAACCAAATGATGGCACCTCCATGTACACAGGGTGCATTCTGTAATGTTCTCCAGGGTTAAGGCTTTCATAGTTAGAAGCAATTCCTGAGGATTATAAAGTTCAGCAGGTAAACAGGCCCTGTTATTGTGTATTATCCTGTCTAGAAGCTGCTCACTGAGTCCTTCAGTCCACAAACGTAAGCTATAGCTTGATGCCTTCAGGAAGGACTACCAGAGCACAGGAACTGCTCTTGCAAATCCTCCTTTTGTTCAGCTACTGTTTCGTGGATCACTTCTTTCTCTGCCCCCGGACTGGACTACTGGTCTGTTTCTTAGACTAGTGGAGGCCTACGGGATACATGATTGTAAGTCATGCTCATAAAGGAATTAAGGGATGCTCAAGAATGAGGTAAGCCCGTGATAGAAGATATTTGACTCTAAGAGAAAAGACATTTCAGTAGCATAATTAGAATTCAGAACCAGCATCAGCACTTCCGAGAGTGTCTCGAAGCTAACACTGCTAAGAAAAATGCTTTAAGTCTGAAGTAAGGGCTAGGTGTTGGAGTTCTCCACAAGGGTCGTTCTCCATTGGAAGAAGCCATTTTCTTGTGAGTCAGTACAGTTGATTGCATTTAGGTGGACTTCAGTGAGAGACCCTGAATGACTTTAAACTAAGCCCCTGTCCTTACCTCTAAGGTACTGGGACTGTATCTGTGCACCATTACACTATGCCCAAGGCCTCTGCCTTTAGTGTGAATTATAGAAAAATAGTCTAGTCAGGCAATTACACATTAAAAGCAGCAAGTCTCCTTGGCCATGCAGCTCTGCAGCCATGGGCATGGTTTCTTTGAAGCCTTCCCCCATCCTGACATCCAGCTTCAAATACTGAGGCTCAGTAAGACTGAACTTGAACTCAGAGTGGTGTGATTGATTCTAGAACAACAAAACATCCTGCGTGGGGAGCTCTCAGCCTTCAGTGAGTCCTGGTGGGCCTCAGAGACCCAGCAATATCCAGTCATCCAGTGGACATGGGCATATCAGGCCATCTGTTTCTAGTGCAACTTGTGCAAGGTGTGGCCCAGGGTGGGAGGAGCATCTGGCTGGGCAATCTGGGTTCTCAGAGTCTCTTAGAACCCAGCAGAAGCCAATTAATGAGGGCATGGGTAAATGAGATCATTTATCCTTTCTATATGGAAAAAAATGGCCTTAAATGGAAAGAGAACGCGCTTTGTGTTTTCCACTTCAGTCTTCCCTAGTGTGTCCACCCGCTATTCCTAATCTGTGTTCATCTATGTACTGAGGAGAATAAATCAGCTTATCGGCTCTGAGTACTACCTTCAGTTAATGTCTGTCACAAATTTGAGAATGAGGAAGGAAGCGAGAGAGGGAGGGAAGAAGGAAGCAGGAAGAAGGGAGGGGGAAGAAGGAAAAGAAGCAATGATGGAGAGCAAGAGGTTGGTGGAAGACAGGAAGAAAGAAGAGAAAGGAAGGCAGAGCAATGTGGGAAGAGAAAGGGGAAAGAGGGAGGGAGAGAGAGTAAAGGGAGAGAGGAAAGGCAAGAGAGGGAGAGGGAGAAAGGGAGAGAGAAGGAGAGAGGGAGAGAGAAGGAGACAAGGGTTGAGAAGAAGACAAGGAGAGAGGGGGAGAGGAATAGAGAGAAAGGGAGAGAGGGAGAGAGGAGGAGAGAGGGGGAAAGAGGGAGAGAGAGAGGAATAGAAGGAGAGAGGGAGAGAGAGGAAGAGGGGCAAAGGGAGAGAGGAAGAGAGGGAGGGAAAGGAAGAGAGGGAGAGGGAAAGGAAGAGAGGGAGATAGAGGGAGAGGGGCAGAGGGAGAGAGGAAGAGAGGGAGGGAAAGGAAGAGAGGGAGAGAGAAAGGAAGAGAGAGAGATAGAGGGAGATGGGGGGAAACTAGTTCTTCCTCCCCCTCTCCCTGTCAGAACCCCACCAGTTTATCCAACCCAACATGCCTCCACTCCCAATTACTGGCTGTCGGTGACTCTCTTAGCAACTCTAAGCCACATCATTAAAAGTAGAGAAGGTGACACCCACCTCCAGGGACCTACAAGAAGTACCTGGATTCTACAAAACCCTGTAAACTCAGTGAGATGCTCCATGGTTCTGAAGCCCTGAGTTGATATTGATTTGCATAGTCTAAGAAAGATCTGATTTCCCCACGGGCCTGAGCTCCAGAGACAGTGTTCTTACTTTCCTTCTGCAGAGTTGAGATTTACTTTTAACGAGACAAGGTTTAAAATAAAAATTAACTGAGAAAACGATTAACAAACATGGTAAATAAGCAAATGCTAAGTGTAATCACTTGCATATCTTCACAGAAAAGAGTAAATTATGTAGTTATAAGGAGGTGGGGTCTGTCAAGGGTTTTTGAGGGGAGGGGGTAGGCAGTGCTGCTTAGCAGCCAGAAACAAAAGACTTTTTACCTGGTTAAAAAAAAAACATATATGTAGCATATTAGGATATCCAACTGAAAACATAGCCAGAGAGAGGGGCTGGCAGAGCCTGAGGAAGGAAAAGTAGAAGCTTACAAAGAGTCCATTGGGCTGGCAAGATGGCTCCGTGGACAAAGGCGCTTTTGGCCAAGCCTAATGACCTTAGGTCAATCTCTGGCATTCACATGGTGAAAGATGGGAAGGTGACTCCTGTAAGTTGTCCTGTAAAGAGAATCTCATGTGTACTGTGTGGAAGTATCACCTGTCAATAAAAAGCTAATGGCCTATCAGCAAAGGACAGGAAATAAGAGGTGGGAGTTCCCGTAGAGAGATAGGAACTCTGGGAGATAGATAGGTGTGGGAAGAGGTTCACTACCCAGACTGGGAAAAAGTCAGATGTATGCAACTGAGGTAACTAACCAGCCACATGGCAGATAGAGAATAGTACAAATGGGTTAACAGGGGTTAAGGGCTAATTGGAGAACAAGCCTAGCTTAAGGCCATGAGCATGGTAAACAAACTTAAGCTTCTGTGTCATTATTAGACTGGGGAAAGCCCCAACAGTTACATGACCTCTTCAAATATGCTGTGGTGTGATTATGTACTCACAGAGGCACGCACATGCGTATACACACACACACACACACACGTATGTAAATACAATGGTGAGTTCACTGACATAGATCTTTGAAATCAACATTGGAAGTGAAAGAACCTAGAAAAGTTTCTACAAAGGTCTTCACCTCAACCGGAATGCCACATCTGCTTCTCCAAACAAGAAAACCACTGTTTTCCAACAAGGTTGAGGGCCTAGTTTGTGTCGCACCCTCAGCTGGTAGACTCCCCAGCTGTCTGTCACCTTCACCCACTGTCTGTCATCTTTGCCTTCAGTCATAGCCTTTCTCTTCACTCCTGGTCAAGCTCGTGTGAAAACCATCCGTAATCCTTAGATTTAGGACTCTCATATGTACCTCGGAGGCCTGATACTGTGCCGAGGTGAACCCTGGGAAATCACTCCTTGTCTACAGTTCATCTCAGGTGTGGATGGATGACAACGCTTATCTTTGAGTTAAAAAATAATTCCCAGCTGAAAGAAAAGTTCCCAGGCCCACGTAAAAGCCAGGAAAAAGCAGGACTCAGAGGAACCAAGAGCACTGTGTAAGTCGGGAGCCCTCTGGGTCAGCTCTCTCTCTGTCTTACCTCATCATAGAAAAGCAGTTCTCTCAGACTGCTTTTCTTTCCAGAGCTGGACCCATGCATGCCAGCAGCTTGAGGCTCACAGTATTTCACTTTTATCAACATGAAACCCTCTACCTCTGTCTCTCTGTCTTGTTTTCTTCTGAAATTTTTTATCTGATTTCTAAAAATATGTTTTTAATTGAAATAGCATTAATCGCTTCCTGTTTTAGTCAGAGTTTCTATTCCTACACCAAACATAATGACCAAGGAGCAAGTTGGGGAGGAAAGGGTTTATTCAGCTTACACTTCCACATCTCTGTTCATCACCAACGGAAGTCAGGACAGGAACTCACACGGGGAAGGAACCTGGAGGCAGGAGCTGATGCAGAAGGTGCCATGGAGAAATGCTGCCTACTGACTTGTTTCTCCTGGCTTGCTTAGCTTGCTTTCTTATAGAACCCAGGACTACCAGCCCAGGGATGGCACCACCCACAATGGTCCCTTCCTCCTTGATCACCAATTGAGAAAATGCCTTACAGCTGTATCTCATGGAGGCATTTCCTCAACTGAGACTCCTTTCTCTGTGATAACTCCAGCTTGTGTCAAATTGACACACAAAACCAGCCAGTACACTTCCATACCTCCATTCCCTCCTAACTACTCTCTGCAGCTCTCAAGTTGATAGTCTCATAGTCTCAATCTCTCTCTCTCTCTCTCTCTCTCTCTCTCTCTCTCTCTCTCTTTGCTGTTAGGCTTACATATATTTATATGAATGCATATGTATATACACACACAAACACACACACACACACACAACCTTTGAGTCCATGTTGCTGTGTATGTGGTTTTAGGACTGACCACTCTGCATTAGATAAACAATAAGGGGCTTGTCATCAAGAGGCTAATTTTCCCTCCAAGTAGTCATTAGTTGCTCATAGTTCTTTGTCTAGGGATGAGATCCTAAGAAATTTCCTACCATCCATGTTAAATGTGCATTGATAATGCCTTCGTTCCAGTCTCATTTATGCAGTCATTTTTGAAAACCACAGCCAGCACGAGGCAGAGACAAAGGCCTCACAGGTATAAGCAAACTGGTAGAAGACGTTCATCAACTGATGTTCCCTCTTCAACAATGACTCTAGCTCGTGTCCAGTTGACAAACAGCAGCAGCGGCAACAACAACAAAACAACAATAACAGCAAAACCAATAAACAAACAAGATCCTAACTGACACAGAGACAAACTGGGGGACATGTATGTGAGGAGTTTTCTGCATTAGGTTGCATTAGGAAGACTTACCTTAGCTGACAGACTAAATAAAAAAGGGAAAGTATAGTCTAAGAAAAAGCAAAATGGGAGACCTAGGTTTCCCTATAGCAGAGGTGGCTGTAGTGTTGGCTCATTGTACAGTCAGGTCCATAAACATGGAAGAGAGCATCATCATTTGAGGTTCACTGACCCTGATCTTTCTGTCTTAGGGAAACAGAGTAAGGAAGACAGAGAAGGCCACCATGTTTGATTTCAAAAGAATTTGGAGTCACCAACTAGTGGACCACTCTATCTATGGAAATGTTTCCTGAATGGTTTAAGTAAGGAGACAAAACATAGCCTGGATGTGGGAGGGCCCGTAGCATTGCACTGGGTCCGAGGTGAATGAAAAGAAGGTGAGGTAGACACCAGCATCCATCTTTCTCTGTTCCTGGCTGCAGATGCAATGTCACCAGCTGCCTCAGGCTCTTGCCGCCATGATGTCCTTGCCATGATGCACCTTGAAGCTACATGGCTGTATGTACCTTCAAGCCCAAGCAAAACTTACCTTAAGTTGCCTCTGTCAGATACATGGTCACAGCAGCAAGATAACTGCTGAACTGACCACCCTTCCAAAGCAAATGAACACATGAACACAATTTTTGCGAAATGTCAGCTTAGGGTCAACCAGTTACCACTGTTCTATAATGCAAGCATTCCTAATCCTACACTTACTTAGCAGGTATACAGATAAACTGACATTTTTATCCCCCTTTAAATATTGAAAATTAATTGAAGAAAAGAAACATTCTAAAATGTGGATAATTAAACAACTATGCTATGCAACAAGGCCTTGTGCAGTTTTATTTTATGTGTAAATGATTTATAGACCCGAAGGGGATGCAGTCTTATTATACAGCCAGCTCCTCTATTAGCATTTCAATAGAGCATTTTCCTCATAGTTTTAAGTGTGCAGAGACCAATCAGCTCCTGTCGGAGGTGCAGGCAAAAGAGAACTTTAACCAGCCAAATTACTTTCTGGAGAAAACAAAAATCCACATCTTTGTACTTACCTAACTTTCTGCTAGCTAGGGAAAACTAACCTGGGTTTGGACAGAACGATTAGCTTTCGAACGTCTTGGCTTGAGAAAGGTGATTGCTTTACGCCTAGAAAGGTTGCCTTAGACATCCTTGTCAACTTGACATAGCCTGGAGTCATCTGAGAGAAGTCTCCATTGAGGGATTGCCTAGATCAGATTGGCCTGTGGACAAGTCTGTAAGAGGTTGTCTTGACTACTAATTGATGCAGGAGGGCCCAGCCCACTGTGGGTGGTACCATCCCTCAAGCAAGTGCAATCTGAATTAGAGAGCTAGCTGAACATCAGGGAGCAAGCTAGCCAGCAGCATTTCTCAATGGTTTCTGCCTGAGTTCCTGCCCCGACTTCAGTGATGAGCCATGACCTGAATATGTAAACCATGTAATTTCTTTCCTCCCCTGTTACTTTTGGGTAATGTTTTCTTATATCGCCCAATATCTCAGGATATTGTATCACAGCAACAGGTTAATACTGAACAGAGATGCTGTACACATGCAACTCAGTTCCAATGAATGAAAAGTGGCTTCTGATCGTGGAGTAAGTCACTCTGAGTCCTCCTTAATTTCTCATCTGTTGCCTGTTTAGATAAATTTAGGTGGAAATACAGGGGAAGTAAAGTAGCCAATTTGACTCAGTTCCTTGCATTAAGCTAGGCTCAAGAGCATGCAAGTGTCAAAGTGGCCCATGACAACCCTAATCTCACACAGACATCACAAGACATCTTTAGATGTCACCCTATCACTCAAAGCCCAAAGAGTCTCATATACGCAATGTTCCACCATTAAAATTGCTTTCTACTCTTTGGGCTTTCTTTCTCTCTCCTTTAGTTTCTCAAATACTACTAAAGAAGGCTATGCTGAGAGACCCTCGTGCCCTCCTGAGGAATTAGCAGGGAAGCAATATGAGCAAGATAAGTCTCAGTCACTTACTGTGGCTGATGGCAGTAGGGTCTGAGTTACAGTAGAAGGCTGAGGTCAGAGGAAAGACAAGTGCTGAAACCCACAGCAGGTCACCATGTTTATCTAAGCCCAGTGCTGTTGTCCATGAGGCCACCACTGCTCCATCCTCTGTCCTATGACCTTTCACATCGAAGGATGCAGTTACCACGTTGTGACTTTCTAATGCTGCACAGAGTGTCCCAAGTCAACCCGCAGATATGTTTGTATTCAAATGATGGCATCTCATGTTTACCATAAGAGACAGCATTTACAGGAAATACTTCTCCCTTCTCCTTTGATCCACATTGATGCACCTCAGGACCTGTCAAGAGGCTCTCAGCAGAAGCACTTTGGCAGGTGGAAGGGCACCATGGGATGGAATTAGGTTTGGACTGAAGACAAGGAGGCTGAGGGTTGTAAGTGGTATTGAGGTTGGCAAGATTCAGGACCAAGTGGTATCCTGTGAAGATCTCAGTAATGATGTGTGGATTGGGATGGGGTAAGAGGGTCAAAGTGGTGAGTCCTGAGGGAACTCGATTCCTAATCTCAGACACAATGAGATATAACAGGCCACAGATATGAGGTCTTTAAACTTGATCATTTTAGTCAATGCTGAAGGAGGTCTGTGTTACCAAGAAATCATCTAACCTCCAAATAAAATCTGAATTGTCTACATTGGGTCCAGAAACTCTTATGTCTTTCTAAAGAGATTAAAGAGATGCAATTACATCATACATACATACATACATACATACATAAACACATACAGAGAGAGAGAGAGAGAGAGAGAGAGAGAGAGAGAGAGAGCGCAAGCTAGCGTATGGGCAAATTAAAAAGAAATGGCAAGATTAGGCCTTGGTGTTCCAGGACAGCCACAAGTGGCCTCATGGAAGAGCAGTCTTCCAGTGCAGTTCATATTGAGATATTCAGACAGACGAGCAGCTTTGAAATTCCTCTGCAAATTCTCAGAACCCTAAGGCACAGCTTGAACCCCAAAGTAGCAGATGTTTTGATGTAGTGCGAATGCACAAAGAAAGGCTTTCAAGAATCCAATCAAATGTCACGTGCGAGCATAACTCAAAAGGAAAGACAACTGCTCAGGTGCAGCACGTCGACACGCTGACACACAAAAGGCCCCGCGTTTACCACCAAGGTATATGGGCGCCATTCCTAATCTACCATAATTCAACATCCAATTTATTTTACTATCCACCTCACAGATAACTCATAGATAGAGTCTTGAAAATTTGATATGATTCATTTCATTCCTAAGGAACAGAAGGCTTTCTGCTTAATTTTCCCACAGTTTTCCATTCAATGTATTTTACAGCCCATCTCATGCAGAGCGGTAGATGGAGCCTCAAAAATGCAATTTGGTTTGAAAGGTAGCAAACAGGAGTTTAGAGATGAATATGAACACAGTTACACATTCACTCAACAAACATACATGAGTGATTTTTCCTCGTTGACCACAGGGAGGTGGGACAGTGTTCAGAAATGAACTTGACATTGTGGGATCCGAGTGGGATCCGAGGCATGCACAAACGGTGATATCTTTCTTGATGCCTGGGACTTGCTGTGCCTTTTAAACACCACATCCTAAACACGATAGCTGGATGTCAGGTGCTGGCATGCCCATTTCACTGATAGGAATGCTTTTAGACTGATTTTTCAAGGTCACACAGAACAACGTAATTTCATCATGGCCCTGTGCCATGTCCACAGCCTGTAGCTTGGTTGTTGGACTTTCGACTACTCAAAGTGTAAACTATATTTACAGTGTCAGTGTAATATTTTGATGAACGTATATATTGTGAAGTGATTAAATCAAGCTAATTAACACATCCATCATCACCCCGTACTTATCATTTTTATGGTGGGAGCATTTAAGATTTTTTTCTTAACAATCTTCATGTATCCAGGAGATTCTTACTGATGGCTGTCACTATGCAGAACAGTGACTCTCCAGGGCTCATGCCCTCCCTCTAAAACATTGACCCCTTTAACACAAATCACTGGACAGTATTTTCTAGTGACTTACCTATAGAACTAGAAAACAACCCCTTTTAGAGATAAGGGTTAAATCCTGGGAGAGAGAAAGCATGTGTGTGAATTTGCCAGGGAGCCGGTTAGAAGAGAAGGCTATGGTACTTTATTAAGAACTCAAGGCCCTGAGAGATTCTCTCTCTCTCTCTCTCTCTCTCTCTCTCTCTCTCTCTCTTCCCTTCTCTCTCTCTCTCTCTCTCTCTGTGTGCACACGCGCACGTATGTGCATGTATATGTGTATGTGAATACATGTGTATGCATGTGTTTATATGTGCATGTGCGTGTATGCATGTGTATGTATGCATGTGTATGTGCAGGTATATGTGTATGTCAATGCATGTGTATGCATGTGTGTACGTGTATATGTCCACGTGCATGTATGAATGCATATGCATGTATATGTCCATGTATATGTGTATGCCTATGCATGTGTGTGTGTACACATATGTGCGTGTGTGTGTGTTTCTATACATGTGTAACTGAATTATTGCTTTCAAAATCTGAGCCCCTCCATAGGAGACAATCTTCCTGCAGCCTGAACAATACTTTGAACAGAAGCCCACTTGGAGCTATCATTTGGGTTACTGTGGTCAAGATGATGGTGGGCTGATGAGGGGCGTTTGGGTATCTCTATCTGTTGATTGAATCATCTAGTGTGTTATTCTGAGAATTGGACCCAGGTCCTCAGGTCCCACATAACCCCAGGCTTGGTTTATGTCACCCACCTAAACTGTATACTCCTTTCCTCGCTGTCATGGGGAGTTCTGAGCCTCTCTTCCCCTAAATAGCTAATATTTTAATTAAATTTCAAATGAACTTGGATTAAATGAACAATGAATAAGAAGTTTAAAAGAGTTTAAAAGCCCATATCTGTTAGCTCTTGGCTTGTGTCTCTGTGAAGAGTCATATCACAACTTGGCTGAGAAATAAGAGTTTAATACCCTGACTATTCTCCACCAATTCCTTATTGACGTATTACCTAAGTTAACAAGGTTTCTCCTGCCATTTCCTTCCCTTGCTCTGTGAGATTTGACATTCTCTCATTCTAGAAAGAACACGTGGAGAAAGTGAAGAATATTCTGTCAGGGCAGGTGAAGGCAACTTAACTCTGATGAGTTATTCATTAAGTGGGCACACTTTCCTTCTCTTTGCACGTAAGTGTCTCAGGGGAATGTGCTCTCCTCAGGGTCCTGAGAGCGCCTGCATACAGAATGTGTTAGGTTGTTTGTTGCAGGCAACAGCTTGCCCACCTTAAAGCTAAGGAGAAGACGGAAGACTTCAAGGGGTCCACAGTCTCCCATGGAGAAGCATGTTTCTCTGTGTCTTCACTCCACAAAGGATTCAAATGCTTTGCTCACATTTCCAACTAAGTGAGACAGACCTATTGTTATCAGAACTTGTGAGGATATGCTGCTGAGAGAAGCTCACATTTCTCTCCTGAGATGAAAGAGTACAAGGCTCATGCTCAACAGGACTATGACCTCTGCTTCCAGCTCCAGAATGGAGGCGGCTCTTTCAGGAACTGATGTTATGCACTTCCAATCAATGGGACCTGTTCAAAAGCCTAAGCATGAGGTTGCATGGCAAATCAATCCAGAGTATAGAATGTGATCTATGTGATGCTGAAAAAATTCTGTCTTTAGCCTGCCTGCCATCTTCCCTTCTTCCCTTTTCCTCTCTCTCTTTCTTTCTTTCTTCTTTCCTTCTTTCCTTCTTCCTTTCTTCCTTCTTTCCTTTCTTTTTTGTCTTCCTTCCTTCCCCCTTCTTCCTTCTTTCCTTCTCCTTTCCTTCTTTTCTTCTTTCTTTTCTTCCTTCTTTCCTTCCTCCTTTCTTCTTCTTTTCCTTCCTTACCTCTTTCCTTCCTTCTTTCATTTTTTTCTTTTTCCTTACTTTTTTCTTTCTTTTCTTCCTTCCTTCCTTCCTTCCTTCCATTCTTCCTTCCCTCCTATCTGATTCTTTACTTCCTTCCTTCCCTCCTATCCTCCCTCTTTGCTTCCTCCTCTTGCTTCTCTCTTTCCTCCATCCCTCCTCATTTATTTACTTCCGTCTCATCTTCTCCCTCTCTTCCCCACTTTATCAAGGATGAACATTCTTAGTCTTTAAATTCGTGGCTGTTGTTTTTTTCCTCCAGTCCAGCAAAATTTGAGAATTGCCTGGGGCACTCTCCAATAGGAAGATGCTATGTTGACTTTAATGAACAGATGGTATCTGGAGGAGGGCAGAAAATTCTATTAGGATTCTAGGCATCAGAGTTTGATAGCTGATTTGTCAGCAGGGCATCTAGGAACTTGGACAGGAGAGCTTGACCTTCAGGGAAGTAGGAGTGGACTCTCAGTCTCCTGGAGGGGTCTGGCTAAGAAAGAGGGCTCAAATTGAACAGGATATAGATATTTGGTGAAAAACAAATCAAGTTATATTTTGAGAAAGGAGCCCTGGTACAGTGCCCGGTAGCAATGACAAAGGCATCCCAGAAGGATGTAGAGTCTTTAATACTTTCACCATTGGTTTTTTCAGGGAGACATGATTAAACTAAAAAGTTTTTCTGTAAACGGCAGGGGTATGTGAATGTGTGTGGCATGTAGCATGTGTGTTCGTATAGCATGTGTGTGTGTCTGTGTGTGTCTGTGTGTTATAATTTGTGTATATGTTTGTGGTATATGTTCAGCCTTATGTGTGCATGTTGATTTGTGTGCATGTGTGTGCAGGCACACCTGTATCTGTGTGCATGTTGCACACCTGGGTTGACATACAGTAGCTTCATCACTTACCCCCCACTTTTAAAAGACTTTGTATTGACTCGTTGTGATTTTATATCATGAACCCCAATCCCACTCATCTCTCCATCTGTCCTGATCTGCCCTCTGCCCTTGCAACCTCTTCCCTTCCCCCTAAAACCAACTTGCCATGGAAGCTGTAGTGTGTCACACAGTACACCCTTTTGCCCAAACAGCTTCACTTACAAATATTCATTGCAGGGAGTCATTGGTCTGGTTCAAGGCCTCTGGCTTCTGTTCCACTATTAATACTGAGTCATCACGGGGACTCCTCTTGGATATCCTGTTGTTGCCCTATGTCATGGAGATCCTACAACTTTGGATCTGTAGAACTGGACCCTTCATGCACTCCAGCAGTTCATAGAGGTGGGTAGATGATGAGATGGGCCAATGGCATTTTCTAATGACAGATTCTCTCAATGAATCTGAGGTTTTCTGACTCAGCTAGACTGGCTGGCCTGTGGGGTCCAGAGAGCTACCTGTCTCTGTCTTTCTCAACACTGTGTCTGGCTTTCTGTACTAGGATCTGGGGTTGAAAACTCTGTGATGCTTCCAAAGAAGGCATTTACTGACTACGCCATCTCACCACCCTATGCTTTGGTCACAATAATTATAACCAGCTTCAAGCACTCCCTATGTGTTTAAACCAACAGATACACAAGTGACCTGTCAGTTTCACTTCCCTTCTCTACAAAGTCAGGGGTGGTACCTCACTTACAGAGGTGGTGGATTACAGAGGCACTGGCCTCCTGGAGCCTCTCAATCCATTACTGGTCTGCCTAGCATGATTGCCACAGTACTCTGAATGGCTGGACCACTGTGACCTTTCTTCTCACCCTTGAGTGCAATCTCACTCAGAGATAAGCAGCATCTCTGTGTCTCTGTCTTCTGAAACAGAGGTCCAAGGAGGTAATCTCACCATTGTGCCTGATTCAGAAAGAGTCCCAGGAATGCAGTAAAATACCCTGTAAAGGAATTTGGGGAATCGTTTTTTAGTTCATTCTCCATGGCTATCACATAACCCTCGAGGCTGGGCCATTTATAAAGAATATCTATATATAGATATATAGATATATAGATATAGACATAGACATAGATATACAGATATATAGAGATAGATAGATAGATAGATAGATAGATAGATAGATAGATAGATAATCTGTTACATTTCTGGAGGCTGGAAGGAATAAATCTGAAGGGTATATATCTTGTGAGGGCCTTTTCCTTGTGTCATCCCAAGGAGGATGGGTAGGAAGATTTCCCAGCAGAGCCTGAGAGCCCATCTTTTCATTGGGGACCATTCTTAGAAGAACTAGCTCACCTCTGTGATGATGACTTCAACCCATCCATGAAGGAAGAACCCCTGACCTGTTCATCTCATACAGATCCTCCCAACCTGTTTCCCTGGAGAGTAACTTCCAGCATGTGGAGCTTGGGAAGACAGTCCAACTGTCCTAACCATGGGAGGATTAGAATTGCTTCCTTTTCAAACTCCATTTTTCACAAATTTCTGCATCCTCTACTTCCTGACTAGATCTTGTGATGACCAGAAATCAGATCTGCTTGTTGCTCTGTAATCCCTTATCTGTCCTGTCCTCACAGCTTGAGTTTGAAACTGAGAAAACAAGCAAGTCAGAGATTTCAGCAGACCAGAGCTTAGATCTGGGACTCTGGGGACATAGATACAGACACAGACACAGACACAGACACAGACACAGACACAGACACAGACACAGATAGACACAGACATAGACACAGATAGACATAGACAGACATAGACATAGACACAGACACAGACACAGATAGACATAGACATAGACATAGACATAGACATAGACATAGACATAGA
>NW_021604602.1:2517863-2539743 GCF_004785775.1 Grammomys surdaster | reverse complement strand
ATAGACATAGACATAGACATAGACATAGACATAGACATAGACATAGACATAGACATAGACATAGACATGCACATGCACATACACATAGACCAAGATACAAAATCTTGATGTATAGCCTTGGCTATCCTCCATCCCTCGTGTAGCCCAGGATATTCTCAAACCCATGCTAGTCATCCTGCCTCAGCCTCCCAAGTGCTTGGGTTAAAAGTATGCAATACCACAATTAGCTTTTGAGTTGAGATCCTTACTCAGACAAATACCCACCAGTCGTGACCCTAGAAGAATGGCTGCCACCCTCAGACCTTTGGTCCTCTCACTTTGTGACCAGAAAGCTAGCTCTCGATATTGTTGGAAACATTACCCACATTGCCCACACATTCTTCACTGAGTGGCCAAAATGCCACAGTGATTTCCCAACACTGGGCATCCCCTCCCTTGGTGAAGTGGTTTGTAGCACCTACATTGGTTCTTGGTTCCTTGGATTTGTGATGGTAGCACTGGAGGTTGTGGTGGAACCCAGACTCTGTGTCCCATGAGTTATTTTGAAAGCTCACAGTAGTGTGGTGATATTGTCCTTGTAATGTTTGCTTTGCAGCTAGGAATATATTTGGGGGAATAAGGAATCATGTTGAGATTCCTTGGCTAGTGAGGTATTCAAGTTCATACTTCGAATACACAGACTTCAGTGTCTTAAACTTCCGCTCAGGGCATTAAGGCCACTTTGCCAAATGTAAAGCAAGATATCATTGAGGACTAACCCCACCTACTCCAGAAAGCATACAGAATTAGGAGACATTCACTGTCCTGAGCAGGCTCTGAACTTTGAGATGATCAAAGACACAGGTATTGGGAGGAGGCAGATGCACTCCTTCTCAACATGTTAGCAGGGGGCTCAGAGATCCATGTGTTCCCGGGACCTCACCTGCTGTCTTCCCGTGGTGTGAGGATGGAACTGTGCATAAGAGATTCTGACCGTACTGATCAGGTGAGAATTTATGTAAGCTCAAACCATTAGGTGGCTTAATTAAATCAGAGCATTTAACTCATTAGCCTTCTGCTCCTGGGACTAATAAATTTAAAGCCTGGATCGGTGTTGCTGATGACACAGGAAATCAAGTTCAGCCCTCACACCCCACCCCAGTGAGAGATGAGAAACCATAGGAGAGAGGAAAGCACAGTTTCAGAAACAGACAGCCACTGGCATCACGGAGCTGTGCTGGAGACTCTGAGACACAAAGGAGAGTCCTGATAACACAGGTCGTGGTGATGTCATGGGTGTCTCAAAAGGGCCTAGATGCCCACTTCGTAGGTCCGTATGACACCCCTCTCCCAATCTCCGGTGTGATGGATGACATCTGGTCAAGACACTTGGGCACGTATTCAGGGTCTCCCAGCTGCAGCAGAGGCCAGAATTCCTCTGCTCACAGCTGAAGCTTGTGTGTCTTCTCAGCTCATTCCTTTACTTAGGCGTTTGAAACGAAGGCTGGTTCCCTCGTGCACATCACTCAAACAGCTTAGAGACCCATGTGTTTCCTCTCATCTCCCTGTTTCTTCTTCAGCATAGTAATTTGGCTTGTCTTTGTTAGAGAGATCCTAATTTCATACCAGAAGGAAATAACTTCAGTAGCTTCCCCTTATCTTCAAGGTCAAGTTCAAACTCAAAGCCTTCCTCTAACCTCCCCTTCTTAGCACTTTTGCTTTTTCTCCACAAAGCAGGACACAGTCCTTATAAATATCAAGGATGAAGAGGAATTCATATGGTAAATATATATTACATGTGTGTGTGGCCCTGTTCTAATCAAACCCGTTATAGTACATAATTAATGTATACTATAAAACATGGAACATTGTTTAGCTTCCCAAATATCCAAATATTCCACACTCTTCCACAAATCTAAGGCTTAGTATTTCTTCTTATGTCTAAATAACCTTTAGGACTTTGATTAAAATTCCTTATTTAATCCTTATATTCCTTACTTGTCCTGCTGCTATGTAAAACACCCTGGCAAAAGTAAGAAAAGGAAGGGTGTATTTGGGCTCACAGTTTGAGGAAACAGTCCAGCATGGTGGAGAAGGCATGGTGGCTGGCGGGAGCTTGAAGCGTCTGGTTACATGACATTCACAATCAGGAAGCTGGGAGTGATGAATGTTGGTGCTTTGTTTACTTTCTTTTTTTTATTCAATCTGGGACAACTAGCTACATTTAGGGTGGGCCTTCTGACCTTAGTTAACCTAGTGTAGACAATTCCTCACAGAGGTGCCCAGAAGTATGTAACTCTGTGATTCCAGACTCCATCATGTTGACAATCCATGTCAACCCTCACAGTGCTTTGTTTTAATCCTAAACCTTTTTAGTTGGAATACTCTTGCACGTCTTCAGTGGATGGTTAACACCTCATCTCCTCTGTGAAGTTCTCCCTCATGTCCTTAACTTGGAAAGCTGTGCCAAGTTCGTTTTGTTTTGTTTTGCCATATGCTTCTGAGAGCCCTGTCCTCTGTCCCAGACATTTGCCTACCTGTGGTCAGAGTCCATAAATTTATAAGCATAAAAAGCTGCTTGGTGTTATATTTAGGCATCCCGGAAAGACAGCTATAGCATTGGAAATGGAGTGATGTTAACTAGTATCCTCCCATCCTGAAATGGAACCAGGGTGATGGCAGAGTCAATACAGAACCCAGAGGGGCCAGTCTGAAGCATAGAATAGAGGAAAGAAGTTGACACTTGACAGAAAACTTTGAGAGGGAAAGAAAGATGTCAGAGGTTAGTGGTGTTTCAGACTTACTGTGTGATGAAAATCACGTCTGTGTCTTCCAATGGCATTTTCTATAACATGGCTTCTTTTTAAATTATATTTATTTATTGTATGTGTGTGCTCTTGTATATGCCACATAGCATTGTGTGAGTGGAAGTCAGAGAGCGGGTCCTGGCAACAGAACTCAGGTCATCAGGCTTGAAAGCTAACACCTGTACCCGCCAAGACATTTTGTTGGCTCTCAGGTGGACTCTGCCATAGAGATTGTCATGAGTGTCCCACACATGTATGTCTGGTAACATCCACTGGTCTTCAGTGGCAAGTGTCTACATAGCAGTATCTGTCAGGCCTTTTCTTCCACTGTTCCATCAGCCCCAGGAGAGTTTACTAAGGTACCTCTGATGGACAAGAACCTGGAAAGAAAGCTGGATAAAGGCTATTCAAGGCCTCATGCTAAGTGGAAGACCCAGGCTTGAATCTCTACAAGAAAAGAGTCCTATAGTTCAGTGTCTCTGGGCTCTGATGCAGCCTCAGACAAGGAATCTGGACTTTTATCTACCCCAGCAGTCTCAGGATGGCAAAAGGAGTGATTATGTTCTGTCTAGGGGAAGTGCAGAGAGAAGAAGGGCCCCGCTGAGCGCTGGAGGCTTTAGAATGTTTTAGATGCAGGCCACGCTCTCTGCTGGAGGAGGGAGATGTTACAAAGGTCCTGCTGAGATTTTTCTGGGCTGCAATGACAACCTGTTAGGACTTCTCATTTTCCCCTTGTTTTTTATTTGTGGAAAATGTGGAGAAAATGACAACAACCTCTTTCTGTGAAGGCCCCCAAACCCTGGTCTTCCGCTGGTAAGGGAGGCTGGGAGGAGACCATGATGAGGATGGTTTTATCCTAAGAGGAGGAGAGCTGCCCTCAAGGTCAGCCAAGAGCTCAGAACACAAGCCCTCCCCTTGGTTTGTAGCAATTCAGACAACGAAATAGTCTTGTATGCACAGAATAGTCACATTCCCCAGGCCTTTCTACATACATAATATGGACAAAGTCAATAAGCAACGACTACAGGCCCATGGATTGAGTCATCCACTCAGCTCACAGCCAGATTCAGGGGCTTGTGGTAAATATGACATTCAATACTGCATGTGTGGTGACAGCCTAAGATTTCTAAGCGAGTTAGAACTTATTTCTAGTGGACACTATGCGTGCAACTCTCTCTCTCTCTCTGTGTCTCTGTGTCTCTCTGTCTCTCTGTCTCTCTGTCTCTCTCCTCTCTCTCTCTCTCTCTCTCTCTCTCTCTCTCGTGTATATCTTCACATTTGGTGGGTGTTACAAAAGTATATGGAGGCACACATGCAAAAGTATGTATACATGCAGGTAGAACACAAAAGGTTATGGAACATGACTTATATGGTTCCATCTTACCTTTGAAGCAAGGTCTCTCACTGAACTTGGAGCTCACCTATTTGGCTAGGCTGGCTGGCTAGTGGCCTCCAAGGGACTGCCCATCTCAACTTCTCTACGTATTGGGATGACAGGAGCATGTCACCACCACACTTGGTGTTTTTGCTATGCCTGCTACAGATACAAAACAAGTATCCCTTGCTTCAGTGGCGAGAAGGTTACTACCTGAGTCATCTTCCCATCCTTCACATGGGTGCTCAGAAGCAACTGCCATCATCTGGTTTAGCTTTTCTTCTGGCGCTGATTTAGCCTATGAGTAGAGACAGGATGAGCTGGCATGAGCATACACTGCACCTGCCGCGCTTTGCAGGAACCAGCAGCACCGAAGTCTCAGACTGTAACCCTGGGCCTCTTCCCAGTCCTTGTTACCATTAAGTGGGTGTCTGGATCTGTTCCTCAACCCAAGTATCCATTAGACACAGGGAGAGTGTGAAAACCCTGCCCCAAGTCCTCCTAACCAGAAGCCACATACTTGTAGCTTTCAAGCACCTGAGATGTGGCTGGTCTGAGTAGATCCATGCTGCTTCTCTCTCTCTCTCTCTCTCTCTCTCTCTCTCTCTCTCTCTCTCTCTCTCTCTCTCTCTCTCTCTCACACACACACACACACACACACACACATGCACACGCACATGCACACACCACAGCTCAAATACTTTCAAGCCAAATGTATGGGAAAAAACCTCATTCATAATTTTACAGTGTTTTCAGATTGAAATGATTCAATTCTGCCAAAACTGAGTTACGTAAAATACATCATTAAACTTAATTTCACCTGTTTCTGCTCCTACTATTTAAAAGCTAATAGAACATTTCCAATGGCAGGTGTGCGGCCTTTCGATTTGCATGCTGTGACTGTGCTGTGGCTGTCTCTTTCTGCTCGCCTTCCTTGCCCAAGATAAAAAGAAAAGCTACTCTCCTCTGTGGCCCTCCTGCGCTTCTCCTGTCTCCTGCTGTATTTTCTATCCCACTGCTCCATGTTGCCTCTGTGCTCAAAAGGGTGCTGTTGTGGGGTTGGTAGCTGTCTCAGCTCTCAGAGATAAAGGTGACCAGCCACATGCCCCTTGGATTACTTGCAGAAGGACACAGGAAACACTGTAAGGTCAGAGCAGTTCCTTCATCTCCATTTACTCTCCTCTCTCTCCACACTGATTGTAATTTACATCTCAAATAAATGATTATTGCTGCTGACCTAGGACCGGGGGACATCACTCTTGATACATGTGACATTTATTCCTCTCTCTGCATCTCACGTGTACCTTTGGCTATTGGATCGGGATGGAAAGGTTTAATTTGGACATGACCCTGACCTAGAAGAATCAAACCTAGATGAGAAAAAGTACCTGTAAACACAGTGTCACCCTGGATAGAGACATTGGCTGGCCATTACCTGGTATGTTAGAGGAAGAAGGAGGAGGCCCACATTACTTGGTTTTTAGCTGTCAACTTGCCATTGCTCAGAATTACCCAAGCAAGGAGTTTCAAGAGAAGAGCTAGCTATACCAGTTTGGCCTGGAGTCAGCCATGTATGTGAGACATGGTCCTGCTTGTCTTAAGTGATATGGGAAGACCCATTCCAAAGGTGGGCAGTACCTTCTAGTAGAAGGACAAATAGTACAGACAAGAAGGAAAGATTATTCAGTAATCCTGAATCTGCTGACCCTGTCTCCACTGAGTTGATTTACCCTATCGCCGCTGCTGCTGATTCACTGGTACCAGAACTAGCCTTTTCCAGGTTCCCAAATGGACAGAGGACTATCAGCTCTTCAGGAACTCTCCGGGCCTTTGGCCCCAGGTTGAGATTGCTGAGATTCCCAGACTCACAAACTGAGCAGATGTTGTGTTCTGAGCCTTTCAAGTGTGAGGTAGCTGTTAAGGAATTTCTACCATATTACATAGGCAATTTAATAAGTCATTACATATGTACATTTGTTCTTTTGGTTCTGTTTCTCTAGGGGACCCTGCTGCAACACCCATGAGGTGACTAGGGTGGGTGATAGATGAACATAGCTTAGCTCAGAATTATTCTACCAACCTATAAGACTCCCTCCGGCTCCCATGACATAACATCCACCATCATTAATAAGGGCAATGACAAGGGCAAGGGCTTCAGCATGAACACAGAACAATGAGGAAACCTAAACCACCTGAGACAGAAAGAGAAGGATCTGAGTCCACTTGAGGAGGATTCCTGGTTGAAGCTCAGGGACTCCGGCCTTAAAGCAGAGACACATGAAGCTCTCAGACATCCATGGAGCTGTGCGGTCATTTCTTCAGTGAGCGTAGAGAAAAACTGTTTTCATTCTATGTTGGGAAAACAGACCAGCCACATGTCCCCAGAGTCAGCTACCTTGTCTTACCAGACATTTGTCCTGACATTTGCAATTTTGTCTGCTTCCTGTCATCTGAAGAGGGCACCTTTGAGGTCCCTGGTCTGTCTCTAATATTATTTCCCACAGCCTCACCGACCATAAAGGCTTGTGCCTGTGTTTCCTCCCATTGATGAGAAGGGCAAAGGTGTTGGGCTGGGTGGGTGCCTCAGGGAACCAGAACAGACACAAGGATCTGTCCTGCCTGGTCCCAGAGAGACTGGTCGGGCTGGGGGAACCCCTGGGGCCCTGTCTGAGAAGTGGCTTTTCTCCTTTTCCTTTGATCAGTCGGTTCATGGCATATTTGGAAGGACAAGGAGAGATTTGTCTTCCACATGTGTTTTCGTTTATTCCTTCAAGGCAGAGAGCTAGGCGCTAAGCAAGAATCTGAAGAAACCCAGTGGGCAGGCAAGCCTCAGACAGCCTCCATGGTTACACGTAAGAGGAGTTCTTTCTGCTGGCATTCATGTTTTAAAAGTAGCTTATGGGGAATACGACAAAATAAAATTCTCTCCCAGAATACAGGATGGAGACATAAGGTGCCAGGCATGAGATCTGATCTGGGTAAGGATGCCATAAATCTCTGCGGTGATGAACCAAGCAGAACCACACTACTGGATCTGAGCTTCTGAGTAGCCGATGAAATAAAGGACATCACTGCCTACGAAAGTTTACATCTGGTATTTGGAAGACAGAGAAACTATACGGGCTGTCTTAGTTCCTCTCTGTTGCTGGGATAATATACTCCAACAAAGGGGAACTTCAGAAGGAAGAGGGTTTAGTTAAGATCACAGTTCGAACCCACAATTCATCCTGAGGGGAAGTCACAGTAGCAGAGCATGAGGCAGCTGGTCACGTGACGTCTGCAGTCAGGCGAGAGCAATGAATGCAGAGAGGCCAGGGCTCACCTCACTTTCCCCATGATTACACGACCCAGTATCCCTCTGCCCAGGGAATGGACATCTGATGGGTCTTCCCACATGAATTACCTTGATTAAGAATAATACTCCACAGCCGTATCCAGGGGCCCATTCTCACCCAGGAGGTTCTAGACCCTACCAATTGACAATCAGCAGCATCATGTAGGTAATTCTCTATGAAGAGTGCATCCTCTGACATCTTTGATAGTTCCTGGGTACTGGGATCTTAGAAGCTGAGTGAAATGACATAGATTCACCTTATTTCAGTAGTGTCCCCTGAATGGCTTCTGCTGTCCAGGTGTGCAATGCTAGGCAGTCAGTTAACTGTGACAATAGAGGCAAATAAGTTGATGATCAAATGTCCTCACCAGTCATCAAGGAGTGTTCAGGACTCCATTCATAGAAAACACATGCTCCTGCCCCTGTGTTTAAATTTGATCTGAGATACGCTTTGGTCTATGACACTGATTCTCAACCTTCCTAATGCTGCAACTCTTTAATACCGTTCTTCATGTTGAGGTGACCCCCAACCATAAAACTATTTTTGTTGCTATTTTATAACTGTAATTTTGTTACTTTTGTGAATTGTAATGCAAACATTTTGGGGGGGGGGATAGCGCCAAAGGGGCTGCAACCCATAGTTTGAGAACTACTGGTCTATGGGATAAGGAGGAGTGGCCCGTGCTTCCTTCCACAGGCTCTGAGACACAGTCTTGGCCATCACCTCTCTTCCTCTCTGTGCTTCAAGATGGTTAAGTGCCAGAGAAGGGCTACACACCCAGGCCAGGGATGCAGCCAAAGAGAAGAGCTGTCTTTTACCCCACAATTGACATAGACATAAGCAAATAGCAGCTTGTGTCACAGTCAGTGCATCAGTAACGGATATCTTGCTACTTGGCATGCCATGGTCAAGGAGGTGAGGAGTCTATCTTTCAGTGACTGGCATGCTCCATCAGTGCCTGGGAGAGACCTAGAGATCTAAAGCAAAGATTCCCTGGCCTCTGAGAGCCTGCAATTTAGCACAGTGAGCTTTAAGATATGGGTTTAAGTAGACCAGAGGCCATGAATGTCACTTCAGACCCCTAGAAAGTATCAGGATGCCAAAGTCTGGATGCAAGGAGAAATACAGTCAAGAATAAAGACACTTCCATGAGGAGGGGATGCAGAGAGGACAGTCAGGGTGTGGGGAAGGTTAAAGGTCAGAGGGTGGATCCAATAGGGCATAGGGGAACTGGGATCAGAGGCTTGATGTCTGGGAATCCAGGTGAAGTGTCTACTGTGGAATCTAGGTTGAGACGAAGAGTAAGATAGATACAACAGCAGATGTCTGAGAAAGAAGATAACTACCTCAACTCACTAGAGACTGGATCTGTGCTGGAAAAGTTTCCTCAGTGCTACACGTCTCCCCTAATTCGATCTTCACAGTGACTCTGGGAAATGAAAACTCTCAATGGGAGAGAGGGTCGGTAAGTAAGTGCCATCACTCCTTCTTCCAGTGCACTCTAGATACCAAGGAAGACGGTGGGGATTCGGTGCCTTGCTAATGCCTATGGTCTTCCTTCAGTGCTTATAGAGGCTTCTGAATTCTTCTGAGGTTAGGGTTCAGGGTAGAACTCTAGTGTGTGGTTCAGGAAGATACTTCTATCATCTGTGAGGAGAGAGAGTAGTTGGGATGAGGACCTGGAATCTCAGAAACAGGAATACAGTAGTGACAGGTACTACATGTGGGGGAGGCTACCATAGAGGCCACCATGGAGGCCACCCAGATCCTATGTTCCAAGAGACTTCATCTAACTTCTTAGAAGGCTTGTAAAGAACAATGTCCAGTGCCGTCGCATCTTCCCAATGGAGCTGACAAAGATGTCTACCTGAATAGGGCTGAATTATAAACACTCGCAAACCCCTCCTCACATGAGCCTTTGTGAGTGCTTCACCTTGATCAGTCAAGCAAAGCCTGACCCAGTTTGTTTTGTCCAGTGTTTCAGATTTGTGTCCTGAGAGAAAGGTTGCAGTGTTAGGGCTACAAGTCTTACTGTTTGGTGGTTTTCTTCCTTATGCCTTGGGACTTGTTCCAAGGAAGAAAAAAAATGACAGTTCGTGCTCACTCCTGGGCATTTACTCTGTGAAGCAAAGGGCCAAATCTGTTCCCATTAGGTGTGGACAGAGCAGATATGTACCTAAGCAAATATAGCCAAGGGAAATAGGAGGGAGAGAAGGAAGGAAGGAAGGAAGGAAGGAAGGAAGGAAGGAAGGAAGGAAGGAACAAAGGAACAAAGGAACGAAGGAAGGAAAGAGAAAGGGATAGAAGGAGGAAGGAAGAAAGTCAGGAAGAAAGGGAGAAATGGAGGGATGAAGGAATGGAGGGAGGGAAGGAAGAGAGGGAAGGGAAGAGGAATGGAGGGATGAAGGGAGGGGGAAGGGAGGGAAAAGGGGGTAAGGGACAGCTTTAGTTACTGTGGATGGTGCATTAAATAAGGCTCAGAGGGACTGGAATGAGGATCCCACTGGATGGTGAGACATTGGCCTTGCCCTGGATAATGCTTTACAGATCACATCTGTCTTTGTCTGTGCTTAGATACACTAGTGCATTGGAAAATTGGGTAGCCTCTTTTAACAGGCAGGCACTGGACTCTTGGTGGAGGATTTCACACACACCTATCCTGGAGGGAAGACATGCCAGGGTGGATATCCACTATTAAATAAAATTCTTGTTGGCAAATGAATAAATGAGACAGGCTCCTGGAAGCTGGAGCTATTCAAGGGGGTGAGGGCATCTAGGGGACTTTCCTGGGGCCCCTCTCTGCATCCCATAGCTTTAATTCTGTGTCTCAAGGCCACTGGTTCTCAAGGATATGTTAGACCAAGCACAGCAAATTAGTGTTTCCTTTGAACTTGGCTCAATTTCACCTCCAGGCTCTTCGTAAGCCGAAGGTCAGTCTTCTGATCTGCAATGCGATGGAACCACTCCCCCCCAATCAAAGGCTTCTTTGAGCAAACCGTTGGAACTGTTTTCTCTGAGAAGAATTAGAAAATGCAGACAGTGCCTTGCACGTTGACATACTGACTCATCATGCCTTCACACATTGTCAGACTACGGACATCAAAGAGACTGTCAATGCCACAGACTCCCTCAGGGAAGAAGGCTAGCCATTGCAGGTGTTTTTCTTGGTCTGGACTAAGTGGTCCATTGTGGTAAATATCAAGCTTCAAGGATGGGGTCCAGAGAGCAAAAAATGCATAGGCACCCCCAAGACTTAGGTTTAAGAACACTCGAACATCTCCTCTTTTCCATAAAAAAAAAGTATATTGCTTACATTTGCTTGACACATAGGCCTGGGTCATTGTAACTATTCAGAGGATACAGAGTGACATCTCGCGGTACATGGATAAGGTCCACACTGCAGTGTCCACACTGCATGACGTAGTCATCACCTCGAAGAGATATAATTTCCATGAGTTGAGTTCGTCCACCAAATAAGGCATTTAAAACCTACAATACTGTAGAATGAGTTTCTCTAGAAATTCATCTCATTACCGTTTGTCTCCTGTGAGGCACACCTATGGATGTGAGTTGAGTTCTTGATGGGGAAGGAAGGGCTGGTTTTGATTCATGCCTGTCTCTATAGAGATGGGGAGAAAACCACCGCTGGGGTGTTTTTAGAAACTCTATTTGTGTGAAGAGATGAAAAATAACGGGTGATGGTTTCCCCATTCTACCCTTTAGAAAGTGCATCAGAGAGACCTCAACATCAGAGGTACCATTCAGTGAACAAAATCTCAGAATATACGCAGAACAGTGTTAGTTCTTGCTTGACAAGGGCTACTTTTATATATGCAAGGCACTCAATCAGTGCTGAGATATTAACAACAAAACGCATTCTTTCTTTAGATTTATTTATTTTCTATTATGTGTATGTATAAATATGTGCATGCATTCATGTGCATCACATGTGAGCAGTGAATGGAGAGGCTAGAAAAGGCATCGGATCCCCTGGAATTGGAGTTACATATGGTTGTGAGCCACCCCATGACTTTAAGGAACCATAGAAGAGCTCAGGTTCTGCAAGAGCAGTAAAAGCTCTTAACTACTGAGCCATCTCTACAGCCCTGAACCATCACACAGTTTTGAGCATTTGATTGAAGACACACATGCTTTGGATGTTTCCACACCAGAAGCTTAATGAACCTAGGGAAAGCATCACGTGTGTTAGATCACCTTGGTGGCAAATGGCTCTGATGTACTCTGTGACGCAGGCCAATGTTGTGACTCTTAGAAAACATGACCCACTGCCCCAAGTCTATTTGTCAATTCGACACAAATTTTTCCAATGAAGTATTTTCAAAATCCATTCAATAACGCCACAGTAGTAACTTTTTATTTTCTCCAACGAAGTCCATGCCCATCTGTAAATTAGACTGGAAACAGAGATGGTGGGTCTTGTATATGTTCCACCTTGTGCATCCAACCCGTGGCCTCTGGGCCACATGACTCCTAGCACAGCTACAAATGCAGCCCAACCCCCCCAAAAAAACATGTAAACTTATTTCAAATGTTATGAGATTGATTTTTACTCTTCTGTTTTTTGAGAGGGTGTGAACTTTGTAGATGGCAGATAGTGTCTGGATGTCCAAAGGTTGGGCGTGCTTAGATAATAGGTAATATGCATCTAATTATATATGCACACATCTGTTTATGGGGTATGAAGGTGGAAGGGTGGTTTGGGTAAAAGAGGGAGCTGGGTGGGGGAGGGGCGGGAGAAGGAAATGAACATGAGTGTCTAGGTACATGGGTTGCTCAAATGGAAATCTGGATAGGGCTGTGGAGACGACATGGTGGGTAAAGCACCTGCCTTGGCTCTTCGTTCCTTTTCTATTGCTGTGACAAAATACCCCGACCAAGGCACCTTCTAGATGGAGGCTTAGGGTCCATAATGGCAACAGGAACAGCTGAGAGCTCACAGCCCAGACTGCAAACAACAGAAAGAGCTAAGTGAGAATGTCAAGAGGCTTTTGAAACGTCAAATGCTTATGCCACCAATGCTTATGCCACCCATCAATGCCCATGACACACTTCCTCCGGCAAGGCCACCACTTCCTAATAGTGGGGACTGCATACTCAAACACCAGAGACTTATGGTGAAGCATCAACATTAAAATGCCACACCCTGGAAGTAAGTATGAGGACCTGCGTTTGGATTCCTGGATCTTCGTGATGTTGGGTGCCCTGGTGACATTGTTATTCCAGAATTCCTATGTGCACACAGAAGCGGACACAGCAGAGCCCCCGGAAGCTCGCAGGACACATAGCTACTATACAGAACAGCACTAAACAACTCAGGGACCATGTCTGGGACTAAGTGGAATTTTGAGAATGGACACCATACGTTGTGCTCTGATCTCCGCATGTATACTGTGGCCTGTGCACATCTGTCTTCACTCAGGAACACACCCAAGAGCACAAAGATAAAGTATCTCTGTGAAACCCATCACTGTGTACAATAGATAAAATAAGATAAGATAAACCTCAATGTTTGTCTTTATTTACAAGTATGATATTCTGCTTACCGTGGGCTCTGCAGTTAATCACAAGTTTACAATACTGCACTGTCATAGCTTCCGCTGGGGTTGCTGGTTTTCTGTCCCCCTTTGCACAGAAGTCTGCCTTCCTCCACAGAACACTGTCAGACTTCACAAGTCACGGATGCACTTTTTGGGGTGACTTTCATGGAGGTGAGTTCTCATGCAGCTGAAGGCTTGTGTACTTTCACTCTTGGAGGCTAGGGTTCCCTGCTACAGTAAAGGAACAGTAGAGGATGCCAAGAACCAGAGGCTTCCACTCAGTGGCTCCCTGGCTTCCTGAAGTCGTCTCTGGTGCAGGGAAGCCCCTCACACACACACCCAGATGCTAGATTCTCTATGGTACTTCTTATCTAAGAAGCTATAGAATGTGTGTCCAGAACTCTCTGGGGTGTTCCTCACCTTGGGGAACATTATGGTAGCAGTCAGCTTTGGGTTGCAAAGCCCCCCCCCCACCGTGTGTGTGTGTGTGTGTGTGTGTGTGTGTGTGATAATTTAATTCCCTAAAATGAATCTTCTATCTACTAGATGCACAGTGTGTGTGGCACGAGAGTGGGCAGGGGCAGAAAGATGCTTCATGCACAAAACCAAAGCCTAGAGATGGGGCCAGGATATAAAGGCCTTTGGACGGAGCCCTGCCATGACCTTACCCTGTGACCTCCCCTTCCACTTCTCCAGCTGTCTGTAGGGCTTCACTGAAGGTTTGGACTACTGCGGAAGTGAAGAAACCAGGGTCCCTTAACAAGGTTCCTGACAGATGTTTAGAACCTGAAATAAAATTCAAGTTGATTCTCATAGACCAGGAACCTACAAACCAATTTGAAGATAAATCCTAAATCCAGTCCATCCTCTCTTTCTTCTTGCCAGAGATTGCCTTTAACGTTGAAACGGGGAGAGAGAGAGAGAGAGAGAGAGAGAGAGAGAGAGAGAGAGAGAGAGAGAGAGGAGAATGAGAACAGTACTTATTTTGTGATGGATGCCTGATGATAATTATAACTGGATGAGTTTTGGATTTTGTATTCCACAAATGACCTTTCATGGGGACACAGACATGGCAGTCCCTTCATGCAGTGTCTGTGGCCATTTGTGCTCTCAGTTAATGTAGCAAAGAAAGGGGAGACGGTCAGATCCACAAGGCCTAAAATCTTACTAGTGCCCTCATGACAGATGAACACAGATCTCCTTCTGTGTATGTTTTCTTATCTCTGAGCAAGACCCTTTCGAATGTATTTCAAATAAAAGAATATATAATCCGGAGGGCTATAGAGATGGCCCAGAAGTTAAGAGCTGTTGCTGTCCTAAGTACCTGGGTTCAGGTCCCAGCACTCATGTTAGGTAGTTCCAATATTAGGGGATCCGACTCTCTCTTTTGGACATTACAGGTACTGCATGTGTACATGCACAGTCCCCCACATAAATACAGTGTGTGTGTGTGTGTGTGTGTGTGTGTATTAAAATTATAATCCAAAGGCCACTACTTTTGTGCTTCACAGCTGACTAAGCAGTTTGTAAAAAGGGATCTTCCTCCATATTTTTAAAGCAAGCCACCTTGTAACCATGCTGGTGTATTTCAAAAAAACACAACTTAAAAGGAAATGAATAAGTCTAAGTGACAAGTAGTCTGAGTGACAAAGACGAGCTGACTCTTACCTCCTTCCTCTACCACAGGGCCAACATAGCTGATAGGAATAAACCTGTAGGATTAAAATGTCAATAAAGAGTCTGAATATATTCCCCCGTGTATGTTTATGCTCGTGCATTCAAGCAGAAAACTCTCCAGCAATTTGTTATTGAATTAATAATTCACCCGGCATGTATTTATTAGCTGCTTAATATGTATAAGGCAGGGCTCTGTTCCTACACACACACACACACATAAGCAAAGAAGAAGGACATCCGTGTCCTCAAGAAAGCCCTGTCCAGATAAGATGGCTCTGAGCCAATTTAATGTGTAGACAAGTAGGACCTGAGTTGGATGTCCTATGGCTTCAGAGAATGGCTCTTCAAGAACGAATGAGCAGTCAGGGTTTTGGCAGGAGACAGTGTTACTCTTTCTCCTCTCATCTTTGGGTTTCAATGTCTGCCTTATGGGAAAGAAGCAGGGATGGTAGTTGGATCAGGAGACACCTAAAGCAATAACAAGAGTTGAGCAGGAAGTTACTAGCAGCATCAAGGGGTTACTGATGAGGCTCATCCAGGATATCTGGATCCTTATAGAGGACACAGAGCTGGGTTAGCCATCGTCAGGGCTGCCAGGAATGGTTGATTCTCAGGGAAACAGCAACACAGACCATACAGAGCAGCTACACCATACAGAGCAAGAGAATTGACAGAGACAGACACAGGAATCATTCCGAGGACTTCCACCAAAGGGAGACTCATGCAGCTCGCCGCTAGCTAGGGCATAGGCTGGTGATCCAACCAGAATCAAAAGTGAGGACCCCATCAGAGACAGACATTTTCTTTTTTTTTATTCGATATTTTATTTATTTACATTTCAGATTTATCGCCTTTCCCCATCCCATCCCCCCTCCTCCTTTTTTGCTTGTATGCCATTTAAATTACATGCAAGTATTAAGGTCAGGTCTAGGTTGAGGAATTAGCAATACAATAGATGCAAATAGTCAAGAAACAAGCAAGACAGTAAACCCAGATAGTCAAAGAACTCACAGAACATTTTCTTTTTTTCTTTTCTTTTCTTCTTCTTCTTTTTTTTTTTTTTTTTCAAGACAGGGTTTCTCTGTGTAGCCCTGGCTGTCCTGGAACTCACTCTGTAGACCAGGCTAGCCTCGAACTCTCGAACTCAGAAATCCACCTGCCTCTGCCTCCCAAATTTTCTTTTTACGAGGAGTTACTTGAACAAACTAGAGGATCCACGGTAGTCGCCTGAGACATCAGTGCTGCCTCGTGTCTTTCACTTCCTCTCTCCGAGTCACTCTACACTCGGGACCAATGTGTGTGCAACCCAGTGGAAGAGAGTGAAGGCTTCACAAAGCCCACATGCTCATGAAGCCAAACTGAGATAACCCAAGAGAGAAGGGTTCTGCAGATGTGGTTATTTAATCTTGATTGGATGAAACAGAATTTTCCCAGAAGCCCTTAGGATCTAGCTAGCCTGGATGAGATTCTGAAGCTCCTCTGAGGCTTTTAGGTATCCAAAGTGATAGAGATTTAGCAGAGGAGCCAGATGGGGCATGAGAGTATAAGAATACCCTTCATACATACTTCAGAGTATTAGAGGCTACAGGACACCCTGTAACGGCAGGGCCTGATCTTCCTTCTCTGTACTCAATGAGAGTTACAGGTACTGTGGTCACTTCTGACGCCTTTTCTGGATAAGAACATTACTAGCAAACGACTCTGACCCCATGGTCCTGTGCTTTGGTCTTCACATCGAGTTCTTGTATGAGGTTAGATCCCTGCAAGTCTGTGGGCTTGGGCCACAGTATCTAGCCTCTTGCCAAGCCAGTTCTATTGAGTTGTATCTTTTTACGACTTTGGTGCTTTCATTGCATCATCAAGGGGAAACCTTCAAAGGAGATTAGGTAAGTATTTGTCCTACAGATCCATACTCTGGATGTCATCCACCAGACACACTAGCTCTCCCCAGAGGATTGGTTTTTTCTGTTGTTGTTTTGTTTTTTGTTTTTTGTTTTTTTTTTGATGGCTCTTCTTTAAAACAAAACAGAAAGCAGACAAAAGTTTATAGTCAACAGTAACTTCTATTGCCTTGGTTGTCAGGAAACTCAGAGGCAGAGGGGCGCTCAGGCCAGTGGTCCCTGTCTTTTTGTGCTACTGAGCTTCTATTCCTGATCATGGTTTGTTTAAGCTCATTGTGGGTTGACTCAGTAACCCCTCCCCTGAAGGAAGTTCAAAGGGATGAGCTACATTTAAAACAAAAACAAATAAAGGCAGCAATTTGTTTGCATTTTCTGCATATGTGTGAATTCCTGTTTTTTGAGCTCAACTCTAAAGTCGGGAGAGGAGGAGGACCTGATGTTTTGTTTCTCCTCTCTACAAGTTGTGAATGACTTGGAGGCTGTGGAGGAATGAACCAACCGGGCAATGCTAAGGACCACTGAGCCATTACACACTATGGTTTGGGTACCATAGTTTAGCTATGTTTGCACTGGGCGTTGGTGTTCCAAATCTGCCTGTTAGTCCTCCACTGTCCTCCCTCTAGAGTCTCAAGTGATGCCTGGTTCAGCTTGTCCTCATTTATGTGGACATAGAAAGTAAAGCTTGTCTTTTTTTGCCTTACTGGCTCTTCCTTGTGCCTGGTTCAGGACTTGGCACAACATAGAAAGTCTTGGAGACCTCTTTGTTCTGGAGTAAGAGGAAGCTGAAGAGAGCCTGTTTCCTTCCACCTACAGACAGATCCCAGGTTGTGAGTACCCACTTACAGTGTGATGCTGGGACAGTACTGCTGTGAGCTTCTCTGTCTTCAAGTTCCCTTACTTACAGTAGTCACCAGATAACACAAGACATCTGACCTCCTATTATTGTAAAGTGAACTTTGTGATATGTGGTTTTACCCAGAGGTTGACTAATTTGAGCATAGTAAAAGAAACCTAGCACGTGTTGGGGAGATACCTCAGTTGGTAAAGTGCCTGCTACCCAAGCTTAGGTACCAGGTGTGGATGTACTTACATTCTCTTTGGAGGCAGAGACAGGAAGTTGCTGGGGGCTCCCTGGCCAACCAGGCTAGCAATATCACTGAGTTAAAGACCTAGTGGGAGACCCTGTCTCAAAAAGCAAGGTAATTGGTGTCCCCAGGAATGAAGCCCAAGACTGACATGTAATAACTTCATGGATGTATATATTTGCACCTATGCGCATACAAATGCATACATTAATTGAAACATGACTTAATAAAGTAGTCTAGGCTTACTGATGGTACTTGAAAGTTCAGCTATATTGAGTATATTTCAATATATGCTATTATCAACTATAGTGAGCTTGTTAGAACTTTTAACCTCTTATTAAAAGACAAAAAGAATCTGTACTGTGGTCTTGGAGTTTGTATGGTGTATTTTTATCCTTTGGCTAATAGATATATGGAAAGGTAATTTTCAGGTATAGCAATATTCCCTACCTTTTATATGACTTTTCATTCAGAGAGTTTATAGGCTTACCTCTAGGAATGGTGCCTGAAGGGGGAGCAGCGAAGTTCTGGGGGTGGGGAAGACTGTGATCATCTCTCTAGCTCTTGCAGTACTGGGTAGGGAATGAGAATAACTTGCTTTGGGGGTACCCACCAGCTTTCTAGTGCAATCCCCTGGGTGCAAATTCAAGTCAGGCCTGGGATGATTTGGGCTCCTGGAATTCTGTTGCTTTGCATTCCGTTAGTATTCCCTAACTCAGACCCAGCAAAAATAGTACAGAGATGGATCTCCAAGAACCCTTCTGGAGCTGGGCTCTGCACTAGGTACTCATGGTGATGCAATCTCTCCGAGGCCCCCAATATCCTTAGGGGAATGAAGCTACTTTTATACAAAATGGATGATTTGCTCACGATTGCACACTTCCTTTTGGAAGAGCTGTGATTGAAGCCTTTGTGTTCCTTTGTCTCTGAAGCATAGGATCTCCTTACCACTCTACAAAATAAGTACAGAGTCTGTCCTGGGTCCCCAACCTCTGCAGGACTCCTACCTCTTAATTCTCCACCAAACTCATCAGACACTGTTCCCTGAAGTTGGAGATGCCCAGGCCAGCTGCTAACTCGTGTATCTCCATACCCTCCACCTGTGTTTCCACCTGAGTTCCCACCTGTGTCCCCACCTGTGTCTCCACCTGTTTCTCCACCTGTGTCCCCACCTGTGTTCCCACATGTATTTCCACCTGTTTCCACCTGTGGTCCTTTGCACTCCTACCATGGAACATTGTCTTGATGACACTCAGGGTCACACAGCACAGACCTAAACAAAACCTCACATCTGCCCAGGTTTTATCACCTGTTAGCCAGAACTGCAGGAGACTGCCAAGGTTTAATTACTTCTGACAATTCTAGAGTTCAACCTCTTAGTAAGACAAAAGAAAGAGGAGAATTGTTTAGTGGGATCGCTCTCCAGAGACCCCATAAGAGCTGATGTCTACCCATCAAATGGTTTACATTTTCTGGAGACTCTAGTCTCAAGGTCACAGAGATGCTCAAGGTTGCACTTTCTCCTGTTTTCAGAGGGTCTTTGGTCTCTATTTCTTCCTTTTTGATGCCGATAGCCACCTCCTAATTGTGTCGAGATGAGGGGATTCAGGGCAGAAGATACACTGCAGGGAGACACATGTCATGGGGCCTATGTGTTTTGGCATGATTTGCATACAGATGTCCCAAGGTGACAGTACATGACCAGTAAGACATTATATGGCCAGTAAAACTCAGACGACGATAGAACTGAACTGGTGAAGTCAGTCACAGTGGACACTGGCTGCCCACCACTAGGAGGGCCAATAGCCAGGAGGGAACAGAGGATGGGCCCAATCCCAGACTAACTGTATCTTTCTTGAGTCATGAAAGCCCTGCTTTTCCCGAATTCACATGTTAAAGCTCAGAACTTCAACATGGCTGTGCTTGGAGATGGGCCCTCTAAGGAAGAGTTAAGGTTTATGTGGCCATGAGGGATCGGTCCCTATCTAACAAGATCAGTGTCAGTGAATGAGGTGCACCAAGTCTCCTGATCCTCCTCAGGTCTAGATCTCCTCAGGTTTGTGAACCAGGAAAAGACCAAGCCTGGAGAAGAGCCTTCATCACAAGCCAGAGATCTTGATCCTGGACTTTTCAGTCTCCCAGAGTACAAGAGAAGGAGCGTCTCTGGTTTAATTATTCAACCTGTGGCATTTTGTTATAGCAGCTCAAGAAGACTGATACAGCCTACATCAACACTAGTTATTCCTTCCCTCCCATCAGGGCAAGCACATGAAGACACAGGGGCAATATCTACTGTCCCCATTGTGTCCTGTCCAACCATAGCCTGACACCTTTGGCCCCAGGTAGGGTGTTAGCCATTAAGACACCAGCATGCCTGCCTGGAAGTTAGAGGTAGCTACATGTTTAAACAGGGAGCAATAGAAAAGATATTCCCTGTTGAAGGCCTGAGGAAGACCCTGCAGGTGGCTGCATCTCAGCCCTGTCCTGATGCAGATGTCTTCTCAGACCATGGGAATGGTCACCATTCCTGCTGCTAGGCAGTACCCTCCTAAGGCAGTGGTTCTGTGTGTTCTCTGGGATGAGAGGAGCATACACATAGACTGTATATGTGTGGGTGGATTATTTGTATATTTTAATTTTTCCAAGTGAAAATAAGTCTCCAGAGTCCATGGCATATGGTTCTGGGGAGAAGAAAGTGAGGAAGTTCCTCACTTGATGAAGTTGCAGAACTATAGACAATGAGAAACCCTACCAGCCATGCTCTGTTCTCCATTGTGACAGCTTCTAAAGGCTCAAGAACTGTCTTCAGTCCATTTAACTGGACCAGGTCACTCCAGGTATCTGGGAATCCTATTTCCTGCAAATGTAGAAGGATAGACCACTGCAGCATAAGCCCATTATTTCCAAGTCCTGGGTTGAAAAAAAGTACACAGAGGAGGAAATACCAGGAGGAGGTGGGCCCTGGGTACTGCTGAGTGGTCACGGCAGTCCAGAGTTCCTCTCTGTGGAAGCAGATGATTGAGGAAGGGGTAGCTTCAGGATGTCTGCGTCAGCCATAGGTGCTGGACGCATAGTCCTGCACTGATGGCTGCAATGATCCTGGTTATAAACTAGATCCTCTCAAAGGGACAACCAAAGAGGCTTGTCTCTTGGCATGTCACATGATGTATCTCCTCTTGAAAATATCTTCAAAGTCAAGTGACTCCATAGGCATAGCCATAACCATAGCCATATCCATAACCATAGCCACAGCCACAGGCATATACATAGCCATAGCCATAACCATAGCAATAGACACAGGAATAACCATAGGCATAGTTGTAACCATAGGAGTAACTATAACCATAGCCACAGGCATAACCATAAGCATAACCATAACCATAGACATAGCCATAGGGCATAGCTACAGGCATTGGTATAGCCATATTCATAACCGTAGCCATCGGCATATACATAGCCATAGCCATAACCATAGCAATAGACACAGGAATAACCATAGGCATAGGCATAGGCATAGGCATAGACATAGCCATAAGCATGGCCATGGATTTGGTTCATGCTCCTTCTCAGTTGATGGCAGATATGAGAGGTGGTCTGGGCCTCCAGGAGAAGAAACAGGGCAGGGCAGGGCAGATCTCATGAGGCATCAGAGCTGCAGTAGTGCAGTTATTGGTTTTGTTTTGCAGCAGAGCCTTTGAGAGGCCTGTGAGATACACTAGTTACTGACAACAACAACAACAACAACAATAATAATAATAATAATAAAAATAAAAAAACATCAGTGTGATGTGTCCACTGTATATGGGCCCTGTGCGTGTGGTCTGATTTGAACCCCAGAACCAAGCTGTGAGGTCAACATGGTAAGAAAAAAACAAAACAACCACAAAACCACCACCACCACCACCAACAACAACAACAAAGACAAACAAACTTTTCCAGCAGGGATCTTGAGCCAAAGAGCAGAACAGTCCCACATGCCCAAATTTCAGATTGGGCCTGGCATCTTCTCTCTGCTCCACGTGCAGTCCCCTGGGAACTGAGGGCAGGGAAGGCCATCTGTAAGGGAGCAGTGAGGCTTGCTGCGGCAGAAGACTTGGAAGACTACAGAACAAGAGAGAAGTGCAGAAGGATGCTGAAGTGCAGAAGGATGCTGAAGTGCAGAA
>NW_021604602.1:2455182-2517853 GCF_004785775.1 Grammomys surdaster | reverse complement strand
AGGATGCTGAAGTGCAGAAGGATGCTGAAGTGCAGAAGGATGCTGAAAGCATGGTGGAGAAGGAGACTCAACGATACAGCACAACTGAATGCAGCGAAAGGCCTTGCTTTTTTAGGACCCAGACACAAACCCTGCTCCTCGGTGGCTGACATCTGGAAGTAGAGGCAGGGTGGCTCGGAGGACAGCTTGTCATGCATACATTGTACTCTGCGTTTGGGGCTGGGCTGCAGGCTGATCCCTGATAGGAATGCCCCCTTCTGGTCATCTTCCAAAGCCCAGGCTAGAATCTTGTGTACAGAGATCTATGCAACCAGATTTAGGGGCAGAGTCTCACCTCAAGCCTGGTTCTGCCAACACAAACCTCTCTTCTCTCTCAGCCCCCAAATAAATTATGAATTATTTTCCAAAGATAAGATACACCCTAGTACAGTTTGCTCCCCCACTCCTTTTTATTAACCCTGAATAATGTTCTCCATGTCATCTGTATATTTATGATAGCTCAAAGACATGGGTGTGTGGATCTAATTAAAAATGTGAAAGGGTTTAGCAGTCTGATGCTTCCCTGTAACTCTCCGGTTGCCAAATCTTGGCAGCCGTGTTGAAACGGGGCCAACTGTTTAGTCTTCAGCTGAGCAGCTGCCAAAGCAGCACTGCATTGTGGGGCGAATGCCTGGAGGTGCTGCATGGACAGGCGCTTGCACAGGGTGAGGCACTGGGCAGGACCTGGGCTCATGACCCCAAGAAAGCCAAGCATCAGGGAGCTGCTGGGCCCTGTCCTCCATCTGGACAACCCACTTCTTCCCAAATGCAGGTAGGATCATCGAAGCCAGTGCAGTAGGACTGTAGTGCTTTTGAGTACTAGATGTGATATTTGTCCCCAGCATCAGTACAAACCAGACCTCTTGGTAGGAGAAACTGGTTCAAGGACCCAAGGTAGCAAATACTTCCTGAACCTGTTCATGCAGCCAGACCCTGCAAGTCCTGGCCGTGTCCTGGATTCTCATTCCAACCCTAGCGACCCCACAGGTCATTTGGTGACTTTCAGGGACAGGCAGGCTCAATAATAAAAGGAGAAAATGCCTTTTTCTGAGCTCCGGCTGGACTAGAATTGCTTATGGTCTAAGGTAGGACTCTAAGGTTCAACTTTGTTTGCTGGAAGGATGTTAGGCCTTGGAAACCTGTGCCTTGGTGGTTTCTAGTCAGGAAAAGAAGGGAGAAAAATTCACAGCTCAGAGGCCAAGATAATGGAAATCAAATACATCCAAAAACAAAAACAAACAAAACCAAAACAAAAACACTTGGGTAACTTTTTACTTCCTCAAAGTATACATGGGCTATAAACAAATAAAAGAGGAAGAAGGTGTTGGATCTACCTGTATGGAAGGGAATTACTGCAGAGACTGAAAATTTAGGCCTAAAAATTTAACCTAAGATGCTTGGGGGAGGGAGGATGTATCCTTGGAGCCTGGGAGGGCATTGTCCTCCGACTTTGTATTTTGAGCATTTATTTTGGAAGAAGAAAATGATGTAGGGAGGGAAATAAGGTAAAGGAAAACCTAATCACTAGGGCAACAAGCAGGATTACACCGGGAGCCTGGTGTGGACCTTCACCAGTGCAGGGCACTGTGGTGAAGAGAGTATGGCTTCTGACGTCATTGCTTCCTGCATTGAACCCGGGCTCTGGCATTAGGTTTAGGTAAGTGACTCGCAGGTCCTGGCTGTCATAGCTTCATCCGAAAATGGAGTAAGAGTGTCATCACTTCTTGTAGCTGGAAATCCTGAATATGTGTTTGTGAAGTGGCTCTGACCCATGGGTCTCTGACAGGTATCTTACAAACTGAAAGCCTCATCTCCATGGGGCCTGGACCTCTCCCCAGGTAAAATTTCCTCCCAGCAGACTGCTTCTGAACACAAATATATTCAGAATCCACAAGATGGGAACTAATCACTTTGGAAGCAGGAGCCTCTGCTCATTCTTGACATCACAGGAGCTGGGAGAAAAATGAGGCCCTGGGGAAAAGCAGAGAAGTTTCCCTTTCTTTTCTAATGGCAAATTTATCCATACAAAAAGCTTAAAATGGCATGCCAAATTAGCCTTAAGAAATCCTGATGTAGGTAGCCAGTGCTTCTGTGGAACAATAAACCATACAAGGTTCATAATTCCCAGAATGTAGGTCCTGGGACCTTAGGGGCTGGTATTTCTCTTAAGGATGTTCTAAGTTGGCTTAGCATGCATGCCTTCATTGTAGGCCACATAATGAAGAACTGACTATTTCTTCAAACTCCATTCCAAGAAAATGTACACAATCCTGTTCCTCACGTGTGGGCAGGTGATTATCTAAACCACCGAGGGAAGAAGCCCGAGGTAAACATCTAATTAATTAAAGCAAAGCTCCCTTCACACTCAGACCCTGAAAATGCCCCACAGTTGGAAGACACAACGCTCATACAGTCTCATGCTCGGCCTAGAAAATCCTTTCCAGGGGATCTGTTCTGCAGGCCCTTCGAACTGGTCCCTTAAAGTCTGCAAAGCGTCATGCCCATCACCCCTCCTTGGCTGTCTTGTGACCACAACCCCTTGACTCTTCCAAGCAACATTTGCTCCAACTTAATATTCTGGTGCTTTGGGGGAAACAACATTTAAAAATAAACCAACTTGGCACACGGTCAAACTCTTGTCAACATTCTTTTTCATGACAACCACCCTAAGTGAGATTTTTTAAAGCCAAAGGGAGTTGGGGGTGGGAAAGAGAGGAGTCTCCTACCCCCGACCCTGTTCAGAGTTATATAGTCTGAGACAACATCAGATGACACTGTATCGACCCACTTCTGTCTCACCTAAGTCCTGACAGTCCTAAGTCACGGCTAAATGCTGCATTGAATCACGGCCCTACTTTTTCCTTCCTTTGACCTATTTATTTTTATTTAATTATTGACAGTCGCATGTGTGTATGGAATATCTTATGAACATAACCATCCCATACCTCTCTTACGGCCCCCAACTCCTACAGACCCCTCCTTCCTCCCACCCACTCCTACCTACATTCCTGTCTTTTACACAGGTACTGCAGCTATCGTTGCCGTGTGTGCTCCTGGATACATCGGCCCTGTCACTTGCAGAAGACAGCATGTCATATCATCACACCCTCCTCCAACCTCTGGCTTTTATAACCCTTCCTCTCTCTTTTCCACAACGTTCACTGTATTTCAGAGGATGTGAAACAGATATCCTGTTGAAGGCTGAGCCCGGGGACGCTCATCCATTCTTTATGTTTGGCCAGTTGCTGGCCTCTCTGTTGACCACTATCTACTGCAGAAAAAAATGAAGCCTCTCCTGCCAAGACAGATAGTCACACCACATCTCCACCACTTGAATCTGTTGCTGTTTGTTCTCTCCTTGGAATCTGGTCACCTGGTTTGGGTGACAGAGCCTCTTCAATACCAGGATAGGTTGTGGTCTACAGCTGGCCACTAGGTAAAGAGGGTCTGGGCAGGAAGCGGGGCTGGCGGCAGGTGCTAAACTGTAGCTTCTGGCCCTCAGCAGAAACACAACAAATTCTGTCAGCTCCCTTGCTACTAACAACTGCTCTCTCCTTAGGCTGTTGCTAAGAGACCAGCCTGTTGTTTACAAGATCCTCGGTGGCGTCGACTTCCATAATTTATAATTTATTATCTTAGTGTCAAAACTTGTGTTGGTTTTTATTTTATTTCACCATAGATCCAATAATTGTTAGATACAGCAAAGGTCACGCATCTGCCAGGAGCGCGGCTGCTGCTCCAATAGCAAACTCGCCACCTCTGTGCTTAGGTGCCGTGGTGAAAATACTATTATAAACTGAAGATGAATATCATTTTTTGTCCATTAACTTCACGCATTATACGACTGCTCAGGTCAATGGATTCCCTCAAGACTCACTCACTATTACAAACATGTCTCTGTCCGACCCAGAAGGAAATGAATTGAAATGACTTCAATTATCACAAGAAAGGACTGAGGTTCTTTTGCTGTACACTTCAACACCTAATCGGTCAACTCGCGATCGTCTCTCCGCAAAGTTCAGGGCCACAGACATTTAACTGCTACTAGAAACAACCGCCTGGATGCTGAAGAGCTCAGTGGGCAAACAAACCACTCTGGGAAGATGCTCCCCACTGGAGCTGTTCGGTGCATTCAGCAAGGAGGAGAGAATAGGAGAGGTTGTTTATGTAATACAGCTTAGCTGGGGTGCGTCTGCACATGGGAGACAAGAATGGAAGGGAGTTTCTGATCATTGTTTACTTGTGTGGTGCAGGGCACGATGCTAAGAGCTCAAGCTGGAGGAGGAGTGAGGCAGAAAAAAAGCTCCTCACAAACCTAGGAGGCAGATTTTCCATTAGCTTCATTGTACAGGCAACCAAATCAGGGCTTTGTGAACTGAAGTAGTCTCTAAGGGTACAAGACTACAAAGTAGCAGGGTAAGACCCAGGCTGGGCAAGCCTCAGACCCCCTGTTCTCACAGACATTGTTCAAAAAATAACCATCCTGGGCTTTTGCAGTTTACTTCTGCTTAAAGACAGCCCCACACGGTTGAGGGGGCCAGGAAATTAGCATTGGTCCCAAATTGTATAGACACATTATATTTCTCTGCAAAGTCCTTAGAATGTCTCAGAAACCACACAGCATGACAAACTTCTAGGAAGGGCTTTTCATTTTCCCTGTCAGAGGACCTGGCAAATTCTAATGACACTTTACTGGGAATTAGACTTGTTATTTCCCAGAAAATCAGGATGTCAGTAATTCACCCAGGCGTTTCTCACTTCTCACTCCATTCCCACTGGCTTCAAGGCAGGAGTCATGGCCAGGACAGAACTTCATACCAGGATCTCCCAGAATCAGTCCCTCAGGGTGGATCAGAATCCTCCTCAGAATTGCTGTGGTGGGAATAGATGAGTAAACAGGCCACAAACCATGGCCCATCAAATAAGCTTTCAAGACTTCCCAGTGGCTAACCATGTATCAGACTGACCATTCACTTCTCTTCCTGGCATGGTCTTGCCTACATGCAGTACAGATGCAATCTGGACCCACAAGTACAACCTGAGCAATAGGGAAAGAGAGAGTACTCCCTTGAAAAATGTCTGAGATCACCCTACTGAGAATAGAGTTTCATGAGGGTTGAATGGGGTCCCAATCGATCTTAGGGTCACATGCTATGTGTAGGCACATACTCCAGGATGCAGGTCTAGAAATCTGAGGTGCTGTTTCTTGTCTATGATTTGTTAGCCTTGGTACAGACATAGGTCAGAAAAACTTTTAAGTTTCCTGGTTTCTACATTTGTAGACTTGGGTTCAACAAAGCTTCTTTCATCCTGGGAAACACTGCCTTCCACCCAGAATCCGTTGCATAGCAGTTTCCTCCACAACTAAAACCTCATGTCTTGAAGGGAAATACCTCAAAACACAGGATCAAAACACAGGATGTAAAACACAGAAAAGTGAAACAATGGGGTATTTTAGGACAGGGTGCTTGCAGGGAGGTAAAACAACAGAGTGTTATAAGAGAGAAAATACTCCATCCTGTAGTGAAGCTCATTAAGATAGGAGGCAAACAACTCAAAATGGTTCAGGAAGTTCCTGAAACTGAGCAGATACACTAGGCCCTTCCACTCCCCAGAAAATGTAAGCAATGAGAACTGTTCAGAGGCTCCCAAACAAGCTAAGCTGGTTAGAGGAGAATCAACCCCAAGCCACCTGGAAGAGCTGGAGAGCAGCAGAACTCTTTAGAAGTAACAAAACCCACCAAGCTGCCTTGACAAGGCTCAGACCAACTGAGCCACCAAGAAAGGACACTCTTCAACCTGTTGAGATACCTATAGGCTCTGCTGTGTGCCCCAGCTTTCCAGCTTTTGTAGGATGTCGTCTGATGAGCTGGGCTTTGGTGATATAACTGTCTTTGAGTCTTATTCTCCTTTTGTGTAACCCTTGCCCATTGTACTAGTTGGGTTTTGTGTGTCAACCTGAAACAAGCTAGGGTCATCAGAGAGGAAGGAGCCTTATTGAAAAATTGTCTCCATGAGATCCAGCTGTAAGACTTTTTCTCATTTAGTGATCAATGGGAGGGAGCCCAATCCATTGTTGGGGGGGGTGCCATCTCTGGGCTGGTGATCCTGGGCAATATAAGAAAGCAGTCTGAACAAGCCACGAGAAGCAGGCCAGGAAGCAGTAACTTCCATGGCCTCTGTATCAGCTCCTTCTTCCATGTTCCTGTCCTGTGTGAGTTCCTGTCCTGACTTCTTCCAGTGCTGAACTATGGTTTGGAAGTGTGAGCCAAATAAACCCTTTCTTCCTCAACTCACTTTTTAGTCATGTCATTTTCTTCATAGCAATAAGAAACTCTAAAACACTCATATTCCTGCAAGCAACCCCAACAAACCTCATCAGTTTACCAATCTGCATTTTGATAGTATCTGTACTTTGGCTTACATAAGCTCCCTATCTGGGGTAGTTGTTCATTCACATCTCCCTGGGAATGGTGTCACACAACAGATGCCTGAGGACGTCAAGATGATGCCATCAGAGAGGCCTACGTTTAGGTAGTCCCCATACCCTCATTCAGTTCTCAAGGCTTTGGATCCTCCATCTTAAATGCATCTCTGCTCACAGTTATGTGGTATCAGAAGCATGTAGGAGTGAGTACAGAATACCTCCCCAGTGCACCCTAAGACTCTGTCCATCCATAGTTTTTTAGGTCCGAGGTTTTTAGCACAGGCTTCTGGACCGACTCCCTATGCTTCCCGTGCCTCTAAAACACTTTCACACAAACCCTTGGGTCCTGCAATGCAGACTTCTTTCTTGTCCTGCAAGCATGCCGTGATGAGCTGTGGTTGGATGACTTTAATCTCGCAGCTCTTTCCGTTGCCGTGACTATTCATTTCCAGCAAATTTCTGCTTAGTCTTGAATATAAAGCATAACAGCTGCCTTCTCTGTATCTTCCTCACTTCTCTGGGCACTTCCGACGGCTTCTCGCTTTTGTCTACTCATCTCTGCATCATTAAAGGGGCAGAGTCTCACTCCGTCCTCCACCAGTCTCGTCCTGAAGCATCCCAGATCCCTATGAGGCATCCTGGATGCCCTCGGGTCTTGACCTCCTTCTTGTCTCTATTTCTCTATTTCCTTTCTGGGATTATCTCCCACCAGCCACTAGATGTTGGGGTCTCCTCAGGACTTTTCATAGGTCATTGATAAGTAGTATGATAATTGGTTATGTGATCTCTCAGAGATCCTGCTGATGGATTCTTGGGCTTCACCAACCAAGTCTCCTGAATCTGCTTCTGCCTAGGCTAACCCTTGCAGTTGCCTATATAATACCGTTGAGACGCTGCGATCTTCCTCTGCATAAAGATACCATCTCACTTCCGGTGTGACGACATCCTCTGAGTCCAGCCACACAGTATCCTCATACCTCTGCCACAATCCTCAATGCACCTTTCTGCTTTTAGGACTTCCCTGTTTCTTCGAATCTCTCTACTCTCTTCCTCACATCAAGGGTGCATTTTCCAAAACACAAACTTTTTCTTCCTTGTTGTTTATTTTGGTGTATTTTACTGTCATTCACTTATACAGTGTATCTTGGTCATTTCTGTCCATCCAACTTCCTCCCTCTGGTTCTTTTTTGTCTTCCCCCAACATATCTCCCAATTCTGTGTCTTTTTGAAAAAACCCACTCAGTCCAATTAGTACCGTCTGTATTTGCATATGTGTGGTGCCACCCACCAGGCAACCTGCCAGTGACTGCACACACCCTCCCAAAAAAGAGAAGTGGCTGTCCTCCAGCTGCTATCAACTGTTTATCAGCACTTCATCGGTGGGCAGGACATCAGGAATTGAGTCCCACCCCATGCTGGAATGTTTAGCTGACCTGATCTTTTGGATATCTTATTTGGGTTGCCATAGCTGTGTGAATTCATGTGAGCAGCATCCATGACCTATTGTCAGGGTAGCCTTCCCAAAGCACTCTTCTCTACCTCTGGCTTTTACACTGCTTCTGCCACATCTGTCTCGATGTTTCCTGAATTGGGGTGTGGAAGTACGGGGAGAAGCTTAACACTGGTGTTCCACAGCTGCTTTTCAGCAATTTCCCAAGAGCTATCTCAGTGATGGAGCAGCCATGTTTGAAAGCCGTGGCACAGTGTACAAGGATTGTAGGCTGGGTCTCAGGTTTCTGAGTCTATAACTTTTGAGCCTTGTAACCATGTTAGAATTGCTCTGCTTGCACTGGGCTCCACTCTTTTGAGGTATCTGCTCTCCAATATGCTCTTACCACCTGGCCTTGTTTAACTTCTACTCAACCTTAAGATGTCTGAACAAGGTATATTTTTCTAGGACACCCTTTCTTATCTGCTATCAAATTCCCAAAATTATAAAATAATATGAAATAAATGGAAATATGGTGGGCTGGTGAGATGGCTCAGCAGTTAAGAACACTGGCTGTTCTTCCAGGGGTCCTGAGTTCAATTCCCAGCAACCACATGGTGACTCACAACCATCTGTAATAAAATTGGATACCCTCTTCTGGTATGCATGAAGACAGCATAGTCATACACATAAATATACATAAATAAATCTTTTTAAAAAGATCTTTAAAGTGGAAATATGGAATTTCTTGAACAAAATTTTAATGCCATCCCCTGTTTTTTAGGCAATATTTGCTTCAGCAAATGACATCACTGTTTTTTCTAGCACCTTAAAATGTTTAAATGATCTATGTACTTTATCTTGCATGTGTATATTCATGAATGAACACATAGCCTGAACAACCTGCAGGGTCTATTCTGTTCCTCCACCAGTTTCTAAGGACAAAACTCAAGTCACCATGCTTGGCAGCAAGTGCTTTTACCTGCTGGTCCATCTCACCAATGCCAGGGATAATCTTGTAACTCTGATTATTTTTTGTTCCCTGTTTTCTTGGTTATCCTAACTATGCCAGAACTATGCCAGCTTTTCTTCCAGACTCAGGTCAGTCTTCTTCTGAAGAGGTACTCTGTGTCCTGTGAGGGAGTCTAAGACACCCAGGGATCCTGCTTCTCTGTCCCCAAGGCTCTGCTTAGAGAATGCATGATGGATGTACGTGAGCAGAGACTTTTCTTGGTGTTCCATGCACACCATAAACACCAGGGGAGTAGAACCCAGCAGGTCCTCTAAGCTCTCCTTCCCCCCACATGGCTATTCACCTCCCAAAGCATTTTTGACAGTTTCTAAGACCAGACATTGAATTATCCCTCAAATCTGAGTTCCTCTGATGAAAATAATTTTCTTGTAAAATAAAATAAAATAAAATAAAATAAAATAAAATAAAATAAAATAAAATAAAAACCTTCCTGCAAGGCAAGCTGCATTTTCGCATTATGTGTTCGTCCAGATGTGTTGCAAACCTAGACCCTTGCACCAGAGGAAGCAAAGCCCGTACCTGTTTGATCTTCTCGGCCCTTCATTATCTCTCGAGCCCCTTCTGCTGTCACTTGGGGGTAAATATGTATCTGTCTATGAAAGAGAATCCTGCTCTCTTCTAAGAGGGTTAGGTTCCTTGGCTAAGTACCTCCTAGTCAGGGTGTATCCCTCTTCTACCACACAGCGGAGCCCCCAAGACTCTGCCCAGGAACAGATCCCAGTTACACAGCCAATCAAGTTCACCTTCCACTCAGGTACTCAGGGCCCTTCAGTCTCCCCAGGAAGGCATGGGGACACACATGCTGCTGTCACTCCCACTCACACACAATGGATCTACCAGGCTGAGAAAGGGCCCTGAAACTCAAGTGCCAAATGTTGGTCGCCTTTTTCTCAAACTTTCTTTCCAAGCATCTACCAGAAGACATTGTATCCTTGGCAGGTATGTGGCTTCCATAAGGGAACTCTGTTCTAGGTAAGACCTTTCCGTTTAAAACATCATAAGACACATTTGCATCCTTCCTTCCTGACTGGCTCTTATGAAGCAGCCTGGACTGTGCCTTGAGAGAAACTCGAACCTGTAAGCATGATTGGACATTTTGGTGTGTCTGTGTATATGTGAGTACGTGTGAGTGACTCTGTGTGTGTGTGTGTGTGTGTGTGTGTGTGTGTGTGTGATTGTTACTATGTATGGGAACACATGCCTGAGCATGAGTATACCTGTGTGTCCTCAGTAGAGGTCAGGGGTCAGTTTCCAGTAGCATTCTTCTGTTTCTGAGACAAGACCAGAGCTTGCCAGTTAAATTAGGATGACTGACCAGCAAGCCTCATGGCTCCACCTCCTTAACACTGGAATTGCAAGTGTGTGCCACCGTGTCTGCCTTCATTACGTGGATTCCACAGGATCAAACCCCGGTCCTCATACCTACAAGCCAAACACTGTACCAGTTGAGCCATCTCCCTAGCCCACACCTCCACTTATTAGTGAAAGGAATGGACAAAGGCTTCTGGGACGTGAACCACCAAGACAATGCCCTTCGTTCACTTTGTAATCAGACCCAAGGGAGTTGTCCTCACTCAGTCCCAGGTCTCTGCCCTGTGTGACAGTAGGAGTTCGTGCTGCCTGGTTGCTACAGGTCTGTGCACTAGCATCTACTTTTTAAATAAGATCAGACTGAAATAAACATGGTCCAACATACTGAAATGTGCGTGAGATTGACAGTTTGGGGCCCAACACCTCTTTGTTGGCCTCCTGGGCTCAGCCTATCCCCTCCTACTTTGGCTTCTTAATCTCCTTATTATGTTGTGGAGAAGGAACTGGTCAGAACTCCAGAGCTTTCTGTAAACCCTAAAAGTAGGTCAGATTCACCTTGGTCTTGATCAATTCAACCATTGATATTCTCTCTCTCTCTCTCTCTCTCTCTCTCTCTCTCTCCCTCTCCCTCTCCCTCTCCCTCTCCCTCTCTCTCTCTTTCTCTCTCTCTCCTTCCCTTCCTCCTTCCCTCTCCCCTCTCCTCTCCCCCCTCTCTTTCACACACACACACACACACACACACATGCATATGGATATATGCACACACAAAACAAATGTCTAATCTATGTTATTTTTGTTATTATTATAAATGTGAATGTCTAATCTGTTATTAAACTGAAGATAATGGAGTTACACTGAGAGAAAGTCAGATGTTAAATGCCCCATGGCTTTAATTTTGTCATTCTTGTTTGTCTGTATGTTGACCCTCAGAGCAGGATATCTAGTCACTGTATGGTCAGGCAACAGCAATGACGGCCAGGCCATAGATGGTGTATGCTATGCATGTGACTGTGGAATTCAAGGTCTGCTGGGGACTGGGACTCATCCCCAGCAGAAGCTTGGACCCCGGCATTCTAGCTGACCTGGCTTGTCACACTCACCCCACATCGGCACCTGACAAGTTGTCCTGAGAGCCACATAGAACCTTCTGGAAAGGAGTGACTCCCGTTGACAGGAGCTCTCTTGTGAGAGACTTCCAGTCAGAAGTCAGAAGGTGAGGAAAGAGTACATATGGGTTAGTAAACAGGTTAACAGCGTAGATGAATTTAAATTTAAATTTAAATTTAAAACCTCACAACACTTGGACTCAATGCCCTTTGCTTGATACTCTCTCTGATATCTCTGTTCTGCTCAATCCTTGGCAACTTCAGACCTGTCTACTCCACCCCACCCTATCCCGTGCATGCAAAAAAGATCAGAGCTGGCTCTTTTGCCTACCTTTGCACACCAAGAGTTGATTATTTCTGCCATCTCATGACTCTACTCTCTCTTTCTCTAAATATATCATAACTGTTGTCATTGAACGTTTAATAGCTTGTGACTTGCTTGGTGTTCTGTGACCCAATGGTACTGAACCTTTGGATGGAACCTTGAGGAGCCCCTACGGGTCCCACAAGTGGACACTCTTGTTCATACTGCAGTTCTTTCTCCTGGGGATGCTGGGGAAGCCAGGGCAAGCTGGGCCAGGAATTCCCTTGGTTTTAGCACAAAATATGGTCAGTATATGTGGTCTAATTGTCCAGGCTAAATGGCTGTCTCCTGGGATGATCAAACATGCTCTTTTAGCCTAGCTAACCATACCAAGGCTCCAGGCCCCCAAGGTTCCTGTGGACGGATGGTAAGGCTCCATTAGCAGAGTCACCTTCTGCCCTTTCTTCTCACTTGGGCCCATGTCACCTGTGCCCAAGCCTCTTTGTTCCCAGAGGCCCTTGCTTGTCACTTGCAGCACCAGTAAATGATCTGGAGGGTCAGACAGCTTGCCTTCTTACTGCAGTAAATCTTCTAGGTAAGTACTCAAAGGGACTTTTCAAATACACAGAAAAACAAAGTAACGTCACACAGTTTATGAGGAAGAAGCACTTAAGTCCTAGGCATTTCTGACTCAGGCTCCCAACTCAGGAGAAGGCTTTAACGCAGGACATGACCACCAGAACCTGTCCTCTTTCTTGTGTATAGAATGGGGATGACCAGCCACAGCCTTGCTGAAGAGGGATGAGAGACATGTTGACTACCTGCCACTGTGCCTTGCACAGAGACTGGGATATGGAGCAAAGGTTGCTATTGCTATGCCAGATGCTACACGTGACTCAAGAAACTGACACTCCCAGTCTATCAGGGGCCTGTCACCCATTCACAGTGGGTGAGATCTCGTCTGACTTTGCTGTGAGAAGTGGTGTCCCTGACTCCTTTTTATCTTCCAGCAGCCTTACACAAGGGACAGCCTGGGGAGGGTGCAAGGCCAGCTTTATCATGTTAAAAAAAACTGTTGTGTGTAAAAGAGGCAATGGATCCATGCTAAAGGAAGAGCCAGACTGTTAACAGTGGCAATTCTGAGAGGATGAAGCCATTTCCCCAAGCAAGAAACAACAGAGAACGTGAACCGGTTTGTGGTGGCGTCCGATGCTAAGAGACCACAGCAACCTCTGCCTCTGGCATGGCTGCCTCTTCTAGGAAGGACCTGGTTGCAGGCCCTAAGAACTGTGTTTATTTTTTAGTGCACGCACACGCTGCCCTCTGTGGCCTCTGCCTCCTTCTATAGAACTACAAATTTGCCATGAACTGTGGGCAACCTGCTTTGAATGTTTCGTCGGAAGCAGTCATTGCCATTTGAAATTACATAAAGAAAAAGATCATTGTTATCAAGTCATTAAAAATCCTACAAATAAAATGTAGAAAGGTACACGCCTCAACCTCCGTATTATCTCCTTCAGAGTCTCTTTCTTCATGCCATTCAGAGATGCTATCTCCAGGGAGCATCTGTTTCTTACCCCGATGAGTGTGGCAGAGCAGGTGTGTGTGTGTGAAGCTGGGGTGTCCACCTGGGAGAGGGCCATGGTCCCTGAAGCAGAAGTTGTGGCTCTGTCACCTGTAATCCCCCCACAAAAGAGCCCCAAAGGCCACAGTGGAGATGCTGTTTACTCAGAAAGATAGAGAGGGGCTGAGTGTGGCGCATAAATGGTTTTGAATGAATACAAAAGGCCACCGCAGGGAACCGTCCTCCCAATTACAGTTGGACTTTTGGTAGGCACTATTTGATGTCTGACAAAGCCACAGAGAAAGGGTGGCCCATGTCAGCCAATTCTCCAGTGACACAGGAAGGTCAATGGGTCATTGTTTCCATGCAGGGGTTGGATGGGGTGGAGATGTGGGAGTGGGGGGACTGCAAGGGAAAAAAACAAGGCAGGGACCAGAGAATTTCAATACCAGTTTCAAAACACAGGCCACAGGGGCTTGTGGCAGACCAGCTGATTCCCCCTGGTGAGTCTCTAGGGAATGGGATTTAGAGATGAGATCTCATTACTCAGTTTGCTAAAAACCCACCTGTGAACACAGAAAGCAATCATCCCTGGGATTTGGGGATGGGGGTGGCTGTGTGCTCAGGTGGAGGTGGCTTAACCTAATCAGCCACTTCTGGAAAAAATCAGTGGAGTTCTTCTGATACAGGGGTACTAGGCATACAGAGGGAGAGGAGCCTCAAGCTCAGGCTGGCTGATGGTCACCCCAGATCACTCTGCAATACCTGCCTGGGTGCTGAGAAACAGATAGTGATGAACCCTGAATGGGTGGAGTTCTGAGGCAGGTGACCCTGGATCTACATGTGGGCTATGCCTGTTAGGACTTTGTGTGAGAGGTGTGATGAGCTCTTGTCATGTGTGTATCCTGGCTTCAAATGGTGCTGATGAAGAGGCTCACTTGGGTCAGCTTGGCCTGGTTCTCACGTAGCACTTCTTGCTATACATGTCAGTGTTTCCCAATGCTCATGCCCTCAGCCACTTCCGGAAAGCTCAGCATCACTTCTCATTGTCTATATTCCCGTCCTCACCTACGGACAAGTGAGAATCTGTTTTGATGTTGCTGTCTTTCACTAAACCTTCACTGTGGTCCCCGGCCGTCCCTCACTCTGGGCATGAGCGTTCCACTGTGATTCCCTTCTCTGAATGTGGGCTGGGCTTGGAAACTTAATGATGGGAATATTCTGTGCAAGAGGGGAGCGTGGGTAGAGACTTGTCTTTGGCTTCCCTGGCTTGACTGGAAAAAGCAGGCTTCCACATCAGGAGGCTCTCTGTGGAAAATGCACTGAGTCTGATCGACGGGAAGTGTAGGCAAGCTGCCCCTCTGACTGAACATTTTTTTTGCCTTGTGTGGCCATGGTTCTGCTTCTTGGTTCTGGGAAGTGCAGATGGGCAGTCCTGTGTGTCAGCTGGGCTGTCTTCAGAAGCCCCTAGGAAATAAGGAAAACACGTGTCTAAGTGTGTCTGTGGTGGGATTCCAGACAGGAGTAACTAGGGGAGGCGATCTCCTCTGGATATGGCAGGGGCAAGGATGGTAAGCAGAAAAGATGGCTTAGACAGTACTGGCGATGGGGACAGACTTCATGCAAATATTAAGCCAGTTTATGGAAGAGGCTAAAATATGGAGGTTGTGATTTTTCTGTCCTCTGCTACTACTTATTATAGGGGTGAGCATATTCACCCACTTATTCTCAGAGAGCCTCATTTCTGGCTCTTTCTAATTAAATAGCAGCAACAAGAAAGGTGAAGCCTGTCTGTCCCAGACAAAGAGTGGATGAAGTCCTAGTAGTGACCTAGACACATAGTTCTGTGAAAGTATCACGTTATATCTGAGACAGTCTGATTCTAGAAAGTTCCTAAGATCATTCATTTCCAACACTTACCTGTTTCATCAGAAATACCTTAACCAATAATACGTGGCATGCCTTCCCTAACACGTGAGTCACAAACTCTTCTTCACCCATGAACGAGACTTTGGACATTTTTTTTTCTAATCACCACCCCATAGAACACTAGTTGCACAGATGTACAGTGCCCTTCATATGCACCATCTGTATACATGTGTTGTAAACCTTGAAAAGGAGAGCTCTAGCCCCCAAGAAAGAATTTGGGCTCCTTTGGGGATATTGTCACTCCCCCTTGAAAACGCATGCTCATTTAGCCACGGATATGTTAGGACTTCATGATCATTTAAGAATATTTAGAAAGTTTAAGAGTTTGTGTTGAAATATCCACGTGGTTTAGTTCATGTAGATTAATAAGAACCAGAGTCCAGAGAGCCAAAGCAAGCTATAGCACAAGGACCGTAGACAGATGTGTTCTGATGTATCAGGATTCTCAATTTCCCATCTGGCTATTTCTAGGCAGGCAATGTGGGGCCACATTTCAGAGTTCTTCAGATCTGTCCCATGTTGAGTCCCTCTGTAATGAACAGGCCTTGGGGAGTCTCCAGTCTGCCCAATGGCAAGCACATGGCAACCAGGAAACCTGAGCCCTTCCCTTACAGGACTCTTTCGAGAAATGGAATGAATGTGGGTCCTGTTGATACTGTCAAAGTGACTATGGAATTTGGGAGGAGTGTGGATCGATGCACATATATTCTCTGTTCTGGTTAGTCCTTTGTCAACTTGATACAAATGAGAGTCACCCAGGGAGAGGAAATCTCAATTGATGAATTTCTTCCATCAGACGGGTCCATGGGCATGTCCGTGGGGCATTTTCTTGGTGGCTGATTGAAATCCAGGTCACTATAGGAGATGCCATCCTTGGACAAGTGGTCCTGTTGTGTAACAAAGTAGGCTGAACAAACCAGGTGTTCCTCCATGATTTCTGCCTCTCTTCCTGCTGGGATTCTCGCCCTGACTTGCCTCAGTGGTGGACGATGGCATCAAAGTCTAAGTCGTGGAAACCCTTTCCTCCTCAAGTTGATTTTGGTTTAGTTTCAACTGCAGTAACAGGAAAGCCCACTAGCGCATCTTCCTCAGAGTCTAGAGTCCTAGGCGGGCCTTAAGAAGGAAAATACTGTACAAAGAGGGTCTAGAGGAGAAACTGCTCACTGCTTCTTGCAGTTCTAGAATTTTCTGCTTTGTCTAGCTCACTTCCCTTTCCATCAGGTGCATTAGCTTGACCTCTGCATCCATTGTCACCTGTCTCTCTGACTTTGATATCCTCTCTCATTCCCCTTCAAGGTCCTCCCTTATGATGACATTGGGGCACCCCAGGATCATCTCCCATCCCCGAATTCCTAGTTTTTATCTGCGAACTACTTTTCCTCTGTGAGTTCAGACATTCATTAGGTCAACAGATCAGAACTTGGGTGTCTTCAGGGGGTTGCTCTCTCTACCACACTAATCAATGCTTGTATGGTTGTAGCTGTCACAGATCAGAACTTGGGTGTCTTCGGGGGGTTGCTCTCTCTACCACACTAATCAATGCTTGTATGGTTGTAGCTGTGGCCTTTCAATTTTGATTCACTGTAGTCTGTGCTCATTTTAAGGTCAACATCCCAAATCTTAAGAATGGCCTCTAGCTCATCATAAGGGGGAAACTGGCCATATTAACTGCAAGCCAGGACCAATTAGCTCTCTCTCTCTCTCTCTCTCTCTCTCTCTCTCTCTCTCTCTCTCTTCCTCTCCCTCTCCCTCTCCTCACTTTTTCCTCTCCCCTCTCCTTCTCCCTCCTCCTCCTCCTCCCTCTTTGCTTTTTCTCTTAGTCATCTAAATAGACAGCAGCTAGCATCATCCTTCCCAGCTTGGACCTTTATCAGCTCCAGTGCTGTCATGAGACTTTCTCTGCCTCCCACATTGCTCTAAAGCTGCCCAGTTGATGAAAAGTCTTCGACTGTCTATGCTTTTTCCTCACGAACCCTCAGCTTGAGCTGAAGAACTCTTTCCTCAGAGTCTAGTCAGACCTCACCTTTACCAAGCCTGAAGAACAAGACAGCTTGGGGACAGTGAAAGCTTTATGGTAAGGTCCAGATCTCAGTAGTCTCTGACACAGGATGTGAGTCAAGAAAGACTCAAATAGAAGGCCATCCACTTCCACTCACCTGGGGGAACACCAAGGAAGGTAGACAGGCAGTGGAGATACGACTGAATATTTACTTCAGGAGGGGTAGTAGTGTAGCTCCTACCAGCATCTTGAGAAACAGTCGTTCATATTTCATCTATTTCAGTTTTCTGTATCAGCTACAAAGGACAAAAAAGGAAAAAGGGGGAGCAAAGAAAAATGGACGAGAGGGAAGGGGAAGGAGGAGGAAAAGGGCAAGGTGGAGAGAGGGGAGAAGAGAGGGAGGGGAGTGGAAAGACAAGGGAGTGAAAGAGAGGAGAGAGAACAGGAAGGAAGGGAAAGTGGGTGGCTGGCCTCCAGCATGGACCACACGGCCACAGACAGCTCCGGATCCCAGGGGTGGGATTGTTCTAGAATTCCAGTAGAGGAGACATGTGAGCCAAACTCAGGCCACACTCTTGATGCTTTTCAGTTTGTCATCCCTCCAGCCCACACCCACCTCAGGGGAAGGAGAAGGCCTGTCATGGGTTTTCATCTACTTGTCAGCCACAGAGAAAAAGCCACTTCTCTTCCCCTGCCCTTCTCCCATGCTGGGCGGGCGCCTTACATTTTCTTGGCTGTGAAGGCTCTCTGTGTTTCTTGGCAGCACAAGTTCCTGGAGCATAGCCCCTTCCTGAGTCAGAGAGCAGAAGTGAGAGCTTGCGGGCCTTGTTGGCAGTTGGGTGCCTGCTCCAACCCCGTGCGTGGGAGGCTTTGCTTCCCACTCAGAGGGATCCTCTCTTCCTACTTGTCCACCCGAAGTGAACTCTTTCCCGAGTGCCCAGAAGCTGCACATGCTCAACCTTGTGAGTGATTTTTTTTTCCTCCTTCCTGCTCCATCATTAATGGAGGCTGGCCACAGACTCTACGGACAGAGTCCTTGTGATGTTTTAGTGTTGCTGATGCTGGGTATTCCAGCATCTTCTCCTGTCTTTCTTATATCCAATATGAAAGTTCCCTCAGTATCCTTCAGGATCTGAGCCCAAGACCATCCAGTGTGGTGGCTCTAGTGTTCGGCTTGAATCTACTAAAGGGCATGTCACTAGAGGACAAAGCCTGTGTCTGAGTGTCTCCCAGTTCATGAGTTTTGTCCCCAAAGCAGCCACTGAGGTAAGAGTACCACCCAACCTCACCCTGTCCCAACACAACTGACTATCTTCCAGGAGTTATCACACCTTTCCAAGCCTTGGTTTCTATACTGCTGAGGTGAGTTGATGCTCAGACCAGGTAGCTTCGAAGGCGCTTCAGATCTGGTGTGCTAACGTCAGAGCATGCTTTGATTTGTGGGAGATCTCTCTGAGGCAGCATGTGTCCTTGCTGTTGCCCAGGAGGGTAAGTCAGGTTGGGGACTGCGGTTCTGACTCAGGCAGTTGAGCATTGGTGTGAACTGTCTACAGGAACCCTAGCTATGGGTACTCAAGGGATGAAACTCTGCCTGCTCTTTGCATCAAGATGGCCCAGGATGGTGGCCACAGCTTTGCTCTCAAATGTTCTGTCCCATTGTCAGACTCTCTGTCAGATCATGTTTCTTGATTTTTGATTCAGAAAATATGGTCAGCATATGGTAAGCGAATTGCCACCACTGTGGGCTGCAGGGTTTCTCTCGCCTCCCACGAAAGCCCCTGTCTTGCTCTCCCAGGCAGATGGGCTCCTCTGCTCTGGTTTCCTGTGTCTGTCATCACGAGTCCCGTGATCTAGCGTGTCCATGCCTGTGTCCTGGGATGGACGGGTGACTCCCCGAGGCAAGGACAGAGCGTGTTTCATCTCCATGTTCCTGGCACCAACTCTAAAGCTCTCTAAACTAAAAGCAGCTTTTTTTTCCAAGAGTCTTTTATGTTACACACTAGAAGCTCTCTCAAACACTTGAAGCATACATTAAAAGTTAATTTTTTTTTTAAAAATATAGAACCAGGGACATTAGCCTCCAAAGAAGAAGTTATATATTTACTTTTTTGTTTCTCACACCCCTCTCCTCCGGTTCTTTCCCCTCCTTCTCTCCCCCACCAGAAGATGTGTCCTTTCAGATCACCTACGGGCTCATGACTTATACACACGACCGTTGCTGGGAGGGATTATCCTCTGTGGGCAGGTTTCTGCAGTTCTGTCAACTTGTGACCAGTGAAACAAGGACATGAAAGGAGAAACCACCATCCTGAGCCTTTCTCTCACTGAGGGTCATGCAGCTATGTATATGGCTTCCAAAATACAAAGCCGAACTGTAAATACTGAATTATTTCACGCACTTAGGAAGCAAGGAGACATTTTATCAGCAGCATACTGGGGTAAGAAATCTATCTTCATAGCTTTTGAAAATAATCTCAGCTGCCTTGTATTCACTGATGGGAATTGTTTTTTTAGGTATTAGATCCCTCCTTCGATCCCTGCTTCATCCAGTCTTTCTAGACACGCAATCTCTGATCTGTTCTCTGACTGGGTTTTCCACACCGATGGCGGTGCCGAGCTTCCTGTCGTCAGCGGCCTCTAATTATTTCTGCTTTCGAATGTGTCATTCGAGACCTCCCAGGGCTTGACCACCGTCTCTCACTTGAAGCCTCAGCTCTTTAGAAGATCTGCATGCTAACACCTTTGGCTCCAGTAAATGTAGACATGCAGTCATTTCAACCATCGCTAGCTCCTAAAAATAACCCAGCTCGTTTATACAGACTTCTGAGTCTTTGCATAAAATTCTTCCTTCTACCTGGGATATGCTTCCGTCTTCGGTTACCTTAGCAACCTATCTGTCCTTCTAGAATATTAGCTGTTTTTTTTCTCTGACTATGGAGGGACGTTCAGATAGAATAGTGGTGCTGGTGGTGATGGCAATGAGGCCGAAGCTGACGGTGGTGATGATGATGGTAGAGGCGGCGATGAGGAACATGCTATCAGATTGTAATACCAGTGGTGATGGTAGTGGTGGAAGTGATGATGATGGTGATGATGGTGATGATGGTGATGATGATGATGATGATAATGGTGGTTATGACAGCCGTGGTAGTACCCATGATGGTGGTTATAAAGAGGATAGATGGGTGAGATGATGGTGGTGGTTGTGGTGGTGGTGGTGAAGATGATGGTGATGAGGGTAATGATCTACCGTGGTGCTGATGACGGGAAGAGTGATGGTGGTGAGGAGGACGGAGACAGCCATCAGAATAGCACAGAACCCACATAGTCCATTGGTATCATGGGCTGGGATGGGTGCTACATGCTTTGTAGACTTTCCCAGATATCACGCTTTATGGTAGGAAAATAACATAAGTCAGAAATACTTGGAGAATAAAATTAAGCCCATAGACAACTAGCTCAACTGCCTCAAGCTCGCCACCTACTTTTTCTCTGACAGAAACGCTCTGGCGCATGTCTGTGTATTTGTGTGTGTTTATATCTTTCATGTGTGTCCTTCTAGATGGTCAGGTTGCAAGAAGTTTGCTATGTAATGGGCACAAAATGGCTCCTTCATAGTGCTACAGGTTTGTCAAGAATGTGATTTCTGGGGAAGAGTCTCACCTTCTAGTAGAATCTGTGTACATATTCTTAGCCCTCACTCTCCCGGAATCTCCAAGAAACAGATTTGTCCCAGGCCTCCCTTCCAGCTAGAGGTTGAGCTGAAAAAGCTTCCAGGGTCCGAACTGATGTAGAAACCTGTGGATCTCACCAGAAGATGTAAAGACTGGATCTGATTTAAACCAAACCCAAGTCAAACCAACCTGAATGAGGCGGCTTCACTCTTTCACTTAAATGTAACAGCAGGAGAATCATGTGTAAACCCTGCCCAAGGTTAGCTATCAAGATGCCCACGAAATCAGGGTGTTAAGGAAGTCTCGTGTAGTGGCTGAGGTCACAAAAAAGTAGACAGTCAAAACGAACCCAACAGTCAACACAAGAAGCCCAGTGGATCTACACCATTCTTGTCACATCAGAGTGTACAGTTCTCTGCCAATCTAGACAGAGGAGGGTGGTGACTCCTCTCTAAGGGGTTCCCCAACATCTGCTGGGGATCTTCTAGCATGAAGAGGTCATGTTCATGACTGCATTATTTCCAGCCCACTGCAGCTTTCCCTGCCTCACTCGTAGGCCTAAAATCTCTCTTTCATCTGACTTACATATCAAGATGCTCTGGCCCCTCTGGGAACATGGGTTACTCCATAGGTGAGCATCCTGACTCCCTGAACTCTGAAACACTACATGTCTTGGTCATGGTGTCTATTCACAGCAGTAAAAAACAACCAACTTTTGTCTTAGTCAGGGTTTACTCCTGTGAACAGACACCATGACCAAGACAAGTCTTATTTTTTTTTTTTTTGGTTTTTCGAGACAGGGTTTCTCTGTGTAGCCCTGGCTGTCCTGGAACTCACTCTGTAGACCAGGCTGGCCTCGAACTCAGAAATCCACCTGCCTCTGCCTCCCAAGTGCTGGGATTAAAGGCGTGCGCCACCACCGCCCGGCAAGACAAGTCTTATAAAGACAACATTTAATTGGGGCTGGCTTACTAGTTCAGAAGTCCAGTCCATTATCATCAAGGTAGGTGCATACCAGCATCCAGGCAGACATGGTGCAGGCAGAGCTGAGACTTCTACATCTTCATCTGAGCACTGCTAATAGAAGACTGGTTTCCAGGCAGCTAGGACTAGGGTCTTAAAGCCCACACCCACAATGACACACTTACTCCAACAAGGCCACAATGTCTAATAGTGCCAATCTCTGGGCCAAGCATATATACACACCATCACACTACCTATATCCAGTGTCAATGTCCCTTTCCAGCTCTGTCTATAAAAGTTTCAAAGCATGTCAAAAGACACTGGCTAGCTACGTACTGTAAGCTGGTTACTTTGCTAGGAGAAAGAGAATGTGAGTCGAGCCACAGATACAACCCAAGGTTAAGCTATGAAGAAACCTTACGATAAAAACAGTGGTGCATGTGTTCTAGGCAATGAGATTTATTGTGCCTCCTAAGACATTCAGGCAAAAAGAACAGCTTTGGACAGAAAGGCTCAAATAACTCTTACAGATACTGGGAAGCAGAGAGGGCTGTCAGAAGAAAAGGAGCAAAGGAGGAGACGTGCAAGTTCAAGACGTGTACAAACAGAGACTCAAGAGAAGGAAAAGCAGTGGACTTTGGAGAGAGAAGAAGTGGAGAAGGGGATGCATAGTCATTGTATCCTGCTGACTCTCATCCTATCACACAACTGTTACTGCCCGTGAGACCTTCACTCTTCTGGGTCATGAAATCCAATAAAATAAGATGAGTGTTTCCCATCTGGTAGCCCTAATACCATCTTTAGGACCAAGCACATAGCAACCTATGACTGCTGAGCAAGAATAAAGCACTGAGTGGCTGTGTGCATGAAACCCACAATTTGTTCTGCTGGTGCTGCCTGAGCGTCTCCCTGATTCCTCTTGCTAATCTGATGAGAGACAGGGTGGAGGCCAGCCTGGAGTAGTGTCTACAGTGTGGATGTTGGCCTTCAGTTAGCCAGGACCTTCCCCTCCTGGCTCATTTACCTACTATGTGCTAGTGCAGTACAGAGACAGAGTGGGCGTCGGCCTGGAGAAATGTATATAGTATGGGTATATAGCCTTTGGCTGTCCAGTACTTTAATCCTGGCTCACTTACTATCTACCTGTTGTAATATGGGCAGATGATCTTTCTATATTACTGTATTTAATTCAACTAGAAAAATATCAGGTTACTGGGTTAGAGAAACCATGTTGATTTGACCTTCAGTAGGCCACCTCTAGGTGGATGTGGTGATGATACCACCAGGGTAGGCCCATTGGTGCTATGGCAGCCACTTACGAGAGAAGTCAGGGAAACCATCGGGATTAGAATCCAGTTCTAGCGTGGAGTGGAGAAAATGGCAATTTGTCCTGCATTCAATCTCCAGTAAGTGCTTAAAGTATGCAACTACTCTGTAGAGTGTCTTACTAGTCTGACATGGTCCCTCACGGCCTCCTAACCACATAGAAACTGAGGAACGGGGATCCTGAGAGCCAGGACATGGTTCAAGGCCATACGACAAGGGAGTAACAACAAAGGTCAAGTCTAGCTGTGGTGTTTTCTTATCTGTTTCCTACTCAGCAGCAATCTGAGACACTCTCCAGAGATCTCCAGGACGCGTGTTCCTGCACCCATGGACCTACCATAACCATCTGCCCCTAGGAGTGAATAATGGTACCTAGCAACTCTTCATTGTTCTCTTGGGCTTACTGTAGCAAACCAACTTTTCCAGGTCTGGTGTATCATCAGACCTTACTCTGAGTAAGTAAGCATGGGGTCTGGCTCAAGAGCGAGACTCCTAAAAATACAGAGCCAATGAGAATCTCTCCATAGGCGTGGCAGATACACCAACGGGCGAAGTGAATACTCAAGTATGTGCTGCTTTTTCTTAATCTTCCCTGGCTAAAAGACATGAATGATCACTTCTGTCTACACCTTAACTGCTAGTCACTCCTCCTCCAAACTTCTACAGATGCAAAAAAGAAGGAAGAACATTCTTTTCTCCTCTGGCCATGGCCAGTTGAAAATGTCTCACCATGTGTTTGTGTAGGCTGCTCTCGATGTGCCCAATACGGCTAATATACATGAGGATTCTGTATGGCTGTGTGTAAATACGGGCTGTGACTTAAAAACAGAAGGGGAGTTTGGGGGCAGAAGAAGGAGTAAAGGGAGGAGTCTCTGAGGAGAGAATGTAGTCAAAGGATGGGCTAGAATGAAGGTTGTCTTTATGAAAGCCAGCACTGTGTACAGTAAATATGAACCAATGGAAAACTGGAATATATTAAAAATCCAGGATTCCTTACAGTGGGAATGAAGGTCAAGACATTACATGTGGATTTCCATTTGTCTGGCACAGATAAACAGAGACAACAGGCAAAAGTCGATGGGGAGCCAAGAGTGACAGCCAGGAGAACTGTGAGGGGCGGCCTCAGAGAGAGACTCTCTGCAGCCCTGTCGCCCTCAGCTTACCTGTGAGGGACGGCTTGGAGAGAAGCTCTGTGCTGCTTACCCTTTTGTCTTGTTCATAAGGGAGAACCTAGCTTTTAACATAGGGAGAAGACGTTTGTTGAACTATTCAAAACTGAGAGTGTAAAAGGTGGGCATGCTGGTTTTGATCCAAACTATGACTGTGTTGAAATAATTTTAGAGCTTCTAAAAGTAGCCATGGAATCCTGCTTTTCTTTATTTCTCTCTCTCTCTCTCTCCAATAAAATGAAAGAACAGAAGAGAGCCAGTGAGATGGTTCAACAGGTAGATGTGCCGGCCACCGAGTCTGATGGCCAGAGCTCCGTGACGGGAATTCATATCCTCAAAGATGGAAATGGATTTCTGCAAGTCATTTTCTGGCCAACTCAAGTATGTCATGGCGCATATGAGCATTTTCACACACACACACACACACACACACACACGCACACACACACACACGGGCACGTGCGTGTGCAAGACCAGATGTACATGTATGTGCAGCAAAAGAAAGACAGGAAGAATGAATATAAAAACTTAAAGTAAAAGGTCAAAGAGGACTGGGAGCAGGGCTCAGTGCAGTGACTGCACACCTAGCTTGTACAAGGCCCGGGGTCCTATTCTCAGGACCTATTTTTTTCAAATCAACCAATATTTACCTCAAATAAGAAGCCCCTTCCCTGAAGAGCACAGGGGAAGGAGAGTCCTCACACAGTGCCAAGACGACTTCAGAAAGCATCCGTTATTGTCAGCGGTTCAGTGTCTTAGAGCATCTCCTGGTCCCGGTGAATCTGAAACATCTAAATTAATATTTGAATAGCGAGGTAAGCCAGATCCCTGGGTTGCATAGCAATAGATGTTTTGGATCTTTGCATCTGTTTGGCATTTTCAAATTTTCCACAATGGAAATTAATTCTCCCTTCTGCTGATAAGAATCCTGTAACCCTCCCGCCTACACCCTTAACCCAGGTAACCGTGCAGAAGCTCCCTCAGCTGCCAGAATGTTATCGGAAGTTCCTGGACAAGCAGCTCCAAGTGGATCAGCCAGTTTTCTACTGAAAAGTAAAACCCAAATGTAAAAAAAATACATCCAGAAATAGCACAGAGAACTAACTACTGGCTGGCCACTTTCTCCACAGATGTTGAATTCTGTACTGAGGGCCAGGACCCTGACAGCCTCAGCCTCTCTTCTCCTCAGCTCCTGGATCCACTATGTGGAGTTTGTTCTTGCTCCAGCACCTGCACCTGCACCTGCTCATTTTGACACCCCTTGGCTGGAGGAGCAGTATTGGTTCAGGATGATGTAGCTTAGCTTCAGTGTTGAGCACGGGCATCAGCAAAGAGTACCGGGTACTGTTCTCACAGGATGGTGGTAAGCTGGGCTTCTGGGTGTCAGTGTCTCCCAGGGACTAAGCAAGGTTACTGGGTCTTGCCTAAAGACTTACTTAAGGACAGGGAAGTCCCTAGGTACCATGGATGTTAGGTTTGTGGGGCAGGCTGGAGCACCATGTCTCTCAGCAAATAGTGGGGAAGCTGAGGTGTAAGGCTCATAGTCTTGTTCTATGTTTCTCTTGAAGGCCATTGCATGGGTTTCCAAAATGACTTCGGCAGACTGAAAGAATCCATCTCATTTTCAGCGGCTCAATGAAGTGTGAGGTGTCTTTCTCGAAGACCTTCTGCATCAGAAGGATCCATGAAATCTGTGTCCATGTCATGTCCATGGTCAAAGCCCCGAAGATGTGATCCCTGGGAGGGGTCAACATCCCGTATCACATGGCCTCCTCTTTTTCCTCACGTTTGTCTCTGCCAGACTGCATTCTTCTGGTGGAATGCTTTGAGTTTCTCACCCTTCTGTGGTGTGGGGATGAAAGCAGGAAGGTAGAGAATGGGGATCCCAAGATTTTATTGTCAGACGGACCCCAGGGACTAGAGGTAGGTTGGGGCTTCCCATAGCCATCAGCTTGGATGAGGAGATACAGAGAGCCTCAGATCTTGGACCCAGTACCCTTGCCAAGACCTTTCCTGAAACACTCCAGTCTTGCCTGTGTATGACAGGATTGGGTCCCACACAGCTGAGCAGAGCTGGAGTCCCTGCTGACACATTCCTGGTTTCAACTCACTTTCCCTGCCTGGTTCCTATTAGCACTGTGGGTTTCTCCAAGCTTTAATGGATACACTCTGGCTGCAAGTGAGGGCTGCCCAGGGCGGCCGGCTGCCAACCAGGTTGCATACAAATGAGACCTTCACAGCCCAGACACTGGGTTATTTACTAACTTCTCAAAAACAATTAAGTGACAGCAAACCCCAAAACCTTGGAAGGCTGGAGGCTGGACATATGCTCCTTTATTGAGGGACAGAAGTAAGGCAGATTGGAGAATGTGTTTGTTGGTAAACTTCGGCCTTCTTAATTCCATGCTATTAGTGTGGCATTCAGTGGATGCATTTTACTGGGGATATGGTCCTTGGAACTTTCAGCATCCTGCTAGAGATGCCTTATGAAGGCTAGAATTCACCTGTAAAAGGGTGGACCAGAATGGGTGCAAGGAGTGAATCAGAGAACTGTCCTAAACAGCAGCAAGATGGCATTAGCTTGACAATCTTAGATACTTGGCCATGCAAGCACTTGTTGTCACAACTGGGGGACAAGACTCCCTGCTCTCCCTCTCCTAAGTTCACCAGCCCTCTGTGGGAGAAAGGCTTCATAAAAATCAGACCATTGGGTACCAATGCAGACGGTCCCTGCATAGGAGGATGATGTCTGAGGAATGAGATGTCAATATAGAGTGATAGTTTTTATTCAGCCCCTGGACCAAGCAGCCTCTCCTAGGTCCCATATAGGGATGCTTCAGGGCCCTATTTCTTTTGAAGTAAGCTTGGGACACTGAAGGGTGCCTGTGAGCCATGACCATTGGAGATATATATATATATATATATATCCTGTTTTCAAGGACAGGTGTGATCATCTATTTATTTGCAATCAGCATGCATAGCTTTTAGAAACCATGACTACTATTGTACATGATAAAGGACACAGGATTTTGTCAACCTCTGAGAAATAAAGATCATCTCTCATCAAAGCTAAATCTAATCAGAATAAATGCTAACAAAAAAAAAAACCCACACAGTTCAGTGGATAAAGCGCTCACTGAACAAGCAATCGGGCTTCGATTCTGATTCTTGACATCGTCATACAAGCTGAACACAATGGTATGTATCTATAAAGCCAGCGCTGAGGAGGTAGCCACAGAGGAATCCCTGGGGCTTTCTGGCAGCCAGCTTACACCAAATAAGTAAGCTCCAGGTTTAGCAGTCTCAAATACTCTGGTGGGGACTGATGGAGGAAGATGCCTTACGTTGACTTCTGGCCTTCATAAATATACACATGCAAACCTGCACAGACCCCACACAGAAAAGAAGGGCACACATAGAGAAAAGACACCTGTAAAGAAGTGTGCATCTTCAACACAGGAAACAGTATCCCAGCCCTACCCCAGTCCAGATTTATTTCCAAAAGCACCATCTTTGAGTGTTCAGAATGACAAACAAAGGTGTTCAAGGTGGAAACACCTCAGGAAGGCATTCCTGGTCAACAGAGCAGTGCATCCAAATATCACTAGGATAGGCAGGTGGCTCATCTGTGCACGTGGCTAGATGGTGGGATGTGACTTTAGCTTTACTCGGAGGAGATAGCCTCTTGCCTGGAAGGAAGGGAATCCTCATGGTTCTAACAAGGATGTCCGTCTGTCTGAGGTGTGAGTTTGATCTGTCTCTGGCAGCAGTGAAGACCGTAGGTTGGAATACAAAGAGAATGGGATAAAAAAGAATAGCTGATGTTCTTGCTCGAGCCCCAAGACTGAGCAATGAACACCATAGGGTCACAGAGCAAGAGGACAGTCGGGACATGGCAACCACCAACATGGGACATAGATACTCATTCAATGGATAGTGGCGCTGGGTGCCCAGTGGAACTCAGCTTCCTCCTCTTGAGATGCTTCTCTCTCCCTCTTCTCCCTCTTCCACTCTGCCCAAGCCATAGCTGTCAGTCATGCTGAGACAGGGCCCAAGAAGTCATTTGTACGCTGCTTGGCAATCTGGACTACATCCATTGCTGCTTTCCTTTCGTTTTTAGAAAAAAATGAAAAAAAAAAAAACCCAACTCCTCCGAATGCCAGATTTGTGTTCCTGTCTAAGGAGATTGTTTTTTCTTTTTTACATCTGTGTGTACATTAAACAGCATGAAGTCAGTCGCGAAACTCGAGGACTTTCCCCAAAAGTAAATCAATTTGCGGTTGAATGTGCTGTGGAATTTGTTTGCAAACCTACGAGAGCGAAGCGAGCTTAAAAAAGATGCCGTTGGATGAGACTGCAAAGTTCTGGAAAGTTCTTTGAACACATGTAAACATGATATGTGTAAGCAAATGTTTAACTCGCCTTTTTTTACTTCTACAAATTATATTATGAAATCAGACGTCTGTGACTCCTTAAGAATGTCAAATCAGAGTATTCCTTCAAAACAGATAATTGCCTTGTGTTATGCAGCCTCCAGGCTCTGGGCTTGGGAAGCCTGGGATTCCAGCCCTTCATAGCTAGGAGCATGTTCATGAAGCCGACTTACACAGCTCAGGTGGTGGGGCAGGGTGACCTTTGGGATCTTCATAAAGTATTCCTGCTAGAAAGAGACTACTGAACCATTGAAGAGGACTCCGTCCTTTGAGCTTGCTTTCGCCAAGGATACTAGTGTGATATGATGTGTTTTACCCTTACCCTGCCTGTGATTGATGAGGCCAGGACTTGCATCCATTGAAGGGAAACGGGAACAGAATGTGCACTGTGAACCTGTCTGGTGGCTCATCGGCCTTGCTTTAACTTTCCGAGGGAAGCATACAGAATTAAAGGTCTCTCTTCCCTCCAAAAGGCCAGATATGTGTTTGTGACTGCCCAGGGCATCTGATAAGCAGCGAGCATCTATTATCCCTAGCAAAGTTACAGAGCAAAGATGAGCGAGACACACTACACATGTCAGTATATACGTGCTTGCAGACACAATTCGCTGCCATTACCAGGCACTTCCATTAAGATGGCAGCCAGACCTGCAAAGAGCCCCCCCCCTCCACTCTGGGAACAACTGCAGGCTTCTCCAGGAGTGCATGGTCCCATCTAATGCAGCAAAATATTGGCTACCCTCTCTGCCGCTGCATCCCAAGGTCATCTTTGTAACTCCAAAGCCTGGGCTTCACTCCTGTTTGTGCTAAGAGCAGCACATGTGAACTTCCAGAGGGAGAGAGGACCTCCGTAGAGCTTCATATGCTAGCAGGCAATAATTTCATTCCTTGGGTGCAGAGCAATGTCAACGGGACCATTAGCACGCATATGCTCCTGCTCACGAGCCCAATTAAACCAAAGGGTTATTGTTGTCTCGTACTGTCCACAGCAGATGCACACGTGATAGATTATGGGGGTGCAGTTTACGGTGTCATATTTTATTTATTCCCAATTTATTAGTTGCCAGTGGTAGCTCTGGAAAGGTTGTTTTACACTGAATACAAGCCCTCATTAAAATATAAATAAATGAAAGTCTGTTTCTAACTTTGGAAACGTAAAACTATAGCTTTTTCTTTTTTGCAAAATCCAGAGAGGTTTGTTTTTTTTTTCAAATCACCCTTAAAACTACAATAGATATCACAGTTACCTGGGAACACTTGTCTCAGACAAATGACCCATTCCTTGTCACATAGGGATGGTGTTACTACTGATGAGTTCTGAATAAGTGAACCTAGTAAGGCCTAGTCCCTCAGGGGTCCTTACTGTCCCTCTCTCAACTCTCTTTCATACCTCTCTTTCTGGCTCAGTCTCCTTTCTCTGTCTCCTTTTCTCCTTCTTTTTCTCTTTGTCTTTCTCTCTTTACCTCCACTCCTTCTCTCTTCCCCAATAACAAAGAGATTCGACAGTATGTTTACAAATAATCATGGCTTATAGTTAGCGTTCTTCTGATTCCCCAAGAAAGGAAGAGGGTGACTCACCCAAGGCCACCCAATAAGTCATAGAAAAGATGGATGAGAATCTGGGATTCTGTGTCCTCAACTTTCTGACTCTGAGGACCAAAAGGAGGAAATGGTGAACTGGGTACCATCCTCCACTGAGAACAGCCAGCTCTAGGCCCTGTCCACCTCTCTCTCTCTCTCTCTCTCTCTCTCTCTCTCTCTCTCTCTCTCTCCCCTGTGGGCACAGGAGGATGGCGTTTGACTCCCTGTGGCAATGAAGGTATAGCCATCCCTACATGTGGAGGAAGAATGTGGCAGTTCCAGGATGGCAATGGAGTGTTTGCCTGTCTTTACTGACCAATTCTCCAGTTTATACACCCCAGCTAGTTCATGTCTCACAAGGACTGTAGAAAAAGCAAGCATGAACCCCAAGGTTTATGGGAAATCAAGGGGCTCACTTGTATGGTATCCAGGTTTTATTTCTTTAATATGGACATAGTAACACCCACTGCCCCCATGAAAAGATGAGGAAGCTTGAAATGAGAGGAACCAGGAGGGTGACGCTCCAGGCCTGTGCAAGCTCACCTCCTATTAGTGATGGATGCGAAGCTGTTTGAGACAGAATAAAGAAACCCGTATGTCTTCTCATGGGGCCATCCTGGCTGTAAGTCCTCTTAGGGTATTTTAAACCAAAGAAAGAAAGTATCTAGGAAGTCTAGATCAAACCATCATCCACCAGTTCCTAAGCCCCCTTTCTCGAAACGACTCATAGGAATTCAGGGATGCTCTGGAGTTAGGTGATCCTGGAGCACCTCTTCCAGACCCCAAGGTCAGAGATAACACACTGGGGCCTTGAAACTGGTCCTGGAAGAAATACTTACACCACGGTGAGGGGCTGATAGTGCTGCCCCTGCTGGTTTCCCCTAGAGCCAGCTGTTAGTCTACCACTGCACATCATTGCAACACGCTCTGAGACTTTAATAAGAGAGGAGCTTCGTGCATTCTCACACAAAGGTGAGTGATCAGAATATTCTCGTTAGAGTCTGAGTCGGAAAGGAAGCTGCTTTTGACTCCTGTTTGGGGCTTGAGCAAGCATTGTCAAGTGAGCAGATTGGGGCTTGGACTGCAAAATGTCTCACAATGTCTCTTTAAAGGCTGGAGCCTCTTCAACATACTGGGACCTCAGACTCCAGAGCAACAAAGTAGACTATTGTTAAAGTTATACAAGTCAAAGGCTCCTGGGACTTCACCAACAAAGGTGGTGGCCAACAGAAACTTCTAGCAGACCTGCAAGTCAGCTTCCCACTGCAGCCTGAGAGAAAAGCTTACGGGACGGAGTGTTTATGACCTGATGGTTCCAGAAAGTTCACTCAGTGGTTGCTTGGTCCCAAATCCTTGGCTAGCCCATCACCTATCAGAGATTCTTCTTCCTCTCATGGAAGACGAGAAGCAATGTAAGGAGACTGACTCTAAAGATGTGACCCAGTGACCTACTTCCTGCAGTGAGGCTCCATCTTCTTAACTTTATAGAGCCTCCAAAAGGGGGTGGGGCGAGGCACCAATGGCTTGTGACCAAGCATTCAGAATGTGAGTCTGTAGAAGACATCACATGTCCAAACACTGAGAATGTTCAGGACAATGTTCCTTGCTGGGGCAGGCCACATCCTTCATAGTAAAACTGGAAGAGGTACTTCTGGATCACTTCTGCATACAGATCAGATGTATCAAAGGTTGAGAGGACAGGGAAGTACTGGGGAGCGTTGCCGTTAGCAGATCTAGGGTGCATGTCTTTCTACCCATCAAAGGCATCACCGGTCGCTCTAGAGTCTTAAGGCTGAGGTTTCCTTTTATAAGCTGTAAGCAGAGTTGCAGTCTCTAAGTCAATCAAAGAACATTGAATGGGGAGCTGAAATGAAGTCACGGAGACTACAATTGCATCCCCTATTGCTTTCTGAAGGATATGCTAAGAAGAAACACAAAATAAAATCATGTAAGCACCAGCCATCTGGGTTTGAGTATTTGGGGGATGGACTGCAAAGCTGTATGACGTGTACATGGCTGTTTCTAACAGATTGATGAAAGGGGACCAAAAAATGAGTTAGATCATGTCTCCTTCTGTACAGAACTCTCTCTCTCCCTCTCTCTCTCTCTCTCATACACACACACTCACACACACACAAACACAGACACACACACAGACATACAGACATACACTCACACACAGACATACTCACTTACATATATACATACACACTCACTCTCACACACACATGTAGACACACACACAGACACACTCTCTCACACATATGCAGATACTCACACACAGACAAACTCACAAAGATACAGACTCACACACAGACATACTATCTCTCTCTCTCTCTCTCACACACACACACACACACACACACACACACACACACACACCCAAACATAGTCACATACACACACCACTTCTCTAGATGACCAAATTACTAACTTTTTTGTAATAATTTGAGAGGTCTTTAGAAAAGATTTCTTAGAATTTTTTTCCATGATAAGAGACAGTGGAGACAATGCAGACTGGACATATGGCTAGCAGAATTACAGATTTGTTTTTCTTTATCAAGACAATGAGACAAGAAACCTTACAGTAGACTCCTGTGAGGGCAGACCACTGTGAAAGCATATTGATCAGCTGACATTTCTAGGGCTCATCCTTGTACTTTGAATATTTGCGTCCCCTTCTTCAGATATACAACTTAGAATCCTACCCCTCCAGGGTAAACGGTCTTTGGAAGACATTAGATCCTGAGGGCTTTGTTCCAATGGATGTTAGCACACTCATCAAAGGTGCTCTGGAACACATGCAAACATGTTTGAATGCTTAATCCCCAGTTGGAACAGTTTGGGGAGGATTAGGAGATGTGACCTTGTCGGAGGAGGTGTGTCACTGGGAGTGGGTTTTGAGATTTCACAATCCCATGCCAGGCCCAGCTCCTGTGTTCTCTGCCTCCAACGTGTGGATCAGAAGTAAGCTCTCGGTTACTGCTCCAGCACCATGCCTGCCTGCCTATTAGCATGGTCCTTGCCATGTTGGTCATGGGCTCACCCTCTGAACTGTAAGCCGGCACAAAATGCTTTGTTTTACAAGATACTTTGGTTATGGTGTCTCTCCACAACACTAGGACAATAGTTAAAACAGGACCTGTTGAGAAGGTGAATCCAAAAACCAAGTGCCGGCTCTCAAACGGCAAAGCTGCTGGCACCTTGATCTTAGACACCCAACCTCTACAGCTGTAAGAAATAAAAATCTGTTACTTATAGGACATGCTGTTTCGGGTGTTTTGTTATAGCCTCTACAGGAGACTCAGACGTTCATGTATGTATTAACTGGATAGAGGGCTGGCAAGGTGGCTCAGCAGGCAAAGGTACTTGTCCAATGCCTAGTGGCTTGACTTGTATCACAGAAACCCACAGACATGGTGGAAGGAGAAAAGAGACTCCTGCAAGTTGTCTTCTGACCTCCACACACATCCTGCAGTACATGTACATGGACACCCACACCCACCCAAACAAGCACACGATCCCCCCCACAACACACACACACACACACACAGACACACGCTCCCACAAGGTAAATAAATAACGGCAAATGAATGGAATTGAGGCAAACCATGAGTCAGTCATCCTCTTGCTTCCCATCCTTGAGTTCTTTGATCTTCCTCTTTTTCTAATAACAACATTATTAATTGTTCCATTCCCCGGTCCACTAACCACAAATCATAGATCTCCCAGAATTCTCTCTCTTGGAGAGCTAACAAGCAGACAAAACCCATGCCTACCCACACTACCAAAGGCCAAATTTAATAGTGGGCCTCTCTAGTGACGAGGCTTTCTGAGGCAAGAAGGGGTAACTCTGAAAGAGCCTAGCTGTCTTTCCTCCCTGCTCCACCCTTCTTCTTTTCAGCCCATTTTCTGAATCTGAGCTTACACATCTATCTTCAAAGGCAGCCATTGGTTCCATCATCTGACGGGGGTGTAGCCAGAGGGTCAGCACTGCAGTTAGGGCCCAGGCATTCCCGAGATTATAAAAAGAATTCTGTGGCTTGGTTCTGCTGAGGCAATATTGCTCAACAATTAGCATAATCGTATTACAGGCAATTGTGCTGAAATCACATGCAAGAAGAAAATCACCCTGAACAGCAGCAACCAAGAATCAACAATGAAAGATCCGCAAGTGATCAGAAAACATGAAGAAGTCTGGGTAGTAAAAAAACGCTGACATATATGTGAGAGTGCACATATGTGTGCATGCCCACACGTGCATACAGAGAGAGAGAAAGAGAGAGAGAGAGAGAGAGAGAGAGAATATACAGAACAATTGTGAACAAGCCCAAGGGATGTCTGAAGCAATATCTTCCCCCTGTGTGTCACAGGCTTCTTGGCCACGTCAGGACAGAGTTGTTGGTGATGGCCATCTCAGACCTTGCTTAGACTCGGGGCAAAGCCACATTCAGCTTGATGGACTGAGATACTGTATATTTATTTATTAACTAGGCTTTTGCCAGACAAGACCTGGCAGATAGCCACTTGCAAGCCCTTGGCTTTTTTGGTGTGGTCCGGGTTTGCCTTGGCAGTCCTGGTTGCTATTTCATTCCTCCTGTGGTTGGGATTAAGTCTATCAAAACGTTGAGATTTCTTATAATGTCAGGCACGCAGATGAATTATCGGGCTCCAGCAATGGCCTTCTCTCGCCCCAGCACCCCCATGCAAAGGAAAATCAAACTTTTTCTTAAAAAAAAGTGCTTTTTTATTTTTTTTTATTTTTAAATGCTTATACCTGGAACCAACTTCAAACACTTTTCAGAAGGAGGGTTTTTCCTGCTGGACTTGCAAATAAACCTGAAACCCGGCCTAGGTTTTCCATTTCCTCTCCAGGGCAGACATTGTCCGAGGGCCAGGAGAGGCTCAGTAGCAAACCACGGTTTGGGTGGGACCCAGAGAACAACGAAGGTCTCAAGACCTCAAGGTAACCTAAGACTTGCAAGAGACACGTGCTGGAAGCTGCAGCAGCAGCTCAGAGGGTGATGGAAAAGTCCTCTGTGGGTTGTTTGTTCTATTTTCTAATTTGTGGGCCAATGTCCTTTACTCTGTCCGTCTTTCCCATCTGAAACTCATTATGGCTTGCTTCTTCCAGCGTGGCTTGAAAGGGGAAGACCCATGTTAGAACAAACTGCCTGAGATTGCCTGGACCCCTGCAGGGAAGGGACAGCCCTTGGCTGAGGAAAACAGGCCTGATGTTAATTAAAGCCTGAACATGTTTTCCAACACAGCAGACTCTGGAGGGCTCGCTTCCACTGAGTGCAGCGCCATCTTTTGCAAAAGGTTTTTTTATTTTGCTATTTTTTTTTGTCCTGAAGTGTTGTTGTTGTTATTGTTTCCATGTTTGTTTGTCTATTTAGAGAAAGGCTCTCATGTAACCCAGGCTGGTCTCTAATGTATATTGTAGCCAAGGCTGACCCAGAACTCCTGACCTCGGCAACCTTGTAAGTACTAAGAAGATGGTAGTATGCCACTGCACCCAGAATCCCTTGCCTTTTGACCTTGATAGAAACAAGGTCAAGTAAATGGAAGGAGGAAAAGAAAAAGAAGAAAGTGGGAGATTTTCCTTAGCATGTCAGCGGTGAATGGGTTCAATCTCTTGACAAACTTTGTTTTCTTTTTTCTGTTTCTAAAAATCATTTACATACCTTTTGTTCCTTTCCATGACTAGAAGGATGTTTCCACTCTTGTTTCATTTTCCTTCTTGCTGTAAATTATTTTGTGTTTGTTGTTTAGGTAGCAGGCTATTTAGCCTGGTTGATCTCTCTGACTCCATCCTGTGGGCCAGCATGGATTACGCAATGGTTTAAATTCTCATCTGGGCTGCTGAGGGCTCAAGGCAAAGGGCATGGCTAAGTTGCTGGTTTGAGAATACCACATTTGTGGCAACAGCTTTCTGGGTTTTATTATTTCTTCTCCAGTTGTACATTGCTCAGTATTTGGTCTGGCTTATGTTTAAAAAAAAAGAAAAAGAGTAGCGATTTCCTTTTAAATGATGTAATTTTATGAAAGACCAAAGCTTTGCAAAGTTGAATTTAGAAAGGGGAATTCCCAGTATTTATATGCCTGTTAACAGGAATATAAAAAGGACTTCAATTCCCCTACCAGGCAACTGTAACTCGTCACTTTCTTATACATAAGTTTTCCTTCTTACCTTCTCTTCTTTTTTTTTTAACTTTGTACAAGTATTTTTAAAGTGTTTTCAAAGAGCCAAAGTCTGTCAAAGTGGTACTAGTAGCAGGTAGCAAGCACAACCCTCGGCTTTGTACCTTGGAATGATGACAGACTGTGAGATAGGACGGCAGTTGAGATTTGAGGGCAGGGCCACAGTGGATTCCTGGGACCAAGGACAAAGACTACTTTGTCTTGGACAATGTCCAGTGGAGGAAAGACTGAGCATGGGTGATCCTCCAGGCAGTACCAGTGTTCTTCCGATGAGAAATATCTTGGTGCTGCTTAAGCTTCAGCGTTGAGAAGGAGAGGGAGCCTGCTGGGCAGCCGGATCATGGAGCAATCTTATAGGCTTATTCAGGATGTTAGCTGGGGCCAACGATGAAGCCTGTAGATGTCTTGCTGGAGAGTCAAATTTTATTCCATAGAGCTGGGCACTCTCTTTAGCTTCAAAGAAAGAAAAGGGGGTGGTTGTGGTTATCCATTGGCAAAGCATATGCCTGCATCTGCTTGACCAGGCTGTTTGGGTTTGCATTTTCCTGCTCCTCTTGGTGAGTGGCATGACATTGGACAAGTCCTATGCCATCAACATGCGAATGAAACTTTGCATGGTGGTGATGAGTATACTCTTCTCGCCAGGTACTAAAATGGGCAAGCACCATAGGGCAGATGGTCAGAAACCCTGGAGCCATGCCAATGGGAAATCAAGGCAGTGGGGTAAGCAAGACCATCTTTTGGCATTTAGTCCCTAGACAGCGACAGGGCTGTGGCGTGTGATTTTCCCACATGGACCTTTCTTCCATTGTCTGACAGGTTGATGAGAATTACCACAGGTGGCCACAGGGACCAGGTAAGATTTAAAAACAGTCACATTGGCTACTATAAATCCTGACACGTTTTGGAAGCCTTTAGATCATAGGACTCTTCTCTCTGGTGCTGGGGATTGATGTTAAGTAAACACAGCTGTTCTGTTCTGGACTCTTGAGAAAGTTTGATACTCAAAGTGCTGAACATGATCCCAGAGTCCGAAAGTAAAGTGCTGGAGACTTGTCATGGAAAATGACCACAAAAAAGTGTGCTAGGCTAGGCATCTCAGTGTGAGTCTAACCATGCTCTCAGGAGCACAGGCGAGTTGCTTACAGGAACCAGTATCGCCATGAGCCTCTTCTTCAAACACAAAGATCTACTGCTTGATTTTTTCCTAAAGTATCAGTCTGTACCCATCACATAGAGACCACACTGTGAATGAGTCATCCCAAGAGACTAAGGCCCTAAGAGAAATGCCCTTTCTAAAATGGAATAATCCTCTCTCCTTGTTCTAGCCCCTTGCACAACTCCCAGTAGCGTAAGTTGAGCGTCCCAGAGTGCCATTCCAATGAGCCCTGGTGATGCAGCTCTCTCAGGCTCCCCCAGCTTCATTTCATGCTTCTCTACTTAGGATTTTTAACAAGGCCCTCCTCCACGTTTTCAGGTTGTTCCCCAAGCTGACCACTGCTCTTTGGTGCCATTCCTCCATTCATTCTACTGGAAAACTGCTACTCGCGGTCCACCTTCTGACTCAGAAACTAGACTCTCTAGAAACTGGTAAAACAGGAGCATTTCCAGAGGCTCTGGGAACCTGCCTGGTTCTCACGGACAGACCTGGGCTACAGGCATGTAGCTCCGTGAAATGAGCAACTACAAGGTTTTTGGCCTCTCAGGTGTGAGGCAACTATTACTGCTATTTCAACATAAACTGATTTCATGTATTTTACATAGATATTATCTATCTGTCTATCTATCTATCCATTTATCATCTATCTATCTAATCTGACCTATCATCTGTCTATAGGTCTATCTATCTATCATCTATCTATCTATCATCTATCTATCTAATATAACCTATGATCTGTCTATAGGTCTATCTATCTATCATCTATCTATCATCTATCTGTCTATCTCTCAATCTATCTATTATCTACCTATCTATCTGTCATCTATCATTTCTATATCTTCATCTTAGGAATTCTGTTCCCCTGGTTAATACAAGCATTCTTAAGGATACAGGGGTTAACCCTAAAACTTGTTAGAATGAAAACTAAGACATGGGTATCCAGTGAACTGTATAGAACTCTGGCCTTAAAACATATGATGAAAGAACAAATCCAATAAGACCAACTGGAAGATGAAATTAAGGAAACCATGACGAAGGATTGAAAATTCAACTAAAAGAAACCTGGACAACAGAGGGGATGGTCTCAGAGAGCAGATAGAAGACACACACACACATACAGACATACACACGCTGCTGAGAAAACAAACAGACAGAATATTTCAAGATACAAAAAAAGCTTTTAGGAATAAAACACATGGCACTTCCATTCAAAATCCAGTCCTCCAGGTAGTGGGCACTACATCAGCATAGAGCCAGGGCATCAGTTCTTATTAGCTTCAAATCTCAAAATAAACATGGCATTCTCTAGACCCAGTGAAGAAAAGCATTCAAATTCATTCCAGGGTAGTATACCCTCTGAGTAGAGATCCTGAAAACTAGGAACCAGGCTAATGTTCAGATATGTACAGTTTCTACACATGTACATGCTATGGACTGGTGACTCATGAAGCTTCTAGAATTTTCTCTCTAACGCAATAAGGTGCTAGGGCAATCTCAGAGAAGATGGACAGCTACTAAGAAGAGAATAAAGACGAATAAAGAGACTCAGGCTATGAGGGAAGTCAAGAGTTCTCAAGCCAAACTGGAACTGCCAGCCTGTGAGGCTGAGAAACCGGGAGGGATTTCCTCAGGGTATCACGTGTCAATGTTTGGTGTGAGTCATCTTACGATTGTTCAAAAATTAAGGAATTTTAAAAAATGAATCAGCAGTAACTATATAGAAAAATTAAGCAAACCAATTAACAATAATAATTATTAACTCCAGGGGAAATAACTTCGCCACCGGGAATGTTAATTATAGTGTGTTTCCAAGCTCAATGCACTATGGGGCTCAATATTTAACTTTTTCAAACACTTCTGACTTAAGAGAAAGAAAGAAAAAAACTGTACTAAAACTACATAGAAGGGCTGTGTGTGTGTGTGTGTGTGTGTGTGTGTGTGTGTGTGTGTAGTCTAAATGATCTTCATACATGGCAGGAAATGATGCTGAAAAATGAAAATCAGTGCATGATTCTATTTCAAATATTTATCGCTTTGATTTTATATGATGAGGCTGCGTGTATGCCTGAGCCCCGTGTGTGTGCAGATGCTTTTAGAAGACAGAAAACGGTATCAGATCTCCTGTAACTGGAGTCACACGTGGTTGTAGATCACCCAGCGTGGGTGCTGAGAGCCAAACCTGGGTCCTCTGCAGGAGTGACTAGCACTCCTAACTGATAAACCATCTCTCCAGTCTCCAAACATACTAGTCTGCAGAACTGCAAGACTGACAGTTAAAAAACTGAAAACAGATATCAAAAGCGGGTGTTGCTTTGGCTTTCAGCTAGTAGGAATCTAGAGGTGGACCAGAGAGATGAAAGAGTATCTGCTTTGTCATAATTATTGCATCATCACTTGATTTTGTAGGTAATTCGTCTATCAATTTTATAAAAAAATTCAGAAATTCAGACAAGGAAATACCATAGTTTGAGAGTGTGGAGAGTTGTCCCAAAACAGTCACAGATGGTACCTGAGTGGGCAACCCATATTTGAAGAAGAAAATGGGGCTATAATCTAAATAGTTGGACACAGTCCAGTATACTGGGAACCCTCCAAGGTGGGGGTGTCGACAATGTGGAGGCAATGGCACCCAGGTGCCCACTAGGGTGTCAAAATCTAAAAATAAAAGGGTGGCTATGTAACGGGAACAGTGGACCCACCTCTATGTAAACACTGGGGGCCCCGCAACCACAAAAGCATCTCCTACAAGAGGACCTAATTGAGGACTGCCTGAGAGACCAAGGATCGTCGGTGCAGACAATGCCAGCCAATCGGGAACTGCTGTTTAGAAGAGATGCTTTCTTGGGACCAATGGGGCGTGGGTGGAGGGTATTAAAGGAGCTTGCGGCAGTGCTCAGATGAGCTTGCTGCAACTTTTCTCCCAGAATCCATGTAGTTGACTCTGTGCTACCTTACCTCCAACTCCCAAGGGCAGGTAGGGCCAGGCAGAGCATAGTTCAGCGCACAGGCAACAAAAAGTGAATTATTTCCATGCACTGAGTCACAGTGGCAAGTTAGATAATAGATCCACTATCTTGTGCAGCCCCAACATAGCGTATGTTGCTGACCCCCCACAGATGAAGCTGAGGCAGGCAGCACAGGAACCCTGGCTGTGCCTCTTCTTCGTGCCTTACTTTAGCTTGCATGGACTTCGGGGTGAGTCATAACTGAATGGAGAAAACCCCGTACAAAGAGGTCCAGTCTATATTCTTGGAAGCTCTTTGGTTGTGGTTTCTCTCTGAAAAGTTCTAGGTAGTATCCAAGGCATCCTGGATGGTATCTAGCATGATTCCAGGTGGGCACTGAGAAAGCGAGCCTCCCCTCTTTCACCTGTAGCTTAGTCTCTTGGTGAAAGAAATTGCAAACTGGCTCTATGAATTAGTTTTGCATCCTACTTGGGACAAATGGCCACCAACTTGCTGATTGATACTAATTTTTATTTATTTGTCATCCTGCAGTTCTATAGAACAGACAGCTAATGGGGGGGTCTCATTGGTTAAAATCATGATAGGAAAATGCGACATTCCTTCCTGAAGACTCTTTCTCTAGATGACATCTCAACTGTTAGTCTACCTAGGCTGGCCCTGAACTTGTCATCCTCCTGTTTATGACTCCTGAGTGCCGGAATTCCAGACCTGTTCCTCTATGATAGGCTTCTTTCTCTCACAAGGTAAATGTGGACATGAGTTGGGAGAGTGACAGAATTGGGGGACGACTCTGCCTGTGGGACAGTGTCATCCTATACGCTCATCAGGCCTCGGAGTTGTGGCCTTTTGCTGATCAACTAGGGCCACCTTAGAGCATGCAGTGAGAAGCCCTGCTATTTCACGTGTGTGTGTGTGTGTGTGTGTGTGTGTGTGTGTGTGTAATAGCACAGGAAGTTGAATGTCACAGAGAAGAAATCAGAATGTAAAACTCCAGCAAATGCACTTCCTGTATATGTGTGTGTATGTATGTGTGTGTGTGTGTATGTATGTATGTATGTATGTATGTATGTGTGTGTGTATGTATGTGTGTGTGTGTATGTATGTATGTATGTATGTATGTGTGTGTGTATGTATGTGTGTGTGTGTATGTATGTATGTATGTATGTATGTGTGTGTGTATGTATGTGTGTGTGTGTATGTATGTATGTATGTATGTATGTGTGTGTGTATGTATGTGTGTGTGTGTATGTATGTATGTATGTATGTATGTGTGTGTGTATGTATGTGTGTGTGTGTATGTATGTATGTATGTATGTATGTGTGTGTGTATGTATGTGTGTGTGTGTATGTATGTATGTATGTATGTATGTGTGTGTGTATGTATGTGTGTGTGTGTATGTATGTATGTATGTATGTATGTGTGTGTGTATGTATGTGTGTGTGTGTATGTATGTATGTATGTATGTATGTGTGTGTGTATGTATGTGTGTGTGTGTATGTATGTATGTATGTATGTATGTGTGTGTGTATGTATGTGTGTGTGTGTATGTATGTATGTATGTATGTATGTGTGTGTGTATGTATGTGTGTGTGTGTATGTATGTATGTATGTATGTATGTGTGTGTGTATGTATGTGTGTGTGTGTATGTATGTATGTATGTATGTATGTGTGTGTGTATGTATGTGTGTGTGTGTATGTATGTATGTATGTATGTATGTGTGTGTGTATGTATGTGTGTGTGTGTATGTATGTATGTATGTATGTATGTGTGTGTGTATGTATGTGTGTGTGTGTATGTATGTATGTATGTATGTATGTGTGTGTGTATGTATGTGTGTGTGTGTATGTATGTATGTATGTATGTATGTGTGTGTGTATGTATGTGTGTGTGTGTATGTATGTATGTATGTATGTATGTGTGTGTGTATGTATGTGTGTGTGTGTATGTATGTATGTATGTATGTATGTGTGTGTGTATGTATGTGTGTGTGTGTATGTATGTATGTATGTATGTATGTGTGTGTGTATGTATGTGTGTGTGTGTATGTATGTATGTATGTATGTATGTGTGTGTGTATGTATGTGTGTGTGTGTATGTATGTATGTATGTATGTATGTGTGTGTGTATGTATGTGTGTGTGTGTATGTATGTATGTATGTATGTATGTGTGTGTGTATGTATGTGTGTGTGTGTATGTATGTATGTATGTATGTATGCATAAAAGCCTCTTATGCTCCATGCTCTTAAAAGTATTCTGCTAGCCCCTCAGTTCAAGGGGGAAGCCATTGTTTGCCCCCATTCACATCTGTGTGTTTGGAAGATATCTTTATTTGCAGATTCAGTCACTGCAGGGCCTCATACATAGGAAGGACTGAGTTCTGCCGTGTCTGTCAGCCCTGGATGTGCACTAGAGAGTGTTTGCCATGACTGGTGGACAATATGGACTCCGAGGACACTTCTGGAAGTGGCCTACCCACTGGGCCCATGCTCTGGGGACGCAAGCTAATGGGCAGATTTGTGTGCATGTTTAAAGCAAGCTGCCAGGGAACCAGAGGTTGCAGAGGCAGGGAGACCTGGGTGTGAGTTCTGCAGTGCTTGGTGCCCTTGAGCCTCCAATTTTTCTTCCTTCAAGAAAAGAACAGATGCACAGGAAGTTGAATGTCACAGAGATGAAATCGGAATGTCAAAATCCAGCAAAACTTACTTCCTGAAAGTCAGGAAGGGCAGGCTGTGTCTGCTCCCCCTTGTTAATGTTCCTCCCACCTCCTCCCACCACCTTGGAAGACTCGGGGCTTCTGATAACTCAGAAACGGGCCAATCCGACGCTTGCTACAGAGGCCTCCGAGCGATGCTCTGGAGATAGCAGGGCTGCAGGGCTTGGTAGAATTCTAGGAAGGCAGAAGGGAGCCTAGAGATGTTTCCCCCAAGAAGGAAGACTTTGTCCTGGACTTTGGAGGACTGAGATGAGAAGAAGGAATAAACAGGGAAGTTCTCGATTAGAGGAACCTAGAAAGGCCTGAGAAGATTAGAGATAGGGGTTCTGAACTAGCTGCTTTCTAGTGAGCAAGAAGGTCCTAAGGAGCTCTCACGCCCTACACCCCCCAAAAACAGATGCCCTGAGCTTCATACTGGAGGTAAGCTGCAGCCACCCACCCGCTCTGTAAGCAGTTGAGCAAGCATACCACAGTCCCTTCAAAGGTGCTCATATGGCCCCAACCCAGATCTTCCATCATCCGCATCACAGCCTGCGATGGTATTCATATCCAACGCTAGGTTACACAATGAACTTCGGTTCTGAGCGGCTCAAAGTTAGTCTAAATCTACCCTGATTCCCCCTGTTTCTCGTCATCCAAACCGCTCTCTGAGTCAAGCTCTTCAGACCCACACACTCCCACGGGGCACAGTCCTCTGGGGCTCCCTAGTGATATACTTTTTCCTGTTGGAACCAATTTTTATCCACTTGTGACTCAACTTCTATCCTCTCTTCCAGACAAAGAGTTTGCAGGTTTGGGAAGCCGAGCTCCCCGGGGTCAGGGCCTCCCTCAGCTGGGCTCACCCAGCCCCTGTAGGCTCATTCCTTGTTCTTGCTCCCATGATTCTTTGCCTACCGTGGACTAGTCTACATCTCTGGTTTTCTCTGCTCCTTTTGATCCCAAGGGTCTATTCATTCTGCTCTCTCTTTAAAGAAAAAAAAAAGTTTCTATATTTTGTGTGTGTGTGTGTGTTCACATGTATGCACACACACACATGCTAGTACATCCGTAGTGTCCCACACGGATGTCAGTGGACAGCTTACAATGATCAATTCTTTCCACCATGTGGCTCAAAGGTCATCAGGCTTTGTGGCCTTCATCCAGTGAGCCATCCCCCTGCCTCTACTCCAACCTTACTATCTGTCACAACAGTCACCTCTTCCAGCTCCAGCCTCGGAGCCCCAAGCAGCCATTGAAAGCTGTTTTACCCAGGAAACCCTCCAGGAAACCTTTCCTAGCTTATCTCAGTGTCGCAAAGGTTTCTAACAGCTGTGATGAGCCCTGGCTCTGGGACCAACCCAGCCTGTCTTCGCCTGTTCTTATGTACAAAGTGTCTGCGGACACAGCCCGGCATCTGTAGACCTGTTGTCTATAGCAGCTCTCATCTGATCAAGGGAAGGTTAATTCACTGCGACAAGGATTGTTTGGCCAGCAAAACAAAAATCAAGACATTTCAGACGTATTTCTGGGTCTTTAAGGGGGAAAAAATACTGTCTCTTAATAAGAGCTATGAACACAATGTGAGTCTGTGAGTTGTAACTTTTATAGCCTGGTTTGAATTCTGTTGTTGATGATGCCAGGGTATGTGTTGTATGTAGCAGCAGCAGTGTGTGTGTGTGTGTGTGTGTGTGTGTGTGTGTATGCCTGTGTTTGTATGTGTGTGAATCCCTGCTTGTCTGTGTGTATATGAATCCATGCTCGTTTGTGTTTGCATGTGTGTGTGTGCATCCATCCTTACGTGTGTTTGTGTGTGTGTGTGTCTGTGTGTCTGTGCATGTGCACAGGTGAGCACATGGCCATATGCCCATTCTCACCACAGGCAGGAAGTTTCCAGCTGCACTGTGCCACAGTATGGGGAGAGGATGAGATTCAAAGTCACAGAAGGAGCGATGAGCTAGCTGCTGGGCTGGTGACTTTCAGTACTTTTCTACCCTGAGATCATCACCCAGGCTCTCCCCAATTTCCCCTGCAAGAGGCAGGACACTGGAGGCAGCTTTTGGGGTCTTTGGGTTTAGATGGAAAGACATGTTATCCATCCTAGCCCTGGGCAGAACATTCAAAGTAGGTGCACAAAATACACCCATCCATTCCTTCACTGCCAAAGAGATTTTCCCCCCAAATTTCCTGTTTCTCAGCCATGCAACCTCATCCTGGCTGACTCAACCCTGAGGCAGAGCAAGCGACTCTTTTCACATTGCACCTGAAGCAGGGGGAACAGAAAATCGGGGAAGTGGTGGGGGAAAAGCGGGGGAGGGAATCCAGGAGCCACGTCAGCCGCCTCCATCAGGATGGCAGGAGACTTCCCTTCATTAGAGCTGGGCTGGGTTCCAGCTGGTACCCTGGAGAGGCTGCTTCAGACTCATTCCCAGCGCCCCAGCCAGCCTGTCCCCCAGGATTAAGATCTCATAAACATCAGCCAGTCCTCGGGGGGCATCCACTGAGCACCCCCCCATTGATTCCAGATGGAGAAGAGACTTTCCTGAAGAACGAATGCTAGCTAGCTCTCTCTTTTCAGTAAGAAAAGCACAACAGCGCAGCCAGGAGAGGGGCAGCCTGAACTCCCTTTGCAAACCAAGTTCTGTTTCCTTTGCAGGACACTGGCAACATGGAGTGACTCCAGGGGCTGTGGTCTGGGAGCAGAGTGAATGTGTCTTGTACCTTTGCTATCTCTACCAGGGCCTGCACAGAGATAAGGGGTGGGGCAGGCTCCAGTGACTCCCAGCAAGCCTGCCATCGCGGAGCTGTGCCAATAAACAACCAAGTGGCAATCTTTCCGTGCACACTCCAAGAAAGGCTTTGCCGCCCTTAATTTTTCTCCTCTGGGTTGCACTGTGGCTCTTGTCTCGATCTGGGCTTTGGAATCCCCAGCAGACGCCTTTAGGAGGCTGTTCTTTTCTGGGAGATACAGGCAGCCATGTTACGGAAGCTCTGAGCACTCGTTCCAACAGAGAGTTCCTTGCTCTAAGGTCAGACCGCTATACCCATCAGGACAGAGCCTCAGCCTCAGGCCCCACAGTTAAGGCCACTCCTTTGTAGTCTCCTCTTCAGGCCATGCTGTGAGGAGCATGGGGATGCTTCCATTCAATAACACAACTCCCTGCTCTCAGTTCACCCAGGATTCCCAATTACGTAGACATCTATGGGTCCATTCTGTCACTCTCTAGCTCTGTGTCTTCAGGAAAGTCACGCAGCCCCTCTGAGCCCCAGTTCCACCCGAAACAATTTTTACATGTACAAATAAGAGTCTTTGTAAGACCTAAAAAATCTGAACAGAGGGTCCCTGGGATTGTCACCATGACTAACAAAATAAAATACTATGTGCCCTTCAACCTTCATTAAAAGACAAGGGCCAGATGGTCCCCAATCCATGCAGAGCTCAGTGAACGGCCTATTGAATTAGGAGAGCTCAACCCACCAGACATGGGTTCTGTTAAAGGACTCGGTGTTCACTGTATGAAGGAGATGAATGAAACCAAGTTTAAGACATGGAGGCCACACAGGCTGAGCTGGTTCTCTGTACATAAGGACTTATCAGAACCGCATACTTTCTGGTGTGTGTGTGTGTGTGTGTGTGTGTACATGTATGCACACACACACATGCTAGTACATCAGTAGTGTCCCACACGGGTGTCAGTGGACAGCTTACAATGATCAATTCTTTCCACCGTGTGGCTCAAAGGTCATCAGGCTTCGTGGCCTTCATCCAGTGAGCCATCCCCCTGCCTCTACTCTAACCTTACTATCTGTCACAACAGTCACCTCTCCCAGCTCCAGCCTCGGAGCCCCAAGCAGCCATTGAAAGCTGTTTTACCCAGCAAACCCTCCAGGAAACCTTTCCTAGCTTATCTCAGTGTTGCAAAGGTTTCTAACAGCTGTGATGAGCCCTGGCTCTGGGACCAACCCAGCCTGTCTTCGCCTGTTCTTATGTACAAAGTGTCTGTGGACTTTTGGGGACATTCACCATTGAATTTGGTGATGGGTTATCCTGGGGACTGGTTTGCACATACATGAGGCAGGTACACAAGTTCATGGGCCAAGGACAGTGTTAACCATGAGGTGTGTGCCTGGTTCTAGTTTCAAAGTTTTCTGAAAACCGACTTGCATAATTTTACGGACACAAGTGTCCAGAGCCCCAGCATCTTGCCAGGATGTGAGACCCACAACTTCTGCTGTGGGTACAATAGACCACAGCCTCTGAAATAAGCTCTGCGAGGGTGAAGAACTGGCTCTTTTCCTTCTGTGACTTCTGTTTCAATTCAAGCCCAGACCTTGAGCTGCATGCAAAGGTATCAGAACTGCTATGCAGGAGGTGGGAGGGAAGCCATCTTCTCAGCCTTTTGCTGTGAAATAGTGTAGGGTGGCCCCCCCTTCAGGAGCACTGATTCTGGGGTTGGGTGGCCAAAGAGCTGACTCTGCAAAGATGAGCTCAGATCCCCAGCAGACACAGAAAAGGCAGGCTTGGTGGTGCATGTCTGTCATCTCAGAGCTGGGAGGCGGAGGCCGGGAGCTGGGGCTGGCTTCTGTCTAGCTCATTGGTGAGCTGTAGGTTCAGTGAGAGATCCTGCCTCCAAAACGAAGTGGAGATTGATGGAAACCAACAGCAGATGTTGACCTCTTGTCTTCATACCTGTGCATAGAGGCAAACACATGTACTTATGTGCTCCCCCCAGAGAGAGAAAGAGAAAGAGAGGAGGGGGAGATGGGCACACACATATAGACACATACATAAACATGGGCACACACACATACACACACACAGACATGGGCTCACACATATACACACACACAGACATAGACACACATACATACACACAGACATGGGCACATACATACACACACAGAGACATGGACATACCCATAGACATGTACACACACACAGACATGAACACACACAGACAGACATGGGCACACACACATACACACACAGAGGCATGGACACACAGAGACATAGACACACACACAGATTTGAACACACACAGGGACATGGGCACACACAGAGACATGGATATACACACAGAGACATGAGCACACAGACACACACATAAACAAACATGCGTATTCTTCACAAGCACTTGCCCCCACACACCCATACATCAGTTCTAGTCTATCCGGCGTCCAGCTCTTCTCCTTCAGGACTCTCCAGGGTTTCCTGCCACAGCTTCGACCAGTGATGTGTCTTGAGTAGACACTAAAACTTCTGAAATGTGGCCCACAGCCAGCACTGCTGTGTTGAACAAAACGTAGTGGGCTAAATGCAGATTCCACGAACCACAATTTCATGAGGGAAGACCTAGTCCTCTGTAGGAAATACACACTTCAGACATGGAATCTGGATATGGAGTGAATATCCCAGACCAGGCTCTTTCCTAAATACATGGAATAAACAGAAAATGAAAAACAGCCGGTCTGTGGTGACCCTCAGAAACAAGATCCATAGCAAGGGCAGATGAAGACCTAAGGACCCTCGCAGCCTTGTAAACTGAGGTGCTTATCCATAACTGCAATTGGTACCTACATCTGTGTAGGCATCATGTGCTCTGTTCATTCATTTATTCATTTGTTCATTCATTCATTCATTCATTCAGTCAGTCAGTCAGTCTTCAGTAAGTCAGGCATTGACATCATCCCGTGGATACAGGGAACCAATCATCTGTCCATCATAATGAAGAGAAATTAGTGCTAAGACAAACAGTGGTACAGAGGTGGATGGAAGAAAAGATCTTTAATTTGGGGTCACAGCTGAGCTGGAGTGGGGTATGAGGCAGTCCGGTGAACTCAGAGAGTGTCTGTGAACAACCAGAGGGCAGCACAGCATGACAACATCCCCATGGAGGTCAGATGCAAGGGAGGGGAGTCAACCCCTCACCTGCACTATCTGTGTCTGTGTGCATGGGCTTGTACACACTACATGGTCCCCAGAGCAAGCAGCGCCTCTCCACCATTGGCAGGGCTTGGGGTTAGACTAACTAGGTTGACAAAGAGGGTCTTGAAGTGTCTACTGCTCTCTTCTTTGGTTCATATCTTTGACACGTTGGAATCTCCTCGGTACGTGTTCATTTTCCTCCATTGGTTTGTGCATAAGGAGGAACAGGGAATAAGCAATCCCACCACTCCTGACTGAACACATCTCCCTCGACCACCTTAGGCATCTGGATGCCATCCTGAGCTCCTGTCTCCCTTCTGAGGGGATGAGCATGCTTATACCCATAGGGAGGCTGTGTGCCCATCTAGCGGAAACATAGCATGTGCCATAGATTCTTGAGTTGCAGTTGCTACTGGGTACAATTTCTAGGCTGTCATCTCCTCTTCCCACATAGAGACTGAGTCACCTACCTGCTGCATACTGAGGCCAGGCGTTGGGTCCACCTCACAGACTTCCTTTCCCACTAGGACAGAGACAGCAGCATGAATCTCTCCCCATAAGGATTCATCCCTCTAGGCTACAAAGCATCCAGGACAATGAGGGCGGAAACAGAAGGATGAGTGCCAGCACAGGCTGCTATGAATGGTGCCAAGACATCCACTCTGAAAAGTGACTGCAGAGACGGCAAGATGACTTGTGGGTAAAGGTGCTTGCCACCAAGCCGGAGTACTTGAGTTCAATCTCTAGAACCCACATGGTGGAAAGAAAGAACTGACTTCCACCAGTTGCCCCCCTTTGGTCTTCATGCATGTGCTGCAATCCGCATGTGCAGAAGCATATACACATACATACTAAATACATGTGTTTTCAAAGATGAGAGTAATTTTTCTTTAGTGGTGCAGCCACTATAAGTTGTATGTGCTTCCGTGAGGACCCACCCACTTGCCCGTGTATCAACCCCAAACTAAACCCAATGTGTTATCAAAAAGACATGAAAGACAGAGGTGGCTTTGTGGAGAAGAAGAAACATGTCCGAGGGACAGGGAGATGAAGAAGAGAAGGTAACATGGTGAATATGATAAAAATACACTACATATACACATGAAATTGCCAGAGAATAAATCAGAAATATCCGAAGAGAAGAGAAGGCAGGAACGTGCAGTTGAGGCCATAGCAACGAGGTAAGGGGATGCAGGGAAGAGTGAGGAGGAGACGTCATCATTGCCGTCATCCAGCCTGCAATCTGTGTCATGGGGTGGCATGCACCAGAGTCAACTGACCCTCTCACTATCATGACCTCTCGCTAGGCAACCTTGGAAGGTGACCTTCTCCTCATTCCCTCACCAGAAGAGCACACATGTCCATGTCATCCTCTATCAGAGATGGGACGAGGAAAATGTATTAATCTGCAAAATACTAAGAATAGGGCGAGTGATTAATGCTTTACTCTAATAATATTTATTTTCCACCATAAACGTAGAAGGAACGGGACATGGAGGGAGAGAGCATGTCCAAGAATACAGGGTGTTTTGTGACACAGCAAAACAAGACCTCGGCTTGCTTGCGGGCTGTGGCATGGCCTTCCTTTCTCTTTGAAAGCCAGAAGAGAAGAGTGAGCGAGTCATACAGAATAGCTCTTTCTGGGCTGATCCATTCTCACACCCATGACACTGTTCATTGTGGGAGGGTGTCACAGATACCGTGTTGTCACTTCAGGTAGCACAAGGGGATGCAACAGCAAGATATGAATGGTAGATTCAATGCGATAGAGATCCACCTAGAATAAAACTTGTAATTCCCTCTAGGACCCATTTGTGACCATGCTGGGATGAGGCGCCACCCTCAGCTGAGGGGAGAAGAGGCAGATGCAGCTGTGTGCAAGGTGGGACATGCATGTGCATGCCAGCTGCCCACACACCTATGAGTGTGAACCTGCCGATGGATGCAAATGTATGAAGATATGTGAAATTGCATATGTGTCCATAGGTAGGTTCGGCATATGTGTAGATCTACCGGCCTGAGCATGTATATATGTGCACACATGTACACGTGGCTGAGTGTCTACAGCCTTCGCCTGTGTCGTGGGTATACACCAAGCATTCACAGAATAAGCTGCACCCAACCTTGGCTCCTTCCACACTTGCTCCATCCACCTCAACAAAGTCCCCCAGCATGACTCAAGCCAGTAGCATGCATGTTATCTGAGAACTTTCTGGAAATGCAGAATCTCAGATCGTTTCCACGGCCCTCCTGAGTCAGATTCTGAAGGTTATCCAGACGCCAGTGCAGGGGCTTTCTGAGCATGTTATAGCTTAAGGGGTTCAGTTGCCAGAGGATGAAGTCTTCTGTGAATTCAACCCACATGGGCCTGGTGTAAAAATCACCATTTCAACAAGATGCGGGCCCCGAGCTTGTAGGAAGTGCTCTACACACTTGACATTACTTTCTCCATGAGAGAAGATTCATCGCCCTTCCCCAAGTCAGAGATAAGGAAATGTGTTCAGAAGAAAAACTGGTGAGTCAAATGGGCTCCCAAGGCCCCACAGAGACCACAAGGCAATGGCTGTGCTTCTAGATAAAGGCGCTAAGCTGAGAAGGGCTTTCGAGGGATGGCTAATGACTTCCCACTCTTCTGTGTGTTGACCTTGAAGTCACCTGGAAGAAAAGTCCTGGCCAGCTTGGAGCTTCACTTGTCAGCCATCCATGTCAGCAAGATGTTCCCTTTGGTGGTCGCTGTGGGCATCCTTGAACTGAGGGTACCCACCTTGACTCTGAGCACAGACCTCCATTTGCCTGAGGCAGGTTGGCACTCTCTAACAATTCAGCATCACCATGGTAAGGAACCATGAAAGTGTTCTTAAAGAGGTCACCTTCAAGTGATTGTTAGAAGGGTGTGATATCTGAGTTTATTTACAAACGTACACTTGGCCAGGTCAGTGTCTTCATCAGACAGCAACTTTGGAGTCCATCATTGTAAGCCTCCTGATGGCTCTAGGGTGTCAGTTTTATCAAATCTAACCTACATGTGGGGAAACTGAGGCTCAGGTGGGTGGGTGACATTTTCCAAGTACCCATGGGTCCTGAAGGAGGATGTCAAGTCCTTCAGTGTCTGGCTCTGGAGTTCGTGCTTCCTTACCTCCATCATCACAGCCAAGACTTGATATTTCTGTTTCTGACTCAGCCTGAGAGAAGAGAAATCTGGATGGCCTGTGAGATGCAGAACTACGTGCGAGACAGGCTTTAGCAAGTCACTTTGGGTGTCCAACTCTCTCTCTATCTCTCTCTTGACTGACGTCCTGGCAGTTCAAGCTCTCAGATTCCAGTGTGAAAGAAAAATAAAAATATCTGCTACATTTTTTTTGACTCAATATTTCCTGTACTCAAAATAGTAGATGCCAAGGCTGAATAACATTGTCCTTTCCTTTCCGGGTTGACAAACAAGATCCCTTCCTCTGACCTCTAGTCTCCTTCTGCACCAGGATGCATTCATGTAGACCCAAAAGTTTCCTTCTGAGACAATTCTGTGGTCCTATTTGAGTTCTGTGGACTTGCTGGCACAATTAGCTTGTGTCAGATTAGACTACATCAGACACTTAGGATATATTATTCCATCAACTACTCATATAATTCAAGAATCCCAAAATAAATCTGCTTAATCGAGGAACTAAGGTGAGTTTAAGTGATTTTTGCAGGAGACTTGGAGTTACGTGGAAGATGACCCTTTAAGGCCAGACGCCCTACCTCCCTGCACCCGCCTGACTGTCACCAAGCCTGTATCTCTAAAGCCCTCTTGGAAACAGGCTGATTCTACATTCTGTCCCCAGTATGTCACTCTAACCCTTCCTTTCTAGTGTAGAAAAAGATCGCTGTCACTCAAAAGCACCAAATGTGACTAAGAACAATAATCCAAGTCCCCCAGTGTTCATTGTCCTCAAGTAGAGAGGCCACTCCTAGCAGCTTGCAGAACTTGAGGTTCCCTAACACTTGCCAGGACACGAGGACAGTGATTAACTCATTTTTAAAAAATAATTAATGCAGCCTAAACGAAAGTTGTTTGTCATAAGCACATTGGTCAAGCTAGTGTCTGGATGAGGGGCAATTCAGTGCTTGTCCTCACTGCTTCCCCAGTGACGTCACACTCTAGAACCAGGACAGCCACTCCCTCCAAGACACTCTGGGGTCTCTCATAAGGCCTGAGAGCCCATGTTTGTACTATGGTGATTGCAAAATGTTTCCTTCCCCCAAGACTCCCCTCTGATGTTCTACTTTCCTCAAGGCCCTTTCAAGGAACCAGAGAAGACTTTCATTTGGAAAAGCTCCTGGGCATAGCTGCTGGCCTCCAACACCAGGAGCTGTGCCTACCCAGTCTTTCAGGTTTGCTGGATTTCGCTGTCTGGTAGGGAGGCTGGATCAGTGCATGGAGTAGGCCATGAACTGTGAGTGGCTGTTAGCTTGGGAGATCCTACACTAAGAACCCAGCTGGGTGGAGGAAAAGACATACGAATCTCAAGCTGACCAATGTTCTAATGAAAACAAATCCTAGAGGAGATGGCGGCCATCTATGGGCCTGGAATTCTCATACCACTAGTCTTTAGGCTTGCTAGAATATGGGCTTGGGCAGTTTGAACGACAGTGACCTCATCTATAGATGGCCAACAGCCATGGCATCCGCCTCTCTGTTGGTGGGGGATTAAGTAAGATGGTAGGTAGGCCAAGTGCTTAGATGTGATGTGACTCACTGCAGGAACCCACAGCACATTAGTCATGCCGTTATCATTGGCAGGAGAGCCAGGTGCCTATGAGCAAAGGGCAAGGCAAGGCACAGACCAGAATGCCCCTGTCTCCGATTTCCCTAGATGAACACAGATTTTGCATCTTCTACCTCGTAGATGAGTCTACCAAAGCAGTTGTGAGACCATTCAAAAGCACTCAGGCCAAGCTTGCTAGGACATTTCAAAATATATATATAGCACCATATCGCTAACCAGTTATCTCAGTGAACAGTTGAACCACTTGAGTTCAGAGAGTACACAGGGCAAGTGGGGAGGGGCTGGGTTGTAACTCCTAGACCCCAGGCCCAGTGGGTTTCTCCTCTGCCTTTTTGGAGGATAAAAGACCCATGGAACACAAGGTCAGTTGTTCGTTAGAGGACAGAGTCTCTTGGCAGGCTCTCTTGTTTATCCCTCAGCAGGATGGGTATGGCTCATTACGGGCCTTGCCCTATCTCGAGGCACTTGGCGGCTCTGTCCTCACTGTGCTCTGAGATGAATCACCACCCACTGAAAACCCACGTAGACAGGTGAGCAGGGCTGCTGACTGGGAAGGAGAATAAGTTCATGCGGCTCTCACTAATTGATGAGAAATCCCGATGACACCATCCCACAGAGGAGCAGAGACCCACCACCCCCATCACACTGCCTTTATCTCCACCGTCTGTTGGCTCTGGGCTGCTAGGAGCCAGTTTCCCACCTTCCACTAGGCACAAAGAATGAAGTCGGGTAGGGAAGGCAGCATAGACAGTCAGAAAAAGGGCTGAGGAAAAGCACGGAGCCCAGGTTCTGAGATCTGGGTTCTGTCCCTGAGGACTGGCAATGGTAGGTGCTCACAGCTTTGGGCCACATGCCACCCTTCTCTCTGCAGAATATTCCACCAGCCAGAGCAGGCCAGAAGGAACTGGCATGGCCTGTCTCAACAGCACTAGTCTATGCCAACCTTGATGTTTGTCGTAGGGCCAAGGACAAGGTACTTGTTTACTTACCAGCCTCTTTCTACCCGTTCCTGTGAATCTGTGTAGAGTAGAGGAGTAGGAAAAAGACGGTGCTTACAGAGTGTTACCATGATGGGCTGTGTGCTTCAGAGACCTGCTTTGGTTCTTTTCGGCCCTGTAGGGATTGATCCAGCCCCATCCCACATAGAAAAGGAGACAGTGACTTTGACACAATTCTTGCTTCACAGAAAAACTGAAGGAGAGGAGGTAGATTTATTTCTTCTATGTGTATGGATGTCTTGCCTGCATGTATGAATGTGTGCCATATGCAAGCTCAGTACCTGAGTAGGTCAGAAGAGAGTATTGTATACACTGGAACTGGAGTTATGGGTAGTTATGAGCCACTGTATAGGTTCTGGGAACTGAACTCAGGCCTTCTGCAAGGACATCCAGTGTGTCTAACCACTGAGCCATCTTTCCAGCCCCAGAAAGATCAGTTTTAACCTCTGTTTCTTTCAGCCTCCCCGTGTTACTTGTTTCTGGATATTTGCAAACGCCAACAGCTAGACACTTCCTGGCATGACATGTGGCCTCCCAGAAGTTACTTTTGATTCTCAACTTTGTCCCCCCTTCCCTGTTCCTAATGGTGGCTATGGCAGGGAGACATTATCTGAAGTCCCCAGGCCACCACCGCAGAGTAACTTTGCACCGTTCTTAATCCTGCTTCAAAAAGCAGCCACTCCAAGATGTTCTGCCTTGTTCACCTGGAAGAGCTGACATGACATGACACTGAGGGAGAAGGTGTCTGGGAGGTGTGTCAGTCCAACACCTAGGCAACCCATTCAGAATTGTCCCAAGACCCGTGGAAAGGCAGGAACAAGATTAACAGAGGATGCCAGAAGGATTTCCAGATACCACAGAGCTCATTTCCTTCGGCTGATTTGTACTGCATAGGCCTCTTCTCTCATATCCTCTAGAGGAGGCTTGGGGTTAGTTGTGTGACTGTGATGATGTCAGGAGCCCCTCGCGCTGCGACACTAACAGGCTTCTTGCACCTTTCCTGATCACCCCATTCTGAAAGACTCTACAAGGGAAGAGATCTTGGGCTCCCCTTTCTCAGAACAGAAATTCAAAGAGAGGACACATATCCCTGGTGACAGGAGGTGGAGCCTAGTCCAGGACAGTGCTATGTGGAAGGCCATGGGTATGTTGATATCTGGCAGGTACTCAAAAGAAGTTCTTCAGCTCCCCACATACGTTCCTTGCTGTGACAAGGTATCTCTGTCGTGTTTAAAGAATTTAGCAATTTGAGAACCTAGAGAGATGCTCAGGGGTTAGGAGCATGTGCCGTTTTCCCAGAGGACCAGCCCCCATGTAAGGTGACTCGCAACCATTTCTAACTCCAGTTCCAGGTGATCTGACACCTCCAAGGGCATTTGTACGTAAGTGAGCATGGCTACATGTACACACACACACACACAAACACACACACACACACACACACACCCTAAAAATTAATTAAAAATAATACTAATCAATCTTGAATAAGTTTACTAGGTTTTTTTTTTCCTATCAAGGATTTCCATAATTTCCCCCATTACCTCCTTGAAATATTTCTATCTCTGACCCTACCTTCAAAGTCCTAGGTTTGATATAAAATTCTGAATGTAGATTTCATTCATAGTTCATCCACCCAGAGATATACCTAAGTCTCACAGTAGTCTAAGGAGCTCACAACCCCCAGCACAGCGTGGGAGGGGTTTAGGCTCCATAGAGAAGGTAACACACCTTTCATGCTTGCTCTGTCTCCTGTCTGGGAACCAACAAGCTCATGAGGAGAGACAGGACAGTGAAGGTTGACAAGCTGCTGTTTCTGTAAAGTTCAGTGACTTGGAAGGAAAGGCTGGAGTCTGCAGAGAAGGAAGGAAACTACCCTGCAGATTCCCACAGCACCATAATGCTAGACCCTGCACACATGAATACAGGCCCCTTAGAACAGAACCAGGCAGCAGGCAAACCCGCTGCGGTGGGAATGTCCTGTCATGTTGCACAAGGCACGTGTGTTTGGTCTGCAGAACACCACAGGACACAGGTCAGCAAGGTGGCTGCTAGCCACATGTGGTCACTGAACACCTGCCGAGTGACATCTGTGACTGAGAAACTGAATGTCTGATTTGCTTTCATTTGAATTTAAATAGCTACTTCTCCAGGTGGTTTCCTTATTCAGAAGAATATATTCTCTTTTCCCTTAAATTCTTCGCCTCTAAACATTCTAAACCCAGAGCCACACAAACTCAATCGTTACCCAAGGTTGTACAGCTAGTCCTACAACTTACAGACCCCCAGCCCTTCCAAATGACAAGACAGGGCAAGACAAGGCCCCCATCTTCAAGAAGCTCATTGTTTGGTCTTGGAACCTTCAGTAAGCCAGGCTGAGGTAGGATGGGAGCTGTGTTGCCCCAAATGGTGTGTATCATTCTGGGGATCAGGAACATCCCCCCAGAGAGGCAAGCCCCTCCACTCCTGAAACTGTTAACTCTTAATCTTTTAGGGGCCAAGAGACATTGGATTATCTTCAGGTTTTTGCAAACAACATCAAGACAGCATTACAGATATAACAAAAAGGAATCTCAAGAGGATTCACAGAGAGAGTGAAGTGGTTGTGGTCACACATTTGGTTCAGTAGGTCCTTGCATGGTCCTGGGGAAAGACATCTGAAGAAAAGGCAGGCCAGAAGAACAGGATAAAGAACTGTAAATACACCAGGCAAACTGTCAGAGGAGAGGTCCCTACTCAGAGGTCAAGGGAGAGAGGACAGCTGCAGGATGTCGCCAGAACTCTAAAAGGAGCCTGTCTCATGTCCCTAAGGTAGCCACTGAGGACAGGTGGCTTACTCTCAGACTCTAGGGTGTGTCTCAGAGTCTACTGTCATTTGTAAAGCCACCTATGTCGCCTAGCAGAAGCACACAGGGTGAGTAGCCTCTAACAAGACAAGAAGAACATGTAGCCCTGCCCGGAGTGGGATTTGGGGGGGGGGGGCGCTGGGATGATTCATTCCCTGTTGATTTTGATGTTGGGAATCACAGTATTCCTGATCCACTGCTCATTCTTCCCACAGTCAAAAGTCTTAAAATCATCAAAGTGCTAGTCAAGAACCTACAAGTGAGGCAAAAGTGCACTAATGATTTCCAGAAGGCCCGGCCCCTTTGGACTCAAAGTAGGGACAGTGCAGAGTATACCCCCTGCTCCTTCCCAGATCACCAGCCCTCACCCAAGGGACAGTCTTTAATTAATCCTCTGTTACTGTTGAAATTGCATGGTCTCAAGGGGAGTACCAACTAAGCAGGAATATTATTTTAAACATACACTGTAAACAACACCAGCTCTCTGAAGACTTCTGAGATGCTGGGGTATTGACCCTTTCACTGCCGACATCAGTCAAAGCCAAAGTTTCATGCTGTCTCCCAAATGAAGTTCTCATTTATTCCCTACCCCCATTCTAGTGACAGCAAGGCACAAGCAAAGAGTCACAGCCAATACAAGACACATCTGATTTCCTAGAAAGTGGTCATTTAGAACGGGTTTAAAGGGCCATCAGTTAAGTAATAAGAAGAACTAGCAACCTCAACAACAGCATTAGCTAATGGGGGTGTGTTGTTCATTGTCTTTCTAAGTCATAGAAACAGACACGCACAGGTAAATGCCTGCATTCGGTCAGGCAGACATGCACATGTAGACACATGCATGCATTCGGGTAAAGCACAGGGCATTTTAGTGTGGTTTTAGCCTGTAGACAGGTGGCACAGATGCCTGAAGTAACCTGCTCAAGGCAGAACAGCTTATGAGTGACAGGCTTGGGCTTTGAGCACAGGCAGCGTGGCTTGGAGGGTGTATTTTTAGCTACTGCCTTATACCAGATTGACACTTTTCTCTTCCCAAGCCCCTGATTTGATTCAGTCATTTGTGGGAGTAAACTCCAGGTAGGGTTCAACCCGTGTCCTCCAGCCTTGCTTTTGAAAGTTAAATGTTCAGAAGTCCTTCGTTGGCAACATCCTCTTTCCTCTCTCTCTCTCTCTCTCTCTCTCTCTCTCTCTCTCTCTCTCTCTTTTCATCCACAATTACTTAATTGCATGCATAATTACTTGCATGAGAAATTGGTTCCCTAGCATCAGACAAGGGCTAGGAAGTAAAGCATTGCCCCCGAGGCTTCGAGCTAGGTGGGATGGATCACAGAACAAGTCGCTGTCTTTGAAAAAAAAAATGACCTGCTTTCTTTTGGAAGGGCTGGAGAGAGGATTTGGAAAGCACACTTCCCCCAGAGGCTCCCCTGAGATAGCTGTGAACTTGGCAAACTAGCTCCAAATTACCCCAAAAGAGCTATTTGTTCCCTAGCAAAACAGGATAATGGTCTGGGGCAGACCCAGGGCTGCTGGTGTGTGGGTCACCTGAGCTGGGGGAATTCACTCTCTGGTGAATCTTTTTGGGAAACAATTATCTTGCTTTCTTTGCATCAAAGAGAGTCCTGTGTATTGTGTGCATGCTCTAAGATCAAATATAGTGCACGGTCTCTATAGAGTCTCTTCCTTTGAGGAAATTATTCATTGATGAAGCTACTGGCCAGACAGTCAGCTTCCTTACAGTAACTGCTCTCTGCTTTCTGAGAATTTGCAGACTGGGCAGGAACTGTTCCTGCTGTTAATGAGGCCTCTTCCTTTGGAGAACAGCCTTGCCTCTGCCCACTTTACCTCATCGAGGAGATACGAAAGCAGGCTGGGGCTCACAGGGAAATAAAGGACATGCTTGGTGTGAGTGACTGTTTCCCTGCTCACTTCAAGTATGAAGCAGTGGCTGGGATGACTGTGTGTGTTCATTTAAGTCACCAACCACTAATCTGTGTGGGGTGAGGCACTGGGTCCTAAGATGCTAAAGATTTGGTGGCAACAAGACCTTTCTCTAGCATCTCGGTCTGTGCTGACCCAAGAAGCCATGTTATAGCTGCAAGGGATGCTGGCAGGCAGGCTAGAAGGCTGCTATCACTCACACATGCCGCTTCTCCTCATTTCAGAAAATAATAGAGATTAAAAGGCATTTGTCCTCATAAGTTTTGAGTATTTCTAGAGATAATCTAACTTAGTTCCTTCAGTTTATATTCATGAGATTTGTGAAATGCTAAGGACCAGCCATGATAAAGGCAGGTAGAGAATTGGATGCCCATGTAATCATGAAATGATTCTTAGGCACCCCACCCCAGGAGAAGTCACTTGTATATAAGAGTCACACAATCTCTGAGAAGAAAATATTAGCTTGGCAAAGAAAGGAGACCCCAAAGTCCTAAGCATTGTGCCTAGGACAGTCACATTTTGAATCCATTCTCTTATATTGTCTAGTATTGTTGAATGCATTGAGAATACATGATGAGAGTGTTCAGGAAAACATCCCATAATTATTGATGACGATTCGATGATGGTGAGGAAAGTGGTACAAAAAGCTCTTCAAAATTTTAGGCCACGAGTATCTCTCAAGTTCTTCATGCTAAAACCAGCAACCAGAGTAAGGAGAGTTCTTATCAACAGGCCCTCAGAAGTCCTTTCACTTACATGGACATCTGACATTTTTCTATTTACTCCATGTTGTGTTATCTTTATTACTGATGAAGTTGGGGATCTCGGAAAAGGAGCACCTTGTGGCTAAGGAGTGACGGGAAGCCACAACCAACACATCATAGCAGTTTCTATTGCTTAGCACGATGTTTCTGTGGGATGCCTACGAATCACTTGCAAGCCAGAAACTGACCCAGAGAGAAGACCTAATACATGTCAACATCCACAACCTCAACCTGGGCTTAGAGAAACTACGAGGCAATCCGGTTGCTCCATTAGTTAACAAAATATTAGTCCAGAGTACACTGTTCCTACCTGAAGATAAACAGATGCCAGGAAGAAACAGCAGGTGTTCTGACAGACTTACTGAGAAAAGGAAGGAGGGACGTGAGGACAAGTTGTATAAATCTGTGTATGTGACTCATTTAGGATGAGTCCCAGCGAGAAATAAAGAAGTGAGAAAATATATGCAATGTGTGCCTTTGGAAAGTGTGTTTCAGAAAGAGACAATATAGACAGAGCAAAGGCTAGGTGGGACCTGAGCTTCTTTATGGCTTTGTTTCATCTTGACACAACCTAGAGCCCTCTGGGAATGGAATCTACATGAGGAATTATCGACAACGAATCAACCTTTGTTCATTCTGTTGGGTGGAAAGATCCTCCCTGAATGTGGGCAACACCCTTTCCCGGGCTGGGCTCTGGATTGTATGAAACTGCACAAGTGAGCCCAGTTCTAAGCAAATAAGCATGAGTTTATCCTTTCTCGGCTCTCATGGATGCAATGTGACCAGTGCTTACCTTGATTTCCCCTAGAGATTAACTATAGCCTGAAAATTGTAGGCCAAATAAACCCTTTCCCAGAAGTTGCTTTTGTCAGGATTCTGTTGTTCTGTCATAACAATAGAAATGAAGCCAGAACACCAAGATAATAAAATGTGATCAGAGTGCGAGCTAAGGAAAATAGATAAAAAGGGGACAGTGACACTGTTATAGAGACAAGAGATACCTTAGACTCTCTCCATCCCCAGTAGAAGAATCTGTCAAAGAGGAGCAGAGCCTTGAGGAACTTGGGGGAATGACAACAGAGACACACAATGGAGGGAGGAGTTTCAGCATGTGTGTGCTCCTCACGAATGTAGCTGACCAAGACGGAAAGAGCAGACTCAGAAATATCCAATTATATGATCCACGAAAGCTTTATTTATGATGACAGGAGATTTATGTACATACCTTAGGTTCTCTGTGACACAGAATCCTAGGGAAAATATGATAATGAGAAGAACACTGAGGTATATCAAGAAGGGAGAGGGTAAGCTGCGGAACATCAAGGCAAAAGGAAACATGTCTGGTTGTCTCCATCAAATCAACGTTGGGATTGTCTACAGAAGCCGACATCATAGTGCTAGATCTCGGTGTTCTCCACACTCCTTGGGAAATTGGCTATGCCAGGAATCCCAGCTTCACAGTCCTCCCTCAGAGATGCAGAGTCTTGCCTTTGGTAGCAGAGATGGGGACCAGCCAAGCTAGGGAGCTCTCACTACTACCTATGTGCCAAACAAATATGAGATGACTCTGGAATCCCCAGTCCTGAAATTCCATCAGTCACCTCTATCACATTGTACACTAGTGACTCCTAATCCACAGGCCTGGTGCAGTCTGGCTCTGTTCCTTCAAGATTTCAGCCCTTACCATCCCAAGTTTCCTCATGTTTCCTCCAAGATGGAACCAGCTACAGCAATCCTGTTATGTATTGGTTTGCTGTTGTTCTGCATCTATCCTGATGGACAGAGGCAAACCTGTCACCCCAGCCCATCCTACACTCTACTCCCTTACAACCACTTTTTCATTCCAGTTCGTCATGACTTATTTCGTTAAAGAAATGTAAGTGGCAGAAATTCAGTAAATCAAGCACCAGGTGTAGCTTCTGCATGTTGCATGTTCTATGCTGTGCAGGTCCTGCATATTCCATGTTCTATGTAATGCAGGTCATGATGTTCCATGTTTTATGCTATGCAGGCCCTGCATGTTCCATGTTCTATGTAATGCAGGTCCTGCATGTTTTATGTTCTATGTTATACAGGCCCTGCATGTTCCATGTTCTATGTTATTCAGCTTCTGCATGTTCCATG
>NW_021604602.1:2449291-2455172 GCF_004785775.1 Grammomys surdaster | reverse complement strand
CATGTTCTATGTTATTCAGCTTCTGCATGTTCCATGTTCTATGTTACCCAGCTTCTGCATGTTCCATGTTCTATGTTATACAGCTCCTGCATGTTCCATGTTCTATGTTATTCAGGTTCTATGTTCGTTTCTGCCACTGTGATAAACCACTCTCACCAAAACCAACCTAGGAGAGGAAAGGTTTGATTCTGTTTACAGGTCACAGTTCTTCATTGAAGGAAATCAGGGTGGACCCTCAAGCAGGAACTTAGGGTCAGACCTGCTTGCTACACCACACAGTTTTATCAACAACCAAGGAACTCAGTCCATAGCCAAAGAACTCTAGCATGAACCAGAGGGAGTGCTGCTTACTAAGTGGCTCACAGGTAGGCTTATGCTAAGTTAGATTTTTATACAGTCCTGGATCACCTGCCTAGGGGATGGTGCTGCCCACAGTGATCTACACCCCCCACAACTCCCACCCTTAACTAACAGAACAATTCCACACAGATGTCACTACAGGACAATCTAATCCATGCCACTCCTCAGCTGACACTCTACTCTCAGATGGCTCTAGGTTGTCAAACTGACTGTTAAGGCTTAGCCGGGATAAACATTTAACTCAACAACTGTTGGTATAATTCCCATTAATTTTTTCTCATTGTAATCTAGTGTTCTGTATGCACTGGGTTTCTTGTTTGTGGCTTTAACATGGATGGAACTCTTAGAAAAAAAATTCTTCTTGTATTGAACATGCCCAGAATTTTCCCTTTCATTATTTTCTAAGTAGTACAGTGTGGCATATATTTTCATTAAAATTTACAGATAATCAAAATATGATTTAATGTACAGAATAAGATACGTGTTGATCATGTTGAGATGTGAAGCCATTTCCTATAGCCTTGGACTTTGGTGTTCCCTGAAGCCCTGGACAGGAGCATTTATTGGATACTGAGTACATGTCATGACAGGTGCTCTGCTGGCCTGGGAGACAGACTGTGCTCCCAAGTAATTAACACAAAGGACAGAGACAGCAAGTGCAGCGAGAGAATCAGAGCAACAAAATAGGTGGTAGGCTGGCACTAGAGGTTAGCAAGAGCGACATGTCCTCGGGGTCACACAATCTGAGGCAGCGTTTAGACTAATGAAGCAGTGGGCAGGGACGTGCTCCATGGGCACTGAGCAGTGAGCAGAAAGGAAGAAGGCCATGGGTGGACAAGAAGCACTTCATACACTGAAGGGTGGGACTGAGTGGGACTTCCTGCCCAAGTGAAGACATCATAGAATCAAAGTGGCCTGAGGAGACTGGAACATAGCTCAAGGACCTAGGGGTAATTCTTTCACTTTGTTTGTTAAAGGCTAGTAAGCCATCCAACAGACACCCATGAAATGTCTCTGTCTCTGTATTCTCTGTCTCTCTCTCTGTCTCTTCTCCCTTTCTCTCTGTGTATCTCTGTATGTTTGTCTCTCTGTCTTTGTCTCTCTTTGTCTCTCCGTATCTCTCTCTGTCTCTCTCTCTTTCTCTCTCTCTCTTTCTCCTCTTCCCATTCATTTTTTTGGTAAAATCCTCATTCTCAAAAAAAAAAAAAAAGTTAAAAGTAGCACTTACTGCTTGTTTTATGGAAAGTTTAGAATAAATATTGTTCGTAAAACAAACACAAAGAAATAAATCTCCTCACAAAGGCAGTTTGGGAAATTAAACACTAATTGGATCACACTCAGCAAGGCTCAGAGAAGCAACTTGTCAGGGTCTCAAACTCCAGGGAAGGGAGGATTAGAGGTCTTTAGTCAGACCTAAGTGGAATCTCCCCCTAGACATTTTTCTGCCCTGGCATCATCTATCCAGGGGAGGACCAGAAAAAGTGTGGAAGAGGAGGAAGAAGAAGAGGAGGGAAGGGTTGACTTGAAGTACTTGGGAGTGTTAATCCAATTTAAGCCTTCTGCAAGAGCAGTGTGTGCTCTGAGCCTAGACCAACCCTATTTCAAACTAGAAGGAGAGGGCCAACAGCCAAGGTTATCATCTGCCTTCTGCATGTGAGTCATGGAAAATATACACAGAAACATTGACACACACACACCCTGTAATAAACACACATACATCACACACACATCTCACACACACACACATTATACACATACATATCACACCTACACACACACACATGCACAGACATACACACATCACACACACACATCATTCACACACATCACACACACACATCATTCACACACATCACACACCCAACTCTCACACACATACATCACACAGACATCGTACACACACATATCACACATACACACACATATCACACATAACACACTACACACACATACACACACACATATCTCACACACAGAGAGAGAGAGAGAGAGAGAGAGAGAAAGAGGGAGAGAGAGAGAGAGAGACAGAGAGACAGAGAGACAGAGAGACAGAGAGACGGGGGGAGCTCAAGAAAACATCAGAGAACAGACACAGCTGGGTGGATATCATGCTGAAATCCTGTCAGAATTGAATCCTTGAATCAACCCTGGTGGTCAATGGGATCTTGGTTTTCTAGTTGGGGTCAGGGAAGTGATGAAGGGAAGCCGTGGTCAGAAGCATATTCGAATTCTGGGGCTTAACAGAAAGCTGAATGCATTTGATTTATTTAAATGGGGAAACAGCTATGAAAACAAAGAGGACATTTGAAAACAGAAAGGTGCTCAGTCTCACCCAGTGTTGAAAAGAAGGTAAGGAAATGGGGAGACAAAGAAAGGGGGCAGGGAGAGACCAAGGGGGAATGGCACACTCAGGCGTACCCTGGGTCTGATCTGTGTCGAATAGGACCCTCGGGCACTTCTGCCTGACAGCACCCTTGCCATCAGCACCCAGCTGACAGCTCCCCTAGGCTTTGAAGTTTTACATCATGCTCAGGCGATCTCATTTTGTCTACCAGGGCCCTCACTGGGGAAGACTTTGTATGTGGACAATCCAGTCAGGCTGCAGAGAGTAGAGGATGGAGTGTGTGCTGCGGCCACATACAAACTCTTCAATATGATATCCCAGTCTCAAAGACAGCTACCTCAGGGAGTCCTCCATGCTGACAGGATCATGGCTGGAGTCTCCTCTCTTCCGCTGCTACTCTCTGCTACTTTCCCAGTCCTGCTCCACTGCAGCTTGGTACCACCAGCTCCATCCCAAGTAACCCTTCAAATGATTCACTGCCCTGATCATTAAATGAGACACACCTCAGCAAGGCATCTCGAGTGACAACTGTGTAGTCACTAAACGACTGGACTGGGATTGGTCCTGGAAATCTACTCCAAAGGTAGAGGCTATTGTTATTGAGAAGTATTAAAGCACCTTTGTCCAACAACAGACTTGAATTAGGTTAGTCTTCGGAAAGGTTTTATAGCTAGCCATGAAGCGTGTGTGTGCGTGTGTGTGTGTGTGTGTTTGGCAAGTGTATGTGTGTAAGTGTGTATGTGTAATGTGTGTGGTGTGTGTATATGTGTGTGCAAGTGTCTGTGATCTGTATGAGTCTTTGTGTATCAATTTATATGGTATGTTTATGAGTGTGTATGTATAAGTCTGTGATGCAGTGTGTGTGTGTGTATGTGTGTGTGTGTGTGTGTGCAACTAGGCTTGGTGACTCTCATAGAACCACACACATTTTTTTATAACAGTCAGAACACATGTGACTTAGGAGCTGTGTTACATCTGGATGATAAAAGAAGAAAAAATATATATAGAGAGAGAGAGGGAGAGAGGGAGGGAGGGAGGGAGGGAGGGAGTGTGTGTACTGATATATTCTTCTCCATCTCTTCTCCCTTTGGGGAAGGATGAGGGCCTGAGTGAATGAGCTAACGTGAAGAGACAAGGGTCAGCTGCTGCTTTATAAAGGGTGAAGTGACTATTAATTTTTGAGGGCTTGTTCTAACAGTCATCTCAAGCTGAATTAAGAAGAACACAATTGATTTTGCTAAATTGAAAACCTATCCAACATGTTGAGGTTTTAATAAGGTTCTGATGTTGGTCTCTGGATTCTTAGGAATATTTAATGTCTGGCTGACAGTAAGATACCTTTACTCTCACGAAAACCTGTTCAGGAGCCCTGTCCCCTCAACCAATAGGAACTTATGGCCATTTCCTACAGACCTCCTGCCTTTCTCCCCTGTAAACCGTACTGGTCATTGCCAAATCCCCTTCTGTCGTACAAGAATAGATTAACCGTAAATGGTGAGTGTGGTTGCCATGGGGGCCAGCCAGGCCCTCACTATTGAACTACAGTCCACTGATGGACTCTGGGGATGTACCCACACCAGTAAGTAGACAGTAAGCAGCTCCTTTGAATTCAACCAGTTTTGTGCTCACACACACACACACACACACACACACACACACACACACAGTCCCAGAATAATGATAGATGTTGTTCCTGTCTTCAAAGTTAATATCTGCCCCAGAACACCCCCCCCCCCACAGTCTGAATTTGTGACTTGGTGACAATCAGCTTCCTCCAGAGCCTGCTCATGGGTGGCAGTCCCCTCCCTGGACTCCAAACAACACAGGAAGTGAGGGAGCTCTGAGTTGCTTATGAAGCAAGTCCACTAAGGGTCCTGGTCCTCTTCTGGAGGCTTGAGGGTCTGGTAAAACTGTGAGGTCAGTGACTGGAGATCGCTCTGCAGACTTGGATGACAGCAGACAGCCTGTGAAGTCACTCGAAACCTTGGTTTTCTTAGCTGCAAAGCAGAGTGGACCATTTCATTTCTGTGGGTTTTTAATCAAAAGAAAAATAAATCAGACCACCCCATCCAAATGGATAGATTTTGTTTTTTTGTAACAGAATATATATCTAAGTCATGGGAAGCAAGGACATTTTCAGAAACCATCACAGATCGGAAAAGATGGAGGAGACAGGATGACTAATGGGCGGTGGTGTCCTGGATCCCATCCTGGAACAGAGAGAGGGTGTTAGTGGGAAAACTGGTGAGATGTGGAGGAAGCTTGGGGCTGAGCTAACTGATACCAGTGTTGGTCGATCTGTTAGGTTAAAAATGTCCAGCGGAGACCAGGAACTCTGTCTTCTTTCTTTGCGTCTTGTCTATAGATATGAAACTATTAAAAGTAGATTCTATGGTACTGGAGAGACGGCTTTTTTAGAGGATATGTGCTCAACTCCCAGCGCCGACATTGTGGTGCACAACCATTAGTAACTCCAGTCCCAGGGGATCTGACACCCTCTCCTGGCATATGCAGGCCTACCAGACACACATGGTAAACAAACAGAGAGACAAAACACCAACAGACATGATAGAAATAAGTGATTTTATAGAGTACTTTACAATAATAAAAATGGGCCGGAAAGCAATGGCCAACCTGTTTGGGGGAGTGGGAACGAGGTTTGACAAGGATTAACTCCCCACATGTTCTTCCCTGTAGACGAATGCAAAGCTGAGCCTCTGGCTGCCTCGCCACCTTCAACCAGAGTGCAGCTCATTTGCCTCTGGTCTGCAAGGAAAAGCAGGAATAATTGCTGAAGTCTGTAATTTAGACAAATGGACTGCATTATGGTGGGGGAGAGGGGAAGGGATATGATTTCAATTGTCTAAATCTTTAGAGAAAACCAAGAGGGAAAAGAGGAAGCCACTCAGTATCACTTCTTGCCTTTAGTGCCAGCTGCTGACAGAACTCTGCAGGCGCGGTGCCGAGAGCTTGACCTTGGAGGTAGAAAAATGGCAGCTTCTGTCCTGCCAAGTGCACTTTGACACATACGCACTACAGACCCACACTCACACACATAGACACACTCACATACCATATACACATACACTCACACACATAGACACCCTCACATACCACATACACTCCACACACACTCACACACATAGACACACTCACATACCACACACACATACACTC
>NW_021604602.1:2448770-2449191 GCF_004785775.1 Grammomys surdaster | reverse complement strand
CACATAGACACACTCACATACCACACACACATACACTCCACACACACTCACACACATAGACACACTCACATACCACACACACATACACTCCACACATAGACACACTCACATACCACACACACATACACTCCACTCACACTCACACACATAGACACACTCACATACCACACACACATACATTCCACACACACTCACACACATCGACACACTCACATACTACACACACATACACTCCACACATACTCACCCACATTGACACACTCACATACTACGCACACACATACACTTCACATACTCAAACAATGCACATTACTATACACTCCACACACAGGTACACATACTCTCACACACACATACACACACTCACACACTCACACACTCACACACTCACACACACACTCACACACTCTACACACACACA
>NW_021604602.1:2343114-2448370 GCF_004785775.1 Grammomys surdaster | reverse complement strand
CATTACTATACACTCCACACACAGGTACACATACTCTCACACACACATACACACACTCACACACTCACACACTCACACACTCACACACACACTCACACACTCTACACACACACATATATTCCACACACTCAAACACATACACATACTTATACACTCTAACACACATACACATACTCACACACACACACACTCACACACTCCACATACACATGTATATACTCACACACTTCACATACACACTCACACACATACACATACCCACACATATACACATACACACATACACACTTCACACATACACTCACACATATAAACATACACACACACACACGCACACGCACACACACACACACACACACACACGAATACGAATGCACTTCACTTTTCTTTCCTCAAGTAAAACTTTCTTGGCGAAGCAGGAGAGAAATTCAGGCGTCAGTTTGGAACAAGCCCTGTGGGGTTTTCTGGAATGCCGTAATCCAGTTGCCTCTGTCTAGCTTTAGTTTTACATGCATCAGAGCAAGGATATCCCAGCACTAAGGGTAGACCCAGGTCAGGCAGCCTGAACATAAAGCTTAAGGGTACAATGGAAATAGAAAGATGACTCAGTAGGCAAAAGTATTTGTTCTCTGACAGAGGACCAAGCTTCCTCTCCCAACACTAACGGGGCAGCTTACAACCATCTGTTACTCCAGTTCCAGGGCATCCGACACCCTTTGCTGACATCTGCATGGTACACATATGTAATGTAAACAAAACACTCATAGAGGTAAAATGAAGTAGAACATGCTAGCAACGAAAGCCTTTAGGCTGTGGTGTAAGTGTGAGGATCTGCAGTACGATCCATGTCAAGGCCATGGGTGGTGGGGCTCGCCAGGAAAGTTAGTCCCTAGGGTGTGGGTCGAAGGGAAGTCAGACATAGATATCTCTGGGGCTCATTCATCAGCCATCCCAGAAGTATCAGTGAACTCTAGGTTCAGTGAAAAAACCTGTGTTAGAAAATAAAATGGACAGCCAACAAGGAAGGTGTTACTGTTCACCAATGGACAGCCAACAAGGAAGGTGTTACTGTTCACCTCTGGTCTACATACATACACACACACACACACACACACACACACACACACATTTCTGTGCATTCACATGCATGTGTACATAAAGCCACATGAATGAGAGAATGTATGAGAGAAGAATTAGGATCTTCTGTGTAAGCCTTCGGCACATGGTTCTAAGGCATATTTCATTTTGGTCATTAGTGGTGAATGACACAAAGCCCGGGTTGCTTGATCTCACTTTAAAAATCCCATTGTAGTTCCAGACAAACCTCCAGGATTTCCTCATGGACCACAAAACTTATAGAGATGATTACATCTGAAATACTTGAAAGTCTTCTTTCTCTGTGTTTTATTATTATTGTTATTATTGTTGTTCTTTGTTTTGTTGTTGTTGTTGCTTTCCCAAACCACATGGAATATTCTAGCTGCTCAGTATAGCAGGCTTGCCAGCGTTGCCCTCTTAAGGACACAGCAGCTTTGGAATCATCCAAGAACCCCATCTGCTCACATACTGGCACTGAGCAGCAAGTGGCTCGGAAATCGGGTCATGTACGGGAAGGGCTCTTCCACAGTCCTGGGTGATGGACTACCTTGCTCAACTTTCCAGGCTAGATCCACACTCAGGTGCTCAGCCTCTACAGTCATATTTGTAACTTCAGGTTTGGTGTCCCAGGACCAGATAGGCTTCTACAGAAAAAGATCAAGTCTGCCTAGAAGCCAAGGACCCCGAGGACAATAACAAAACCCAGATGGCTTTCTTAAATACTGATTTCTATCTCCAGTCCTTGGGAAATGAAAGCACCACCCAAACCATCCAAAGCCCACAGCCATGCATGAAGGAAGAAAGGCATCAGGCCCTTCAACTGATTTCCTCCAGGGGCTGCTTCTCACTTCTTCTGAAAACTGAAAACTGACTTGATTTCCTTAGCTGATGGATGGGCCAGTCATGAGAAGCCGCCATGACACCTCAACACTGACACCGGGTAAGCCTCTACTTTATGCCAGGGAGTCGGGCAGGTCTCTCCTCATGCTTGACCTCCAGGAACCTGTTCCGACTTTGTTTCTTCCCAGATCTTAATCTGACCCACAGATCTTATTTCCAGGATAACACCTGTCTTCCAGGCCTTCCAGCTGGGCTCATTTTCCTTCTTCTTTGATTGTTATAAGAACTAACAGAAATCTGGATTACATTTAATCCTTCTAAGTCTTCAGAGCCATTTCCTGTCCCATATTAAGCCCCCTAACTCAGGAGCCTTGTATTGGCCTCTTGAAGGTGTCTTAACATATGTCCTTTCCTAGGAATAGCAGGAAAGGGGAGTCTGGACAATTCCTTAACTAGGGATCAGAGTAAGACATCAACGTTGACAAAACTAAAAGTCAAAACAAGCTATGTTCACCTTTTCAAAAAGTGTATTACCCAGGACTTTAGAATACGGAAGGACTAAATTTTCTTTTTAATGACAATGGGATGGCAGGGAGCAAAGCAGGGGGCACAGCAGCTTTATAAAGACATGGCTGCTGTGGGGAAAGGCTGCTGAAGTTCACAGCCACACTGGAGAATGTCACCACTCTCCAGCCAGTGACTGAGGACTTCCAGTGGTACCTGAAGATAAAAACGTGGCACCTGTGCCGAGACTTCAGAGAAGTGACAGTATTTCCAGCTGATGGACAGCATGACATTGAAAGGAGGCTAAAGCAGTGTCTCCATGGTCCAGAAGCACATGCTGTGTGCACAGGAAAATGGGATTGAAATCGTGAGCAATACCATCAAGTTTAAACACTGAAAACAAGAAGAAACTCCAGACTAGAGTAGAGTTTGAGTGTTGGGATGTTGAACCAATGACTTCCAGCTCCAGGCCGAGTTTGTTGGTGAAGCTGAGGAGACAGGAATGGTGTTCCGGGACAGTAATCTGCATGAAAAGTTTCAGGGGTCTGTGGGAGATCTTCCAGGTTTGCCCATCAATTTGTGACATGCTGAACTGCCTTCCTGAAAACTTGTCCGTATGAACTGACAGGAGACAAGGGGTCCCAAGCAGCAGCCGCCTTGGAGGTTTCTCATTTCTGATAACCGAGCTCCCTCACAGTTTGCTTGTTGGGGTTCGTCACAGCTCCAAGTCCATCAATAAATAGTGACACAAAGATAAAATAAAATAAATAACAGCAGAGCCCCGTGATAACTTAGCAGAAAAAGGGCTTGCATTGTAAGCACGAACAGCAAGGTCTGGTCATCCAGAATCTGGGTTTCAAACATTCCAGGCATGCTGGTGTGTGTGTTTCTAATTCTAGCACTGGGAAAGTAGGGGCAGGAGAATTCCTGGGGCTTGTTGGCCAGTTTGGCTTACTTGGTGAGTTCTAAATCAATAAAAAACCCTGTCTCAATCAATCAGTTGATCAATCTATTATAAAAAGATGGGCAGCATCTGGGGAATGACAGCTAAGATTGTCCTCTAACGCTTATATATGCATGCACATCCACACATATGTGTGTATGCACACACACACACCAATAATAAATTACTACCTGTCATAGTGTCTGTGGGTCAGCAGCCTGTGAGGTGAGCTGTTCCCCTCTGGCTTAGTGGGGCTCCTGAGACTATAAGGGACTCATTGGACTTTAATGCCTGTTCTTGGGATTTGCTCATGTGGTAGCATGTGGCTTTGAGCTGTTGATTTAGGGCTTCATGGTTTTTCTCCATGTACTACCTATGACGTGGGACAAAGTTAAGCTTGGAAAAGAACATGCTTAACTAAGTTTCCACTTTAATTATCCACCCATAGTTTTATTTGCTGTGTCTGTATGTTAGGACATGGCAGAGATCTCATGCCCCAGAATGAGCTTCCCCCCAGGAATGTGAAAGAATGTTAGGATATTCATAAGTGAGTTTTGAAAGGCTCCAACTGTGTATTCCCCTCATCCTGGGTAGTCGGCAGGGAACTAAATTTATGAGAAGCAGCAAATATCGAGAATGGCAACTCATCAGGGCTACCTTGGGTTTGGTTGCCCACACTCTTTGACTGACGTCTAGATAGTAAATATGTCATATGTTGAATTAAGTGGTCTGGCAACATGGTCATGGAACTATGCTTGTTTGAATGTTAATACTTAATTAGACAGATATCACAGTGCTGTGAGTCTCAAAACATTAGATATATCCATTTTAATATATGGTGTAAATAAGATTGGTCCAGAGCTGGAAAGGTGGGTCAGGGAATACGAGCAACTGTTGCTCTCATCGTGGTCCTGGATTCAGTTCCCAGCACATATATGACGGTTCACACTCACCTTAGCTCCAATTCCAGAGTATTTGACATGCTTTGCCAACTTTCACGGGCGCTAGGCATGCACATGGCATACACCCACGCATGCAGGCAAAACGTTCACGCACAGACAAGGAGATAAATGAATCTAAATAAAAGTCTGTCCGATGCTTTAAGTTTTATGTTTATAGATAAACATTTTAATTTAAGCCTTAATTTATTAATCCACTAAGTCTTGAACTGTGATTCAACCCTACCAGAAGTTTATTTTTTTTAAAGGATGTCTACATATAAAACAATAAAAGAACCCAGACTTACTATGTGTAAAGAAGGTTTATAGAAATCCTTTGGGTTTTTTGCCAAAAATATGATAAGAAATAAGATTTTTTTTTTCAGAAGAACAGTACAGTAGTCAATAACTTCTTCTGGAAGACTTGAATTTTTAGATGGAAATCTCAGTGCTGGCCACAAACTATCAGTTGGAGGTTGTAGCGATGCCCAGAATGATGGAGGCCATCACTTTTGTTGCCCACCATGACTAAGATGATAAGACTTTATTGTTGAAGATTCCTCTCAGTTTGGTTAAGGGATACAGACAAATCAATCTTAGCCTCCAACTTCCCAGGATTCTCTTCCTTCCAGTTAACCCTCACAGTGCTGGAGGATGCTGTGCAGCCTGCTGAGAAGGAAAGTGCTTCAGAGCTCTCACCAAGCCCTGAATCAACAGAGACAAGTTGTACCCATTGGTACAGTAGTGGTGTGATGTTCTTGGGGTGAGCAGCTGCCTTCTGATTTGATCTGGGGCCCACTCCACAGGAGAGTTCATGCTCATCTTGTAAACCTGGTCAAAGGTCCACAAGTGGAGAAACCATAAACCCTAGGAGGAAATCTTTTTGTGTGGCTTTGCTCGGTGTTGTCATGATGTCAAGCAGGGCTCTAGAGGAGAGAAGGGTGGTTAGAGGTCACCTGTGTCTAGGAAGGAGGCCATGCTTTTCTTCTGAAGGAAGGAATGAAGGGGAATATGGGAGGGTTAGCACACCTGATAGAACACAGTCAAAATCTATGCTTATCCACATAGATTTGTTCTGCTCCCAGCCTTAGTTGGACGAGTGGGTAGTGGTTGATGCATAAACCTACGTGTGTCCAAGTGCAGAAAATAAGTTACCACAACTGCTCACTGATTCATGGGTCTATACCAACCTTCCCCCTCACAGTAAGTTTAGGGAATGTCTTGGAAAAGACAGTAGAGAGATTTTTGAGATCTGTAGGGTGGGAAAGAAAGCTGTAAAACGCTGTCCACCAGATACGACATGGCTGATACATCAACGAACAACCGATGTGGTCACCTGCCTAAAATCTGCACAAGATCAAGCCCAACAAGATTCCGGCCTGGAAGTGACCTGAGATCCTGAGGATCCACCTCTCGCTAAGGATCTTTTGTCAGTTGACATCTGGTAGAAGCACAAAGATAACTCTTTTTTCAGAATGTATCACTAGCAGATGCCCCAGGCCCCAATGAACAGGCCCATGCCAGTGAACACATGCTCAATGTTGATTACACACTTGGAGGCCATAAACAATAATTTTCAGAGGAGAACATGAAGCCTGGAAAGGACGTAGAAGGATAGAGGGGTGGGAAAGAAGTAGTGGGGACAGGTATAATCAAAATACTTTTGCTATACTTAGGAAATTTTCAAATAACAAATAATAATATTACTTTTAAAGATGAAGAACTCAGGTTATTAGCCAAAATGGCAGAAGTGGACCCAGACATCGGATAAGGGAGAGCGTTATAAAATTGAAAGACCACCTGGGTGCTATGTACATCCTGTGATTCCAGCACTTGGGAGGTCGAGGCCGTACTAAGAGTACAAGGTCATGTATAAATACATGCATGCATACATACATAATTAGGTCACTTACTCACACATTTCTTATTGGCCTGCCAGCATAAGGCAGAGAGATGCATGTCCTTCAAAGAAGAAGACAGCTAGGACAGGTGATATACTAACTGTGGTCACAGACTGGTCGATCTCAGGGGTCTTAACAGCTCGTTTTTACTTTTGCTTTATCACAATATGAGATTCACATGCTTTAAAATTTTATCATCGTCTAGGCTGGGACTGGTGCTGTGACCTTCATAACAGAGATACTACAAAGTCACTCTTTACCTGCCTAAAAAGGAGAGAGAAAAGAGACACAGAAGATGTCAGGGTTTTCTACTTGATAAAATATTCTATCTAAATGTGGATTCCTGCAAAACAGTGCAGGAAATTTGTACCCACCATGCAAATAGGGTTAGCTCGAGTGTGCTCAGTAGAAACAATTGCAGGAGAAAATAATATGGCTTGTGCCCCAAGAAGTGACCAGTGGCCTGGGGTTCCTAGCCTGGATCAGGAGACCAAGCATCTCTGGCCCTGTACTATTTTGAAGATGTGTTCTTCACCTGGCCTTGGTCACCACAACTCATTTCTGGGTCCCAAAGGAAACTCCAGCCTCTACTTTTTACTAGAAAATAAATTAGACTGTCAACAGGGAAGATATTTACTAGTAAAGAAAAAATGATGAAAAAAGCAAACTTTGCATTTATTTTTTCCTCTATAAACAGGAAGAGACTACAGAGGGGCTCAGACCACCTCCACTCCAGAGTCCAACCTGCTCTGTTCCCAGGAAACCACAGAGTGGGAGAATACATTCAAAATGATAATCACATACGCAACTGTTGGGCTATAGGATGGAGAATTATGGGAAGAGTCATGGTGAGGGCCTGGGAGGCGGGGAGGGCGTGAGCAAGGTGGACTGGATGCACAGGGATACTTGCTCGGCATCCAGCCTTCAACATCAGTATTTCTGCTAGTGAGCAAAGGGTGAAGCAAAGTGAATTAACTGGAGTGAGAAGAAAAATAAAAGGAAAGAAAAAGGAGAGGAGAGGAGGGGAGAGGATAGGAGAGGAGAGGAGAGGAGAGGAAAGGGAAGGAAAGGAAAGGAAAGGAAAGGAAAGGAAAGGAAAGGAAAGGATCCTAACAGAGTCTTTATATAAGGTTTCAACTTTACAGTGTTGAAGCTTGGGGAGTGACAAGGCATTTAAGGTTGTGCCTTGGGCATGACTTGGACAGCTATGAGAGAGAGAGAGAGAGAGAGAGAGAGAGAGAGAGAGAGAGAGAGAATGTTGCATACTTAGCGTCTTTATAAAGATTGCCAATACAGAGGATGCAGCCTAAATGTACAGTGAGTTTCAACTCTGACCAAATATAGTATGAGAGTCTTCTGGGAACCTTTAATGCTGCTCACTCCAGGCATCCAATTCCAGATCGTAATAATATAAATAATAATAAACCTTATCATAACAGTTGACACAAGAACTGTACTGTGTTTTCAAAACACCTAAGTTTATTCTACCGTGCCACAAAGAAAAATCTTCTAGGATATTTCCCAATCTCAAACATGCTTTAGAATGACTTGGTTAGTTGTTACAAAGGCCACTTCAGAATCCTCAGCGGGACTCAGAAATGCGCTTCTCAACCGGTCTGCTCAGCAACCATGACAAAGATAGTGGCCGCTCTTCATGGCTGGCTTTCTGGTGTTAATTGTTTTTCTCCTCTCTGTGACCAACTATTTAACAAGAAACAGCTTTAGAAGTGTTTATTTTGGCTTAAGTCTTGATGGCACAATCTGCTGTGCTGGTTACATTATTTTTAGTAGTAGTCTAACATGGGGTGGGTGGTCTTACTAGGTCCACGGGCAGGAAACAGAAAGAGAGATGAATAGTCATATTCCAATAATTTTTTTCTTTTTTCGGGGGTCTAAGACCCCAGCCCATGAGATTCTGCCACTCTTGTTCCTGGCAGACCTTCCCATTGCCAGTTAAACTTCTCAGGAAACACCCTCACCTCACGACTGTGCCTAGAGGTGTTTCCTACGAGAAAGGCCAGTGGAGCTGGCAGTAAAGACGAACCACCATGACTGTCATGTGTCACTTTATGATGAAAGATGAGTCATAGGAGGTATAGAAGAGAAAGCGTTGATAGAGGATTGAGATAAGCATGTGTGAAGCCAGAGACTTGGAGGCTGGGGGAAGGCTTTGGTTGAGGACATCCTCTAAGCCCTTCATAGAAGCAGCTACAGATGCCTGCACTCTTCAGAGAGTTAGAGAAGCCCACTGGGTAGTGCTATGCTTCCTGAACTCACTCTGTTTCCAGGGCAAGTGAGTACCTGCCTACATCAACATAAAGAAAGTCTGTTAAAACTTCCTGAGAAAGGACACTAAAAAAGGCCGAGGTGCCTGACGATGTTCTTATAACGATGAGAAAGGTACAGAATTGGCAGCGGACAGGATAAAATTCGTTGTGCCTTCTCCAAGTAAACTGCTCTCCTTTCAGAACCACTCAGCATCTTAGAAAGTGAGGCCTTTGAGAAACTGTCCGTGTGTGTGCGTGTGTGTGTGTGTGTGTGTGTGTGCGTGTGTGTGCATGTGCATGTGCATGCATGAAAATAGGCTATGTTCGGGTTTGTGTGCAACCATGTGCATATGCTTACTAATGCGAGCATGTGGGTGTGCTATGCTGGCAGACGCCAGAGCCCAATGTCTTCTATTGATCTCCACTTATTTTTTTGAAACAAGGTCTTTCAGGGCATCTGGAACTCACTGGTTTGGCTAGACTGGGTGACTAGCAAGCCGTACATAATCTCCTGCCTTCATTTTTTGGGGGGCTGGGATTATAATCGTGAACCACCAAACTTGACTTTTGTAAGTAGGTTCTATGGATTGAGCTTGAGTCCTTAAGACGGAAAGGTGAACACTTTGCTGACTGAGAGCTTTCTCTCAGCCCCAAGAGCTGTCAATTTTGAAGACACAGATGTATACTTATAGTCGTAACCCCTGTCTCTCTCATGGTCTGTCCATCTGTCATCACAGAGAGCTCTCATTCTGCAGCATGGGAAATGTTGTCTATGTTCTCTGTGCGTAGCACGGTGGTGGGCTCCTAGCCTGCCTCATGTTGGGTTCATGTCTAAGAGGTAATGCAGAAGTAAAGAAAGTTCTGCTGGCTGAGGCTTGTCATGGAGTCAGGGTGAGAAGACACTCTGAGCTACAGCCAGACCAGGGAGGTCCACGCCACACCTCACCTACAAGAAGTAACTTGGGAAAGAGAAAGATGAACCACCTGATTCGGTCCAAGTCACCTCTTATCACTGATAGTGCCCCAGGCACTGTTGGGCTCAGGCCTGACTAATAGGATTGGGCTGCCCTGCCCACTTCCCATGGACCTGGAACTCTCTGCAAGATGTCCTGCCTAAGAATGACTAAGCCAGCCAGAATTCCCTATCTGATGGGATGTCTGTTCCGAGCAGAGCAGCTGTACTTGTGAGAGAAAATATAAAGTCCAGGACCAAATCTAGCAGGCTGATGCAAGCCTTCCAAATTCCCCACAGTGCTATAGATGGAAATATTAACTGATTGAGTCCTTCCAACAAAAAGACATCCTGGAATCCAGTCCCTTTTAGGAAAAGTAAGGATGCTCATCTGTCTTGTCACTGGTGTTTAGATTTTGGGGTCACATAGCGAGTCTAGAGGAAACCCATGATGGAATTCTTCTTGCTCCAGGTCCAACACCTTTGGTATTAGTGGTAAATCTGCATGAGAAATCATTGGCTAGTTTTTCAAGTGGAAATTCTAGAACATTTGAGCTGCAAATGTTTCCAAGAGTCCTTTCCTGCCACCACTGACGTAGAAGGGTGCTAAGTGCTTTGAAGGTCAATATATCTGAGTTAATGTGTTGGGGGGGGGTCTAACTTAAACCAAGTGCCATTCACTTGGCTGAAAAAAAAAAGAGTACAGATTATCATCGTTAGTATACATGTTTATTGCATTTCAAAAATAATGTTTAGGATATACTGAGTGAAATAAAAATATATTCATTAAATTTTCACGTTGCAGTTCTACCAAACGGCTTCCTTCTAGACAGGATATGTCCACTCAGCCAACCTAGGAAAGAGTTATCTGTTTGGTTTTTAGTTTGTTAAGTGATACCCCTCTGTTGTACTAGCCAAGGTATTTTTCCTACTTTTTCTAGGCTAATATTATAACGTCAACCCCTTGTTCCCTGGGGCCCTACATTTTGATTTTTGAACCTTTGTCTGAAGTCTTCTCCACAGACATAACCAGACCTCTGCCAGCTCTTCCCGGGGTCCCAGGCTTTCCTCCCTGCACACTTCATTCAGAAGGGCCCCACTTCCTCCTGCCTTTCTGCTGTTCCCTCTGTTTAAAAAAACTGTTCCTCCTTTCACCTGTATCTTGGAAGCGTGGCTGTTTTCAGAATTCAGTGCAAGGGTTCCAATTGAAGCCACCTTCCCCGCCCCCACCTTGTTTTCTAGGCCAGGATCCCAGCTGCTGGGAGCTGCCAGAGCACAGAACTTGCTGACAGGAATCCTACATGTCCATTCCTGGCACTGTAGTATCTGACCTGGAAGAGCAGGAAATGAGTCTCACAGACTGAATGTAAGGCTTTCTGCCCAGAGACCCAGATATCCAAAGGGTGTGAGCATAAAAAGGAAGAGGGGTCCTTAAACCATCACCTGGAATAGGTGTCCTCCCATCTGTCCTACCATCCATGAGGAAGGCAGCAAAGCAACCTCGGCAGTCAGGCAGAGAGGCAGAGCTGCTGAACCTGGAATTAATTCTTGTCCTCTTCACTTCTGTATCTCTTGCAAAGCTGTACCAATATTTTCTAGTATCTCCCCATACTCCATAAATCCAGTCTATCAGTGCATGCTGGTACCCACACCCTGAATGCATTTGCAGCTTTCTGATTGGCCTCATTTGGTCAATGGTTGCCACTTTTCTTTGGCACAGTCATGGTCATTTCTCTTCTTCTGGATGACCACCTGTTCGGGTCCACGATCTAATCCTCTCCACACTGAAGACAGAATGATGTTCATTGAGATGCAGATGGTATCACAACACACTACGGTCTTAACACACTCCCTGCTGCAGCTCAAGGACCAGTTCTTCTCTACAGGAGCCTAGAGGGCCTAGATTCCTGCCCAGTCATCCATGCTTCCTGTGTTCTGCATGTCCTCCAGGTCTCTGAGCATCCCCATCTAACGCCCAGGCTTGGGTTTCTGGGCTGAGCAGCCTCTGAATTTCTCTTTCCCAACACATGTCATGACAGCCATGTCTTGCTTAGCTCAGGGACCTCTTCAGAGAGGTGTCACATGAGCAGAGACCTTGGACACACATCTTGATCCTCCAACTTGTTCCCTGTTATAATTCCTTGCTTGACACTTGTCATTATTATGTTCTTATTCGAACATCTTTCCTCCTTGGTGAAGTTGCTGTGTCTAGATCTGTGGTTTTCAACCTTTCTAATGTCAAGACCCCTTACTACAGTTCCTCCTGTTGTGGTGACTCCCCGCCATAAAAATATTTTCATTGGTACTTCATAATTGTAATTTGCTACTGTTATGAATTGTAACGTAAATATCTGATATTCAGGATGGCCTTATACATCCTGTGAGTCATTATATGGGTCATGACCACAAGTTGAGAGCCACTGCTCTAGGGGAAAGAGATGACTTTAGCTTTTATTTCCTGAAGAATGTCTATTTATGGGCCTTGGAAATTTATCAGCAGGTAAAGTTGCTTAAATGTATTAGCCAGTGATCTGAGCTCTATCCCTGGAGATCCACAAAAATGGAGAGCCACAACTCTACACAGATATCCCCTGACCTCTTCACATGCATCATGTCATTAGTGGTCCTGTCACACATGTAATACACACACACACACACACACACACACACACACGTATACCAGTAATAAGTAATATATTTTAAAAAGCCAATTCCATAGAAAGCAATCAGACTTGCCGAAAGTATAGATAAATTATTTTGAACATAAACTAAAATGATAGATCCTGATAGCTCAACCCTGTTTATTAAGGAGCTAAAACTGAAACAGGTTTTCAAACTAGATAACAAAGACAGATAGGCTGGGTACTCAGTATATCACTGAATATCCCATATAGTGTAATGCATTATACATTATGGATACTTTATAATGATATGATATCAGTAAAACAGATATGTAATAAAATATAGATTATTGTATTAGGTAAAGATTATTTTAACTCCATAGTTGAACAGCCGGTTCATTCTAAGAAATTGATAGCATTTTTTAAATTTGTGTGTGCGTGTGTGCGTGTGTGTGCATGTGTGTATGCGTGTGTGTGTGCATGTGTGTATGCGTGTGTGTGTGCATGTGTGTGTGCGTGTGTGTGTGCGTGTGAGTGTGCGTGTGTGTGCATGTGTGCGTGTGTGCGTGTGTGTGCATGTGTGCGTGTGTGTGTGTGTAGAGTACATGTGTGGTGCATGCCTCCAAAGACCAAAAGAGGGCATCAGATCTCTTGGAGTTTGGATTCCAGCTGACTATGAGCCACCAGATGTGGGAGCACGGAACCAAGTCTGGTTCTCAGGAGGAGCAGTGAGCACTCTGAACCACTGAGCCAGCTCTCTAGCACTGAGCTTATTAGTTACAAACAACGAGTAGGACCCTGTGACAATTTTTCCTTGCACTGATGCAACTATAGATGCATAATTTTCTTCTTAAAAAGCTCCTTACGACGTTGTGCCAAGCCTCGGTGTACCTCTCATTGCGATGAGCAGAACCAGACTTCTAGATTCACTAACGACCGTGCCAAGCCTGTATAAGGAGTAAGGCATAATTTCTTCTAAGGTGTTTGGCGCCTCACCTCCATGGCCATTGTGAGAGAGCAAATTAGTACTGTGAACCAGTGTAGTGGAGATCTTATTTTCAGATTAATCCGGATACGAAAATTGATCTTTCTCTCACCATCTTTCAATGAAACAAAAATGGCTTCTCCCTATGCCTTTCATCCAAGGACGGTCAATAGAACACCTTCAAATACAAGCCACCTTGATTCTACATTGTGGACTCTGCGTTGTAGAATGGCCTATGGTATAGCTGTGATTGCAAGTGTAGGCTCTCATTTGCTTCTCCATAGCTTTAGGTGCGGTCCACACCATATACAAGTGGAAATCAGGCTGCAAACTTGAAAGACAGTTGGACTATACCGGGGCCGTGTGGTGGGGGTGGATGAAATGTTTCATTATTGAATGAAGAGACAGATAAAGGGCTAAGTTCAAAATAACAGAGTTTAAATTTACTGCAGATGAGAAGTTCTTTAAAACATATTCCATTTACTTTATTCTCTTTTATTTTTGAAATCTTCATGCTTGTTTATGTGAAATATGATGGCACCATCTTTCCACTGCTTCCAAACTGCTCTTCTTTTCCTCCCATCGAGGCCCCTTTCCAGTTACACACTTTTTTTTTTTGATAACCCGCTAAGCCCAGTTACGGCTGCGTGCATGTGGGATCCCCTGCTGGAGCCTGAGAGGCCATATCTTCAAAAGTGAATGAATCTCCCTCCATCAGCAACTATTAACTGCCAATAGTTCCTCAGTAAGGGGTGAGAGGTGATGCTGGCATGGGCTTTTACGGGTCCTGTGTGGCTGACCACAGCTTCTTTGAGTCTGAGTACCATGGTCACATCACTTCTGGAAGACAGCAAACCACAGCACACTCCTACATCTTCCAGTTCTTGCATTCTTCCTGCCTCCCCTTCATGGAGTGACACAGAAATCTAATTTATGGATGGATGACCGAACTCTGTTTCTCAGTATCTTGTTCAGCTCTGCATCTCGAGTGTTCTTCTGATGGCATGCATGTTGTTAAATGGTAGAAGGGTTACTAGGTATGCCTTGACACGTGAGTCCTTACAGTATGATTTCTTAAGTGAATAGTAAGGAGACTGTCATTTCTATGGCAGAGAGTGTGTCCCGTCATTCTGAACAGATCATTTCAGGATGGCATCCTTAAGCTACAGTATAAATGCATACATGAAAGAAGAGGACCCCGCTGATCACTTTGCCTAAGGAGAGAGAAGTCATGATCTAGAGACCTCGGACTAAACCCAAACAGATGTTTATACCTTAGCAAAACATCACTATTTTAATTTACTCATGCATGGTATCTCTGGTTCTGATTGGCTAAATGAATGAAGACAGTTAAAATGTAACCCAAGACTTAGAGGGACACGGGTCTTTGTACTCTGTGACCACATGTAATAATCTTACAGGCATGCTAGCATCCTGCGGGTCTTAGCCAAAGGAAAATTTGCTTTGGTCGATACTGTATAGTCACTTAAGTCTCCTGGGAGCTTTGTGCCTGTACACAATAACGGAGAGACACCAGGCTTCATGAACCCCAAGGATATTGGCAGTTGGAAATGCTGCTAGCTTCTACCATGGCTACCTTCTGTCATTTGGCTAGAGAATAAATAGACAAATAACATCTTATTCTAGGAATATTTGCCTGCACCCTAACATGTGGCCTCCCAGGTGGCTAAGGCTGGACCTGTGGGCTGCAGGCTACCCTGAGCAGACGGAGGGACAACTGAATGTCTGGGTGGCGTGATGTCCTGCCAGAGCCTGAGCCTGGAGCATGGAGATCGCAGATGTCCCTCCCAGACAACAAATCACTGCACACGCTCTGCTTTGGGGGGAAGGTGGCTGGGCTTGAGTTCCAAACAGGCTGGGCAGTGATCCGACCTGACCACACACCATGTGTTGCACACGCCAGGGTGTATTTCTCTCCAAGTACAGAATAGTTTAGAAAATGCATTCCCCCCCTTCTGTCTCTAGCATCCGTAGCTCCATCCTTTGTCTTTTCTTCCCTCTGACCTCCCTGGACTCCTGTGTGGGTCTGTTGGGAACTCTGTTTGTTCTCCTTTTAGTGGTCCTGCTTGGGACTATGGAGAAGTCAGTTGTATGGGACCAGTCATTTTTCCTCATTCAACTCTGTTTCCAGGCATCCCAGGCAACCCACCCACCTCCTTCTGTGGCCTCCAAGCTTGTGCAGAACATTGCTACACTTTGCCTTGGATTTCACATAGCGTGTACCGACCTGATCAAAGCCGATTGCTCACACAGACAAAGCCTAATCTTTTTATTTAAGATAATTTTATTTTTATTATAAAGCGTATGAGTGTTGGTTTACATTATGCATGCATACTAGGGATGTGCTTAACGCCCATGTAAACTAAAAAGGACACCATATCCCCAGAAACTAAAGTTACAGGTGGTTGTGAGCTGTTCTGTGGGTGCTGAGAACTGAACCCACCCAGGTCCTTTGCAAGAGCAGCCAGTGCTCTTAACCACTGAGTCATCTCGGCCAGAGCCGTCTCTTCAGTATCCAGATCCCAATCTTTATCCAAACACACCAACAGGCGAATCCTTCCTGAACCTCCACAGTCTTAGCAAACGATTGTTTTCTCCCATTAAAAACTGAATCCAGATTAGACCGGTTATTTCAGAGACGAACTCTGACTCAAAGTTCCCACTTCCCTGAGCCAGAGCTGGAGGTGAGCGTGTTCAATATTCAAAGACACTCTTATTCTCAAGATCATAGGGAAGGGGACATTCCCGAGTCCTGCCTGAGAATCTGCATCCTGGGCATCTCGTGCCAAGAGCTCCCTGTGCCCTGCATCTTCCAGAGGATGATCGTACTAACATAAGGCAGGATACAGAGAATTGTGGAAAAACACAGCCACACTTTTGAGGAAGGGCATCGCTTCTGAGAGATGCTTTCTAGGCAGTTCTGCTGCCACGCAAGCAAACTGAAGCTGTCTCTGACGTCACTAGGTGCCGTCATCATATGGAGCCACAATCACATATGCGCCCCGTTGTCAATCTAAACCTTGCTAGTTGGTGCACGGCTGCATATAAAATGGCAAGTACTCTTCCTCTTCCTCAGTTTGTTTTTTGATCTTGTTAGTGGTGGATTGAGGATTCATACCCAGAGCAGTAAGAGGAGAGGTTTTGGGGAGGGAAGGGGTTGAATTCACACAGAATGAACAAGTTTCTGCACACACAGTAGCTAGGGAAGCAATCTATATGAACAAAACACAAGAAGTGACGGCTGGATGGTGGAGTGAATCTCACTCTGGACTAAAGGATATTCTCCAAGGTGTCCAGAGAATGTGCCTCCCACCACCTTGATCCCACACCTTGCACACAGTACTATTGTTCTCTACTGGTGGTTTCTCCTGTCATGGGTCAAGTTCCCCCAGTGGCTACTGTCACTCATCCTTCATGGCTCTGACAGCAATCAGAGTTACTGATTTAGAATTCTTGCCTCCGTTCCTTCTGGCCCAAGAGTCCTGCTATCATGCTGCCTTTCAGCAAAGGCCACTTGGAGGGAAGAGTCTGCAAAGTTCATGCTTCCTTCTCCACTCAGCGTTGCTTCTTGGAGGTGAGATAAGTCATGCCAGCTGTCAGACATGAAGTCAAGCCATGTGTCAGACTGCGTGTAACAGGAAGTCTAGTCTCATGCAAGGAATCTGCGGACTCCATCACATGCCTGCGCTGTGCTGGCTGCAGAGTCTTGACTTTTTGCCACAGCACTGGTCCACGCTTATCCCCTGTTCGTTTCAGATAGGCACAACTGAAACTCTGAGCTCCAGTGCCCTGTCAGCTTCCAACTATTTCCTTGCCTTCTCTCCGTGTTGCTAGATTCGTCAGCTCTATTTCCTCCTGGGCGTTCTGGGAAATTTGTCTGGGAGCTAATCTTAAAGAGTCATTTTAAGAGGCCACCAGGTGTGCCACACTGTGCCAAGCAGGTCCCACAGTAGACATTGAAGCCCTAGAAGCAGACACAGGTCCCACAGTAGACATTGAAGCCTTCGACAGCAGAGTGTAATAACCTCTACAAATGAGGCCAGCATAGAGACGCTCAGCGGGATTCAAGGTCTGACTGGACTCTGAACCCGAGTTCGTCTCATGTGTGAATGAGTTCTGTACTTTCCTTGTGTCACAGAAGACTTCGACATTGACCTCACTCATTTCCCTCCAAGATCAAGAGTGGCAAGAGTGTCTCTCCAACAATGTCAGAGAAGATCTTTCTCTTCGGTACCATCACAACAGAGGGACCCCAGGATGCCCTCGGCCTTGACACAGTGTCTGCATGAACAACTCCTTCCTCTGGCTTCTCTCTGAGGATGAGTTCCAGGTCTACCGAATTTAGTTAACAAGTTCCAAATAATATGACTGTCATGGATACTTTCAGAACGTTGTGTGTTCAAAGCATGTAAAATGGCCGGAAATTGGGAAGTTTGGGAGATGTGCCTATTCCCAGACAGTTACTGATTCCTCTAGGAAGGTTTGAACCCACTTTGCTGTATCTTGGAAATCACAATGAAATACCACTTTAAGTTTCAGGCTGTGTTCACTATTTTGTTTTACATTCAAGTAATTTTTCTTCAGTCTACAGCTTCCAAACTGTGTATTTCTGCACCCATTGTCAATCTAGTCTTCTGGGATAATAATGTGCTAACAATTTGAAGAGAATTTATATATTAAAAAAATAAATCTGCAGACTATTTTTTTTTTTTTGCAGGGCAATCTAATTGCATTGAATTTCGGATACAAAGTTTTCCCATAATCTGAGTTTTGAGTCCCTTGGCCCTAGTGAAGCCAGACACTGAAGACTGATGTATTTTGAACAGTGGGTTTGTGCATGCAGTGTGAGCACAGAAAGACGACAAAGTGTGAGGGGACTGAGTAGGCGGCACATGAGGTGAAGAGTTAATGTATATAAACTATGGAAAACCAGAGCAGTATACTGGAGTGGCATCCATGAGCCTCATGGGAAGAGTGATATGGCTGGATCAGAGAAAACTGAGGTAAAGTCCACTTCCTACTAAAGGAATAATAACACCAGCCTGAGGCCATCCCTGAGTGTAGGAGCTGTAGCTGTGACTGCTGGAAAGACTGTGATGGGATCCTTCACTCCTTCACAGCCAATGAAATTAATGTGTCAAATTCCTCACATGCGGAGCCTGCAAGCTGTGCTTGAATGTAGGGTCTTTCATGTAGTGACAAAAGTTGAGTGGGGTTGACCTGGGTGGCCCTAACCTACTGTGAGTGATGCCCTCATAGGACAGGGATGCACAGGGATGGCAGCATGAAGAGGTGGCATGAAGACAGGAAGCCACCTGCACATCAAGGCCAGGGATCTCTGGGAAAGCATGGCAGCTGCTAGTACCTTGATCTTGATCTTTGAGCCTTCAGAACTGTGAGGAATAACTGTCTGCAGGTCACACAGGTTCTGTCCCTGTGATACTAAAGTTCTGAAGGACTGATACGCAAGTCTTACTTTGTAGAAAAATTCAAACCGTCATAAATTCACACACGGAATCTTTATAGACTGACTTTACATCATGCATATGTATGGGGTACGGAGTGTCTGTATATGGGCATGTTATGTTGCCTGTGTGTGTGTGTGTGTGTGTGTGTGTGTGTGTGTGTGTGTGTGTGAACATAGGAGTCATAGGAGTCTGAGGTTATTCACTGAGGCGAGATCTCTCCGTCAAACCCACTGCTGGTGTCTATGGCTAATCGTTTAGACAGCTTGCTCCAGAAGCCCCTGCTTCTGAGAATAGTCTTACAGATGGGCCTCCACAGTCACCCAGCATTTACCTGGTTTTCTGGATATCTGAACTCCCATCTTCCCATTCTTTAGCCAGCCCTTAGCCACTGAGCCATCTCCCTAACCCATACAGGCTTAATTTTAAATAACTTACTTCACACTTTTTCGTTCTGTATCCAGAGTGTTTCCTTACTATTCCAACAGTCTGCTATTTGATTACATTCGATTCTTATGATTTCCTAACTTTCTTAAAAATAAATTATTTTATAAAAGGGGAGGAAGCATCCTATTTCCAAACCAGGAATCCTCTTTGCATTTCTCAGAAAGTGTACACCATGTATCCATAATAAATTTCATAATCTATAGTGATTGCAAGATGGCTAGAGCTGAAGTCAGATAAGAGTAAGCAAAACCAGTTTTAATGAATAGGACTAACCAGACCAGTCCCCACAGACAGTCTCAGGGAGCTTCTCGAATTTTGGTAGCAAAATTTGTACGTTGGCTGAAAGTTTAGTAGAAAGATTGTTATTCTATCATGGTCAAAGTACAAATGTGCTTTTACACATTCCACAGCATCTGTTAACCGGGTGGGGATGGGTGGTCCTTCTACATACACAGGGCTCACCCTGTCCGGTCCCCAGTAATCTATGACATGGGACATCTGGGATGTCTGTTTCTGTAAAAATGGCATCTTTCTCTAAAAAATCCCAAAGTCAATTCTTTTCTACAACTGCCATCAATGTCAAACAATGTGAGGGAACACTAGAGGGACAGATTGCTTGTTCCAAACAACCAGCTCAACGGAGCAGCAAGCACTAGCTAGGTTATCAAACTTCAATATTCCTGAAAGGATATTAGCCTTCCATAGGTTACTGGACAAAGAGACACTGAGCTGTATCTTCTGGCAACAAGGATGTATTATAAAACCAAGTAGAAACACCCGTCTCAGCCTCTATAAGAGCCTAAACTGAACATTAAGAGCCATGGGCACATGCTTTTCAGGGTTAATGAGGAAGGACCATTCTTCCTGGATGGAGAGGTGGCTGGAGCTAAAGTGGATGTGCAGGCAAACCACTGTGGGGTAGATATGATTAACAACAGAAGTGGGTGGAGCCATCTACATCACACTATGTGGGGGGCCTGGTGTGGGATTTCTTGACGATATTTGAGCTTCCCAGAGCACATCCTTAAGACTCACAGTCTAGGCCCAGGGTTTTGGCCAAATCCCAGAGTCAGGTAGGGCTGGGGGGTTATGGCTTTATTTCCCTTTGATCAGGAGGGACTATGAAGCAGGGTTAGGCTGGAGTGGGTGGCTACGGACTCCAGCAATGGCTGAGTCTCACCCCACAGGGCGTGACTAACAGGAGGCAGACTTGGCCCAACCTTCCTCTGATTTGGATGGAAGGGAATTTGAGACAATCACGGCCCCCAAAGCAGCCCAGTGACTCTCTGATATTGGCAGGGGGCGGTTTCATGACCCACAAGGTCTTTTTCATGTCCGATGTCTGTACTAAAAGGCATAGTTTTCAGATTGGTTTAAGCTGACAGTCGGTCTGTGGGGTTCTTGGATGCAATGCTTAGCTTGCTTTATTTTTTTTTAAAGTATATTTATTTTATTAAATTAAAACCAAAGCACTATCAGCCAACAGAGAAGGGAATAAAGAGAGAATTAATTGTCCCCACCGTTACTTGGCTGCTAAATTCCTGAGGCATGGGGAAAACTCCAAAACTCACTGAGAGCTCACCAGGCCATGTTAATTTTGGCAGTATCATGGTCACACATGGACAACAAACTGTTTGGGCAACTTAGTCATAGCTGGTAGGCTTGGGTATTCTAGCAACCTCCAGAACATTCTATAAAACAAGAACAAAACAGAAGGTTTGATAGATGTACCTGCATGGTATCAAGTTACCAATATGTAAAATCAGTCATGACAGGAGGTTAGCTTATGGTTACCTTCTGGGGGCATAAAGAATATGATCAAACTAGATTGCACGTAAAGAAATATATTGTTTTCCCCTCTCTAAAGACCGGAGCTGTCTATCTTAATGATACCATGAAGCCGAATGACACAGAGAAGCCCAGTAGGGACAGACAGTTGAGAAATATCTCCCTGGAGAATGTCAGGACACAGGAGCATCCTTTGCCATGCAGACATCTATCCAAGGCTTTGCCAGGAAAAACACTTGTATGTCCAACAGTTATAGCTTGTATATCTCTAGATGGATCTCAAATTTATGTGTTTGTTCAAATCCGTCAATAAAGAGAAGCTTCTGTGAGAACCAAGCAGATGGGAGACCTAGTTCTGTAGTTATCACAAGCTCAAGTTTCAGCTCTTCCTCCTGAGTGGGGATGGCCTCGAACCTGGTACGTCAAAGGTCCCACACTCTCATATTGTCTGGAGTCCAGGCGGAGGCTGGATGAGATGGCCACACCACATCAGGAAGATCTTGTACACCACAGTAAGGAAAGCTAGCCACACCTAAGAAGTGGCAGAGCAAGTCAGATGGATTTGGCACCTGCAGGAAAATGTTCTTCCAGGCCAAATAAACACATCAGTTAATAAGATGATGTAATTGAACCGTCTTTGTGTGTGAACCCTACACAAGTGGATTCTACTGTTACAGAATTAACAAGGTGTTTCTGCCTTCTGTCCAGAAAGTTGAAGTGTGGTTGTGTATGTGTGTGTATGTGTGTGTGTGTGGTTGTGTATGTGTGTGTATGTGTGTGTTTGTGTATGTGTGAGTGTGTGTGTGTGTGTGTGCACATGCATGTGTGTACTCCTGCATTGGAGGCTAGAGAACAATCTCAGGCATTATTTCTCAGGTACTAGCCACCTTGACTTTTCAGACAAGGTCTCTCATTGGAACTCACTGAGTAGGCTCTGTTGGCTGTCCAGTGAGTCCTGGGGACACACCCATCTCTACTTGACCAGCATTGAGATTATAAGTGAGCACCCCAATATCTAAAATATTTCAATGTGGGCTCTGGGGGCTGAACTCAGGTTCTTCATTCTTTTATATCAAACCCTTTACCCAGTTAGATATCTAACATGTACATACACATCTAACAAAAAGGTGGAGATCAGGCCAAGGTAGATGCAGTCCCGGCTCTGGTATATGCTCTTATTAGTATCTGCAGGTATTAGCGTGGCTGGGACAGATGGTGGGTGAGCAAAGGGCATCAAGACTGCCCACCTGTGTTCTTCCTCCCATGATCTGTGCAACGCATAAGCCTATGAATCAGGAAAGGAATGTTGTCAGTGACAGTGTGATCTGACTTAAGGGAAGTGAAGGTTTGTTGATAGGTAACGTCTTTACCATCCATCATGAAGATAGTGATGGTGGTGGTGGTGAGGGTGGTGGTGGTGGTGATGGTAGTGGTGGTGGTGGTGGTGAGGATGATGATGATGATGATGATGACAATAGTGACATTTTTTTTCTTCTCCAGGGAGACTTTGTAGTAATCAAGTACAGGCATTGAATTAGGTAGGCTGGGGCTTTAGAAAGCACTAAGGGAGGCAGTCCTCACCCTGAAGTCTGGAGAAGGAAGCCCCTCAAATCTCAGACTTTCCAGATGGTCAGAGGCTATGTGTTCCGATTAGTGGAGGGGCAAAAGTCCTACAAATGGCAATGAACCCCACTCAGGAAAGTCCAGGGACTTCCCACTTGAATGAGCATCTTTCTGTTGACTCCAAGTTTCAATGTGAGCAATATGAGGGACTCTTGATGTCTGATTCTTTTTCTTTGAGACAGGGTCTCTCCTTGTATCTCAGGCTGCCCATGGACTCATATCGTCCTGCCTCAACCTTTCACATTTTGTTGTGTGCGGACAAAATCACCACCCCTGGGCTAAGAACACTTATGCTTTCTATGGTTATTTATTTATGAGAAAGACTGGGCTTCTGTTCTTTTTGTAGAATTACATTAACAGATCTACTTGTTACATAGACACGACTGAGAACATCATGTTGGTAAGATGGCTTGCCCCCCGCCCCCAGGAGAAAGAACACCCCTCGTGGACAGGCATCCAGATTATAAAAGCTCCTATAACTTACAATTGAGACTCTCTGCTTTATGCTTTTAGCTCAAGACGTGAACTCTCAGCATACTGTTCTTGCTGCTGCATCCAGCATCTGTTGTCATGTCTCTCTGCTCTGCCAGAGTAGACTTGTCCCTTTGGAACTGGAAGCTAAATCAAAACTCTCTTTCTTAAATTGTTCTTGATTATGGTGATTATCACAGCCATAAAAAGGTAGCTAACACACAGAGACACACAGCATAGAACACACAAACACACATACTCAAACATACACACCCCAGAACACACTCATACCACGGAACACACACACCTCAGAACACACACACACACCACAGAACACACACATGCCACAAAACACACACACACATACCACAGAATACACACACCACAGAACACACACACACATACCACAGAATACACACACCACAGAACACACACACACATACCACAGAACATACAAACACACACCACAAAACACATACACACACCCCACAGTGCTGAAGATTATTTGAATGATCGGGTTTCATGAGGTCACAGAGTGATACCTGGGGATTCAGAAAAAAACCCATAGCAGCCTCTGTAGAAACCAAGATCGAATCAGTTCTCAGGAATTCAGGTGTCTCTGTGGTGCCGCTTGCTTGAGACCTGAGTCTCTTTATCTCCCCCCATCCCCCAATCTTCCTCCTTGATCACCTTCCTTGCTGTTTTGCTTCTATCACGAGCACCCTCGCTAACTATTCCTTGGTGGTGAGTAAGGTGACACTTTGCTCTGACACCCGTTGACTCTTGACCATCTATGTGGGTTCAAGTTCAAGAGCTCTTGGCACCAGCACTGCCTAACCCAACCCTCTTACCCTGACCATTCCACACAGAATGGAGGTGCCTGAAAAAGATTGCGTTGGCTTTCTCTCCTTCGAATGTATGGCCCTGTCCTATGCAATCTTGGGGTAACGTGGGAACTTGGAAACTGGAGGCAGTTGGGTTCACATGCTTATGGCTATTTCCACGTCTAGTTAAAGGGTGCTGCTTCTCCCCATGTGTCATGGTTTGGCCGCCAGTAACATGCATCCTGCCCACGGGATTAACTCACCTGGCATCCTGGCAGGTGAGAGGTGGGATTAAAGTTCATGTTGGGAAATGAATATGTCCCCGTTGCTCCATCTTGGTAGTAGAAACCTTCACTAGACATACGCCCTCGGGTGCAAAGCAGGAAAGCTGATCTATGGAATTTTCTTCCACTTAGGAGCCTGATATCTTAAGAAAGACTTGTTCTCACTAATACCTGGCACAAAATGTAACTATATCCTGCCAGTAACATATTAAGTCATAGAGTGTGTGTCCAGGAATAAACACAATGTGTTGGTGTCTTCTTCTAATGGAATTTCATCAGCAGGGTCCCACCTTGAGTACAGTGATAGCCAGCTAAAGCCACTTAAGATGACCCCTCTATGCGACACATGTGACTCTGGGTTCCTTGCTCTAGGGAATTTCAAAACTCCATATAATCTAGTCAGTGAAGTAATTATGTTCGTAATTCTGCACTCAGGGGGCCAAGGCAGGAGGATTGCTATGGACAAGGCCAGCCTGGACTATAAGACATGACACCATCTCGTAATGAGAACAACAATGGAGTTTATAGAATCTGCACACGAGTGAGAGAAACTAGTCGTCAGATGTTAATAAACCAAGATCAATGAATGAACGACTGTAAAGCGTGAATTGTATACTCTCCAGAGAAGGTACTCTGAATGCTTAGCTGCACGCACAGCCAAATCTTGCAATAAGCCTTTATAAGTTGCCATAGTGAGGTGGTAAAACATGTTGTTTTTTTTTTTTTATACCCTGGTCAGCTTTTTAAAAATACACAATTTGCTCAAATGTCTTTTCTCATCCTAGATCTATATTTGATGTCTTCTAGAGCATTGTGTTGGTTTTCGGACAGATAATCTTTCTCAGCTTTGCATGGGTCTTACATCCTATGCTGCCTCCTCTGGCTGGGTGAAGTAGAGGCATGGCCTGACTCAGCCTTCACTACCCCTGTCTTCATCTGTGACTCAGCCTTTCTGGGACCAAGAAGGCAAGGTATAAATGCTACTGAACATGAAACATAACTTGAAGTCCCCCTCTACCTGTGAGAATGGCCATGAATTCAGAAAAGGGGGGCAGCACACAACTTTGTACCCTAAAGGACATGTTAAGAGTTTGGTGACATGCAACAGTTTTTTCTGGGCATGTCTCAAAGAAAAGTGACTTCCATCCTGACTATATAGGGTGCTGAGAAGGGCTGAGAGGGAGGAAGACCTCTCATTTATTTAATAAATGTGTAATCCTGTTAGGAAGGACCTTAGGCAGCTCATATTTAACTTTCAGTCCACTCAAGTATCCCCTTTCCTCATTCGTAGAAAAGAAAACTGGGGCACCAGTGTACGATGTGCCTTACATCGGATTACCTAGTAGGTGTCAAGACAGAGATCTAAAGGTAGGTGTGCACAGTGCTCCAGGCCACCACACCAGCAGAGAGAGGAGACAGTGTAGGAGGATTTCCTGAAGCAGGAGCTTCAAGCAGCATCCCACCAAGTTCTCACCAGACTTCAAGCCCATTGCTGTGACCACCTGACATCTCAAGAACGTACAAATATATAAGATGCTGAAGAAGACGGTTGAGGTCAGAGGTGAGGAGTCCCAGCCCTAGAGCCAGTGACATAATGGCTCATAGGTACATTTAATTCCAGGGTCCAAAAATGGTGATACACAGAAAACTGGAGGGTGAAGAAAGTCATGTATAATATCCAATGGTCTCCCCCCCACTGCTTTTTGGCTCTGGTGGAATCACTGACTACATTGTCACCAAAGTTCTTAATTGTGATCCAGGATCATCAGGAAGTATGAGCACCAAACACATGTCCCTTCCTGTCTCCGTAGTATGGGGGATCATAGCTACAAGGGAAAGTTGTGTTAGGTGCTGAAAGAGAGTGGCTTCAGTCAATGGTATAGAAAATCTTTTAGCTGTTAAAATCCCAAGTGCTTGGGATGTGACAGCTTTTTTTGAAGCATCCTTCGAAAGGGGGCTGGAGGTGAGGAGGGGGCGAGAAAAAATGCTGGCTGAGAATGCCGCCTACCAGATCTGGGGGCCCACAGGTTGGCACAGGGAGGATTCTGCTCTTGGAAGATGGAGGGAGCCATCAAAGAGTGTGAGGTTTAAAGATAGCATTAGGATAATAGAAGCCCGGTAGAGTAAGCTAGAAATAGAGCCACCACAGAACCAAGGAAGAGAAGCTGGTCAGAGAGGCAGGGCGTGAGACCTGGGTCTAAGAGCAGAAAGATGCCCCCACTCTACACACAGAGCCAGCTTCCACACTCAGAGGAGCCCAGCAGACTCACAAGGTAACTGCCTTTACTGGAAAAGTGAAAATCCAAATGGAAGACCATCACCATCATCCTTAAGACCCTGTGCCCAGTCTGACTGAAAAGCTGAAGTTTTGATTTGGGCAAAACAGACCAACATATATTTCAACAGTTCTCATCTCCTGAGATCTGCCATGTTCTTTGTTAAGAGTACTTTCCGAGGTCCTTCTGGTCCACCTTTACCCTATATGGCCTCCCAGGGAAGGAGTTCTTTCTTTCTGACCATGGGCTTTGAAATTAAGTTTTCTTGCAAAAGAAATATTTGTTGATTTTTTTGAAACAATTATCATTATGACCTTGATGATTAATCAGGATAATTAAACGGGCATTGTGACTAATATGTTTTGCATCATAACCGTTGCTTTCTGATCTGCTTACTGGAGGGAAATGCCATTTTTTAAAAAAAAAAAGAAAGAAAGAAACTAGTATTTTTTTAACACGATCAGCAAGCCATCTGCTGACATTTCAATGCAATCTCTCATGAACGTCCTTAGCTTGAAGCTTTAGTTTTATCCCAGCAAGGACTCAAAATAGGATTGCCTTTTGCAGTTACATCTAAATAAGGTGGCTTCAGAAAATGTGCCGTCCATCGAGGCTGACCTAGGACATCTCTCTGGAAGCCTACAGAGTAAGACTTGACATGGTAACAGGTAAGTGGAAGAGAAGGCCTTTCTTCCCTGCTTGGCTACCTTCTTCCAGTCTTCCTGGTCGTGGAGAGAAAGGCACTTATCCAGGCTCTTGATGTAGATGGATGTGGGTCTAAATCTTGTACTTTCCACGAGCCTCTTGTAGGCACTGGTGATCTGCTGGAGTCAGGTAGGGAGAAGAGCTACTGAGCTACCTTAGCTACTGAGTGCAACCAGAGGTGCCTGAAGACAAGACCACATTGATGACCAGTAGAGCTAAGAGCCCATGATGGGCTGTCAACACACTTTGAACCAAAACCTGTGGCCTGTAGATTTCAACCACACCTCTGGCACCTAGGCAAGGAAAATGCAGGCAAGCATCCAGGATACAAAGCTCAAGACCCTGTGCGCTTTAACACACTTGGACAAACTATTGACGATATTGACCTCTCTGCACAAATACAAGAATAATCCATAGGGTGTGAATGAGATGTCACAGAAAAGATGTCTGTTGTTGAATGGATTGACTTCCCTCTGTTCTTGCTCTTTCACACAGATAGCCAGTCTGAAACGAGGACCAAGGGAGGAATCAGAGTTGAGGTGAAGTGCCTCATGTGCTTCCTGTGACTAGGAGGTAGAAAAACGGAAGTCCCAGGTCTCATGTGTCCTTCATATCCAGCTGAATCGAGAAAATGAGGGCCTGAGAGTAAAGATCAGAAACGTGAATAGTTTGTGCAAGGAAAGAGAAGCCCAGAGAATTAGGAAACCAAATTCTCTTGGTCTCAGAACAGTGGAGGCCTTGTCTCAAAACTCAACCAACCAGGTAAATGAGAACCTGAGGCTGTCCTCTGGCCTCCATACACAACATCCCACACAATACAGATGTGTACATGTACCTCCCGCGTATACGCACATACTCCCTCAGACAAGAACATCACACTAGGAAAACAATCATGCATTAGAATAACATTTATTACTCAAACTAGGAAAATGGGACAGACATGGTGATTGGGAAGAAAATGTTTCTTTGTTACATTAAGTCCAAAACCAAACGAAAGGACAAAAAGGGAATCAGCTTACAGCGAAGTGCACGGTCCATTGACCAATAGGCAGCTGTGTTCATATAAAAGTGGGCGGGGCACCTGATCTTTCATTGCTGGTTGATGGTCAGTTTTCTCCTATGTATTTTGTAGTCTAACTCATTTTGTGACAAGTTCCTGGATTCTTATATTGCAAAAAAACATTATTGTAAGCTTTTTATTACTATCAATAAGGGCACAGAAAAAATTCAATATATGTGTATTCAATGTATGTGTTAAGGTGTGCTTGACCTTCAGTGTTCCCTGGGACAGCTAGTTCCTCAGCCCAGAGAGGTTGGAAGACTCCTGAGGATCTCTTCCCTTCTCTTCTCTTCCCTTCCCTTCCCTTCCCTTCCCTTCCCTTCCCTTCCCTTCCCTTCCCTTCCCCTCTCTCTCTCTCTCTCTCTCTCTCTCTCTCTCTCTCTCTTTGTCTTTCTGTGTCTCTCATATTATTTCTAGATCTATTCTGATTTTTCAATTCTCATTTTATTTTATTTTTTGTTTTTTATTTATATTTATTTTTTCTTTTCTTTTTTCTTATTTTATTGGATATTTTATTTACATTTCAGATGTGATCCCCTTTCCCCATTTCTTTCCCACCCAGGAACCCACTAGTCCATTCCCCCTCCTCCTGCTTCCATGGGGATGTGCCCCCACCTACTCTTCTGCCCACTCCCACCTCTGCACTCACAAATTTTACCACATTGGGGCATCCAACCTTCACTAAATCAAGGACTTCCTCTCCCACCTATGCCCGACAAGGCCATCCTCCCCTACATATACAGCTGGAGCCATGGGTCTCTCCCTATGTGCTCCCAGGCTGGTGGTTTAGACCCTGGGAGCTCTGGTTGGTTGGTATTGTTGCTCTCCTCATGGGGCCGCAAACCCTTTCAGCTCCTTCAGTCTTCTCTCTAACTCCTCCATTGGAGACCCCATGATCAGTTCAATCATTAGCTGTGAGCATCTACCTCTGAATATGTCAAACTCTGGCAGACCTCTAAGGAGACAGCTATATCAGGCTCCTGTCAGCATGCAATTCCTGACATCCACATCAGTGTCTACAATTGGTGACTGCACATGGGATGGATACCCAGGTGGGACAGTCTCCAGATGACCCCTCCTTCAGTTTCTGTCCATGCTTTGCCTCCGCATTTGCTCCCATGAGTATTTTGTTGCTCTTTCTAAGAAGGACCGAAGCACCCACACTTTGGTCTTCCTTCTTCATGAGCTTCATTTGGTCTGTGAAATGTATCTTGGGTATTGTGAGCTTTTGGGCTAATATCCAATTATCAGTGAGTGCATACCATGTGTGCTCTTTTGTGATTGGGTTACCTCACTCAGGATGATGTTTTCTAGTTCCATCCACTTGCCTAAGAATTTCTCAAATTCATTGTTTTTAGTAGCTAATACTCCATTGTGTAAATGTACCACATTTTCTGCATCCATTCCTCTGTTGAAGGACATCTGGGTTCTTTCCAGCTTCTGGCTATTATAAGTAAGGCTGTTATGAACATAGTGGAACATATGTCCTTGTTATATGTTGGAGCATCTTCTGGTTATATGCCCAGGAGTGGTATAGCTGGGTCCTCAGGTAATGCTACGTCCAATTTTCTGAGGAATCACCAGACTTATTTCCAGTGTGGTTGTACCAGCTTGCAATCCCACCAGCAATGGAGGAGTGTTCCTCTTTCTCTACATCCTTGCCAGTATCTGCTATCACCTGAGTTTTTTATCTTAGCCATTCTGACTGGTGTGAGGTGGAATCTCAGGGTTGTTCTGATTTGCATTTCCCTGATGGCTAAGGATGTTGAACATTTCTTTAGGTGCTTCTCGGCCATTCGAGTTTCCTCAGTTGAGAATTCTTTGTTTAGCTCTGTACTCCATTTTTAATAGGGTTAGTTGGTTGTCTGGAGTCTAATTTCTTGCGTTCTTTGTATATATTGGATATTAGCCCTCTATTAGATGCGGGATTGGTAAAGATCTTTTCCCAATCTGTTGGTTACTGTTTTGTCCTATTGACAGTGTCCTTTGCCTTACAGAAGCTTTGTAATTTTATGAGGTCCCATTTGTCAGATAATCTATGTATTATAATTACAAAAAAAAAAATCCCAAGTCAAGACAATTGATTGACTCGCACTTGCTTATATAATGAGCTGTGTTTGGAAGTAGAATTTAAAGGCAGTAGTCTTTACAAGACACACACATCCAAAGCTAATCAAATGTGTCAGTCTAGGCTCTTCCTGATCTTCTCTTGAGTTCCCCTTCATAAGTCAAGCATCATACCCTAGACTGTACATTCCCAAGGAGTTCACAGAATCAAAAGTGACTCAAATCCAGCAAATCCTTTACTTATGAATTAACTCCGTTGACATACCAAGAACCAATGAGGAGCGGTCACTAGGACAGGGTTGTCATTCAGGTCCAAAAGATAGATAACCATGTGCTTGTAGAGAAATATCTTAGAGATTCTCTCACTATCCACTGGGCACATCTGGGGGAAACATGACCTAAGACAAGACATACACAAGGGATACTAAGTATGTCACATCTCAGTTGACAACCAGCCTCTCCCGAGTATCCCTGGGCTCCCATGGAAACATGCTTTTTCCCAGGAACAAAGCTGCTGGCCTCTCATTTTCCAACTCTCTGAAGTTTACTCTTTCACTCCAGCAGTTGCCAATCTGAACCTGTTGCCAGACCCTCGGTGCCTGGGGCCCAGAGGACTCCAAGTGAATTCCTTTCAGCTCTTTTCCATGTGGTCTTTCAACTGGGGTCAAAAGCAAGCATTCCATCCACAAATATTCTACATTCTCTCTGCATTCATTGTAAGGCAACAATGTCTCCTGATTAAAAAATCCCTATCAAAGCTGTAAAGGAGGTTCGGGTGGGTGGCTTTCTTTGAAGGATATTTCAATTATATTTCAGTAGTATCAATAAAAATGAGCTAAGGGAACTCTTGCTGACCCCACACTTTTATGTCTTGTCCCTTGATCAACGAGGGGACTCATACTTGGCAGTAAGATCGCCCCCAGAGAAAATTTTAATTATAATATTTGATTTCTGCACCCCTGTAAGACATTGTGTCCCTGAATGTGTAGTCTGGAAAAGGTTATTGAGCGGGTTTGAAAGAAAAAGAGAATTCTTAAGTTCATCTGAAACCAGGTAAATATGCCCAACCCTATGGGATAACATCTTAGTTGTGATCGGAAGAAGAAAAAAATATATAATTCGCTAGATTAAAATATTGGGAAGTAAATGCATATGCAGAGAGTCAGTTTGGTTAGGGCAAGACTCTCTGCAAAGTCCCTCATGCTCCCTCTCATCTACACAATATAGGGAATGTGTTCACAGCAACACATGGGAAACAGTATCTAAATGCTTGTATTTGTCATAATGTCCAGGTGAAGTCCTGTGTCAGGTCCTATGGGAGACAACATGACTCCTGGAGGTGTCCAGTGCCCTGGGGAACAGCCAGACACTCCCTACCCTACCCTGGCAACTGTGCCTTCTGTCATAGAATCATGAAAGCTCACTTCTTGCAACCCCTAAGAAGCACATGGACTTTTGATCACCTGAGGTAGATGGAGAAAGAATAGCCCAGGTTTATGAATGACCACCACCATCTAGCCAGGCAGAGGCTTAATGTGTCCAATTCTAATGGCCACAAGACTGAAATGAGACCCCTGAGCAACATCTAAGGCCTTAAGGGAAAAGTTAGAAGCAGCAGAATGGGGGGCAGGAGGGTAGGCCAGCATCCAGGCTCTCAGGGTCATTATGGCCACCGTTATTAGCTCTGCTCACATTATGAGCTTGTTCGGTGGCATTTGTTAGCATCCCTTTCTTAACTTCTTGTGAAATTCAAGAAAAACTTTCCAAACATGACTCTCTTTGCTATCCCCCTTATCTATATCTGGATCTGTGTGGTGAGTTACAAATCTGCTGAGCCAAGGATGGCAGGTACCAACCGTAACACTGACAAGCACTTGACCTGGACTCCAGCCCTTACTAGTCTCCTGTCTCCCTTGATGGGTTTGTTACCTTTTACTGTACACTTTCAACCCTGAGTGTGACCCAATTATGTGTGGATCTTCAGCCTGAGACATACATCTGCTCCTTGTGGACATCTTTCCCCATGCCCTTCCACAGCCCCCTCCATTTCCTCTCTTCCAGGACCACCATGTGAATTTTACTCCAACTAGTGAGCAAACACAGAGCTTCAGGGAGAGCAAGTGCTGCATGTTTCTCAGTGGAGCTCAGTTTGTCTGCACAAATCTGTCCCATCCGTTGAACTCAAAAGCGTCATCCTTGAATTTTATAGTCAACACCACCATTCCTCATGTTTTCTACAGCTATTTCCAAGTACATTTCTTCTAAGAAAGACCACTAAAGAGGAGCTGGAGAAGTACCTCAGTGGTTACAAGCACTTCCCGCTCTTCCAGAGGATTGGAGCTCAGTACCCAGCACCTGATGACACACAGCTATCTGTAACTCCAGCTCCAGGAAAGCTGACACTGTGCTGGCCTCTTCAGACGTGTACTCAAATGTGACATAACTTTACACAGATACACCCACATACATAAGAACAAGTAAATATTTAGAAAAATAACTTTAAAAGTTAAAGACATTTGAAATGTCACTGAAGAGATTGTCAGCAACCCCTAGTTATCTGTGGAGGGGAAGACCTGTGATGAGAACCTATTTTGTCTGACTGACTCACAGACAAGTCCTTAAGTCCAACTACTTTAGATCACTCTTTGATTTTGGCTGGAAAGACACCACATCACAGTTACTCCTGGATATGAATCCCTGAAATAATCCTTTCCTATCAGAATGTTAGGCTTGCAGGGTCTGTGGGTGGTAAAAGCAGAAATCACAGGCTCTCCACTTAGTGGTACAAAGAGTGTCAGGTCCATGTAACACAACCACCATCCTCTCCATTGTATCTATACCTTGGGGCATGGCAGATATCATTGGTATGGAGTCTCCATGTGGTCAGTGCCATTTGAATCCCTCTAACAGAAAGTTATAAGACAAGAATGCCCCAGCCAAGAGACTAATTTGCACATAAGACCTTAGAAAAGAATTTAAAAGTAAATTGTGTCTTGCTTCTCTGTGTTCTTATAAAATCTCTATTGAGGATTTGAGTTGTCTCACAAGGGCTGTACCAGCCTGAGAAGCAAGGTTGCCACAGACTGAGAAGCAGGGCTGTGTATTCCAGAGGAAAAGTGTGCATGATGAGGCTTATGCACCTTGAGGAAGGGGTGGCTCCTGAGGAATCTGGAAAAGGAACAAAAGGCCAACTTTGTCTCTAGGGGAGGGTGTGGTTCTAGGGGAGAAGATACTGCAGCAAAGGTGGGCATCTTAGAGGGATAACTGATTACAGTCTCTTGGACTCGTCATTTTGTAACCCACCATTTTGCCTACAGTGCCCAAGGAACTGCCAGTCTTCTTTCTCCTAACAAAAGGCTCTAAGAACACAAATCCAGGGAACCTACTTTACCCCTTGCCCCTGCCCCTGTGTTACAAGGCAAACAGCCCTTGTTGTTCACCCAAAATTCACTGCATTTCTGAATCCAGAGTGAGTCCCTAGCTCTAAGTGGGGTCTGTGACTATACACTGAAGGTCACAGACTGAAGCAAAGTGTACAAGCGAGTGTGGCTTTGGGCGTGTACATGGTGGGGGATCTGAATAAGAGCCCTTTTGTGTCCGTCTCATGTAGACAGCCTGCTCTTTTCCTCTTCTTTCCCCTCCCACTCTGGGAACAGTGGGGCACATGTGGTCATGACCTTGACTGTCTGGCGGCCGGCTCAGAGGAAAGACAGAGGCAGATGGAGGACTCTTGATATTTAATAGGGGTCTGACATACCCAGGGCTTTCCTTGGAATGGAATACAGTGTCCTGAGGGGATAAACACTGACACTACCCCCATAAATAAATAAATAAATAAATAAGAAAGAGAGAGAGAACAAAAGAAAGAAAGAAAGAAAGAAAGAAAGAAAGAAAGAAAGAAAGAAAGAAAGACAGATAGGCCTTGCTCCCAGGCCCTGGGTATAACACTCCTCAACACTGGGAAAGGTAAAACAACCTGAAACTTTGGGAAAATGGGCAATAATCTCCTTACACTCCTTTTCTAATTTGTCTAATATTTTTGATAGTGCCAATGGAGAGTGTTGGGAAATCAAATCTCATGCTATGTGGGAGGGTCCATAGAGCTATTTTCGTCTCAAATACACTTTACATTACTTGTAGACGGTAGAAGCTAATGGGCTTGGAAGGGGAGCAGCAAGTCTTAAGTCTTCAGCTCTCTTACTTGTGTGGGCCACCTCCCTTCCACTCTCTGCTCAAGAAGATACAACATTAATTTAAAAAAAAAAAACAAAAAACAAAAAAACAAGGGCTGGAACTACAGCATCTACCTAGCCAGGATGTGAGATCCTGGATTTAATTTCTAAAAAGGAAGAAGAAAATTCCAGATATAGAAGGAATCTAAAGAGCAGAGAGAAGAGAATAAGATTATCTTTACATGCTGCTCCAGAAGTTGGGGGTCTGAGGGAGCACTGCACCCTTCAGGCCAGAGCAGCTGGCTCACCCACAAAAGTCTCAGGGTCACAGCTTCTTCTTGTCTAACACAGGGTCCCTGCATGAGTCTTTACCGTTGCTTAGGAGGTCAAATTTCTTTTATGAACAACCTCTAATGCACAGCAGTGATAAGTGATCAATAAGTGATGCCTGTTTGTGTGTGATTGGTGTCTTTATATATGCACCCTCTAACAAAAGTAAAAGTTTGGCCATTAGAGAGAATCCACAGTGCACAGAACATCTCCAAATGCTCACCTCAAATGCCTGTTCAGAGTTGGTAACTGTGAAGGAAAATGTCACATTTTCTTAAGACCCTAGATTTTACTGGAAAGTGTTACAAACTCACACTTTGTGCTCGGTGACACGTCATTGTTCGGTGAGATAAACGCTAAGATTGACTTTCTTACGTAGCACCCAAGGGCCATACAATACTTATCAAATAGATAGCTTATCATCATTGAAATATACAGTGTCAAATACACCATTGAGACCAATGTGAATGTTATTGAACTGGTCTATGGCTGTTTGTATGCACGCTCTCCTATGAGATCTAAAAAGTAGAAAGGGATAAAATTCTCTTCTTTTTCCAAAGTGTTCATTTTTCTGTGACTCAGTTCACCTGCAGCCAGACATGGGCTTGGGTTTCTAGAACACGCTCTTGCTGGACTCCGTGGCAGCTATCCACCAGCAGTCTGAAATGCCACCAGCCTGTCTTCCTGTCATAAGTGAACTGTTTCCAGACTCAAATTCCCATCATTCACAGCCATACCAGCATCTGGTGGGGGACATGCACCCAAAACATGGCCATGCTGTCAGATGACCCTCCCTTAGCAAATCTGGTGCCAGTCCCTCCCTGGAGAGCTTCCTTCCCCAACCTAGGAACAGACAGTGTTTCCCACCCAGATTTGATTAAATGTGCCCTCCCTCACTGCGGTCCATATGGCGTGGAAAGGCAGGCCGCCTTTCTCATTTTTCCAGACTCTGGGGTCAGACAGTGCCCAGACACGAAAATAATAGTCAAATTATACAGGAAGTTGTCAGAGGAGTCCGAACACAGACGGGAGTCACCTCTGACCCTGTGACAGGTCAGAGGTCTGGTTCAAGTTTCTCCTTCTTAATCTGTCACCGCGGCAACATGAAAAGAGCCCTGAATGGAACCATTTATAGATTCTACTGGTTTTTTTTTTTTTAAGTTTTTCTTTCCCTGGGAGTTGAATTGTATTATTTTTTTTTAAATTGTACTAACACTTCTTGTCTGAAAGATGTATTTATAGTATCTAAAAGCTTAAATGTTTCTTTCCTCTCTTCCAAAGAAGGGACCAGGTTAAGAAGTTTCTCTTCCATCAAATTTAGATGTGGGATATGTTTTTTTCTCCGTAAAGGTACTCATTAATATGAATGTCTGTCTAGCACACCCACTTCTGGATACCTTTCAGCTATCCATGAAGACCCACTGCAAAGTATCAGGAAAAAGGAAAAGATTAGAAACAAGAACGAAACAAGCAAACAAAAAAAAAAACAGTGTGATATAGAGACACCACCATGAGAAAATCAGTCAAGACCGTGATTCTAAAACCACAGAGCCAACACGGGATGGCTGGACTCTGTGGCTCTCTTCCCTGACAGCCTTTCCTACAGTTGCATCTGTACAGATTCTTTGCCCAACACAGAGGAGCATGGCCATGTTGACCCTGTAACTTTGCTCTTTACAGCCTACCAGGACAAACCCTCAGTGGCCCAATGAAATTAGAAACCTGGCTCTCTCCTCTTCATCTGACTTTCACTTGCATCTGTTGAAGGAACTGATGGTCTTTCCTAAAAGATGCAAGAGATGGGCAGCCATCTTGACACTGGGAGAAGGAAGGCCCGCATGGCTGTCCATGACTCTGTGTCAGTGCCATCTAACGTAGACTATCTCCGTGCAGGCTGCCCTCTGTTGGCAGCACTGGTGAGCTATGGAGAGATGAAGGGGTGGACACAGGGAGAGGCTGTAGAGCCAGGGATCTCAGCTGCCTTCGTTCACATGTCTCCATCACCTGGAACAGTGTCCAGCATACAGTTGGTACTTACAGTAAATATTTCTGGTTGAGTGTGTCACTGAACACCTTTTCCATTTATAAAGTTTTCAAAAGCAGTATGTCCATGCGTATGTTTGGAAACTACTCTCCCTAAGGGCAGTGCAGGCAAGAGTTCCTTGCAAGGCAATTGACAGAATCCCAAATAAAACCAAATGAACACATAGGAAATTATATTTTTGTCTTTAAACATTCTAGATGTTGGCAGTACGAGGGCTGGAACACTCCATGGATGATACCAGTTAAGCTTTGGGTCTTTGAGTCTTTATGTCCATACTTAACTAAACCCTTAGACCAGCTATCACATCTGCATCCTAAGGGAAAGAATTGGAGCCAACTGGAGTGACTATACCTGCTGCTGGATGAAGACCCAGAAGCTTCATCAGACATCTCCAGCAGTGAGAAGAGACAGCCTGCAGATCCCACTGTATCAGAGATACACAGTATGTGTAACCTAGTTTAACTGTCTACATTATCTGTAATTTCCAGACTATAGTCTTACCAGGAGTAGCACACTGTGGAGGGGGTGCCAAAAGTTATACAGGGATTTTAGACTGAAGTCTTCTGTGATGGTTGCTCTCGGGTGGTGACTTGATTGGATCTTGAATAGATCAACTGAGGTTTGTGCTTCTGGGTGTGATTGTGATGGTATTTTCTGGTAGTGTTGACTGAGAGAGAGAGAGAGAGAGAGAGAGACAGAGAGAGAGACAGAGAGACAGAGAGAGACAGAGAGACAGAGACAGACAGAGACAGACAGAGACAGACAGAGATAGACAGAGAGACAGAGAGGAAGAGGGTAAAGGAGAGGGAGAGCAAGACTCTACTGCAAACCAAACACCCCATTCTGGAGCAGCCCAAATATCAAAGAAATCTGCTTATGCAGCCCAGCCTTTGCTCCTTGCTGATGAGAGCATCTACTCTATGGCTGCCACTGCTGCTACCAAATCTTTTGCTTACAACAGAGCACAGCTTCTGTGGCCTTTCAGTGTGAACTTAGGACCAACAGTTCACAGGAGTAAGGCCTCTGCCCTGGACTGGGACTATGGTGTCATTGAACTGCGTGGACTGAACAGCTAGGGGGTCACTCACCTACACCATTAAGTAGATGGCAGTTGGGTTGTGAGCCAGTCAGTAAGTTACCTTTATGTATATTTTAATTCTATGGGCTCTGTTCCTCAGGAGAACCCAGACTGGCCCAACAATACAGCCCCTATATTGTTCATGGATCACATGTAATCTCAGAACAGACCACTCTAAGCTACAGAGAGAAGGAGCATGGAATTTTGACACTGAACATTGTTTTGTGGTTTCTGTTTGTAACGATGGGCTACAGGTATCTGTGAAACAAACAACCTTAAAATCTCAGCAGGATGTACTAAGCACGTATTTAACTCGTGGATGCGTTTGCACGTTAGTGGGAGGTAACTGGTCCAGTCTGCATGGGTCTTATTTATATATCTGAGCCGATTGTGTAGGGAGAAAGTTCAGCTTGGTATAACACTGCTTCATGGGTTTGCCCTCATCCTTTGGGAGCCAGCAATGTTCTGGCTTGCCTGGGTAATAGTAAAAACAAATGCAAGGATGCATCTCCTCTCTGTTTATATTTCACCTGCTGACAACCCAAAAGAGAAGAATCACTTGACAAATCCGATGCCAGAAAGTGGAGCAGTGCCCTCCATGAGTGTCCTCCATGCTCATGGGCACACGGTCCAGGGACGGGGAGGGTAGCTGGTTAGGAACTGGTCCCTACCACAATTCTTGATCACCCCCACCCACCACCAGCACTACCACCAGTAAGCCCAACACAGTTGGAAAGCCAATGGCAAAATTCTTAAATGAAGATCTGAACCCAGTTCTGGCTGGTAAGAAGCACGGCTTGTACCTTAACAAGAGTTACTCTTTTCTACTTCCCTCTGGTTATTGAAGTATTTGGGCCAAGTAATCTTTCACAATCAAAGATGCTATTTGACATTGAAAGTAATTAAAAAATAACTCAAAAGCTTATTTTGAAGTATATCCAGATAGTTCCTCTCAAGATAAACACTAATTAAAAAGACCACAAAGTTACATTATGAAATTTTAATAATATCATCCACCAATCCAAAGAGCCCTCTCTCTTCCCGTAGGTAGAACAAAAACAAAATATGTAAAAGTTGAGTTGGGGATTGGAGACATGGTTTACTGGTTACTGTGCTTGCTGGGCAAGCATGAAGTCCTTAGTTCAAATCCCCAGGTCCCACTTAAACGGCAGATGTGATGGACATCCATAGTCCATGTTGAAGGGACATTATAGACAGGAGGGGAAGGCAGATCCCTGGGCTTGCTAGACAGTCTAGCCTAGACAGTAAACTCCAAGCTTAGAGAGATATCCTGCACTGAAAATACAAAGTGGGGAATAATAGAGGAAGATACTTAATTTCAACCCAATGTTAAACTAGGAGTAGACAGGGGAGGGCTCACTTGCACACATATGTGCTACACACATGTGCACACACAAACACACACACACACATGCATTCATATTCATGCATGTATACTCTCACACATACACAAAGATACATACACTAATACATGAATACCTATGCATGCTAATACATGTGCAAGTGTGTGCTCGCACACACATGTATACATGCACACACATGTGTGCACACACAAACATATACACACCAATACATGCGCTAATATACACACCCATGTACTCATAGTCACACACACAAACACACACACACACACACACACACATACACACACACACTGGCTTCTGTATCCTGCAGCAGGGCTGGAGGGCAGATAACAGATAAAGTATGGATGGTGTCAATGTCCACGCTTCACTGAAGACTTTAGTGTTTCTCAGCCTCGTCTGTGACTTGGGTAGAGTGTCAGCTCTTGAAAAGGAAAGAAAAGGGGAAATGAGGGAAGGGAAAGAGGAGAGCAGAGGAGGAAAAGAAGGGATGGGACGGGCTTAGAATCAATGAGACTCCAGTACCTCAGCAGTCAGCAGTCCTGAGATCCAGTTCTGCCTCCTCGACTTGGGTGCACAATGACTGTCTACTCCAGATGCAATGGATGGATGAATGTTCAAGTCATTCAGCTAATTTTCCCATAACTCAGTAACTTTGTAAACCAAGCTTGGCAATCATTTTTAAGTACATGGAAGGGCAGTCGCTAGGCCTTGGGTTTGGAGCTCCTATGATGTTTGCTTTGAATGTGTTTTAAAGCGAACCTCCAAGAGCTGGGACCAAGGCTCCTTTTGACTTACGAAAAGAGAAAAGTTGAGTCTGAAGAACACGTCTCGTTGAAGTTTGGGCAAGTTTGAACTGGGTGGGTGCCTAGACTTCTTGACATGAGTAGCAGATACGTGCGCATCCTGTTTGTCCTCGAATTCTCAAAATGAGCTTGAAGCTGCCTCAGATGATACAGCTTCACAGATGAAAATGCAAGACTCGGGTCAAGCACTACACATACAAGTAGAAGACACTGCAGAAAGGACACGCAGTGGCTGCAGACAGCAAGTCTGTCCTGTTGGCAAAGACCTGTCTGTGCTCTGCTGTTTCTTCTGCATGCCTTTCTACTTGTGTTCGCTCTGCCTGTCTCCTTCATATCACCTCTTTTCTATCTGCTATGGATTCACTTATATCAATCTATGTATAAATTTATCTATCATCTGTCAATTAATCAGTCTCTATATAGGTTTGTGTGTGTGTGCATGTGTGTGTTTTACCTACTTTGTCTGTTATCTATTACCTATCTATCACATATGTATCTATCATTGTCTCTCACCTATGATCTATCTATAACATATACTTACCTATAATATATATATACATATATATATATGTATATATATATATATCCTATTCATCATCTATCCTCAGCATTGTAAAAATAACAGACATGGTGTCAAACTTATCTACCAATCCATGCATCCACCCATTTATCCATTAAATATTTCTTCATATATCATCCGTCCAGCAGACCCAGCAGCCCAGCCAGACTTTCTTCTACCTGCCCTTCCATTCTACAGAAGTGTACACCTTCAATATTTTATTTACCTACACGCTGGTCTTCCCCTCCACTCACCTCTTCATCCAAAACCAACTGGTTCATTTAATCCCTCGTTTGTTCTCTTTCTTTCTTCATTTAGTTGTTTGGATATCCATTCATAACAGACACTCACTAAATTCTTTCCATTACCTTCTAGCGCTCAAAAGGAGAACAAGAATGAAGTAGGAATGAGTCAATCTGAAAGGAAATGTCCAGGCCGTCCCTGATTGTAAATTTCCAGATGTGTCCTGACCAAGTGTTCGAACGGAGCTCCTGGGACTTAAAATAATGGAGCAGCAGTGTCAGGGGCCTTGTCACAGCCTCAGCCTACTTACTAAGCATCTGCTGTCAGGACTAACCCTGTCACCTTGAGCCAGGGGTGAATGATGAACAACCCTTGCAGTTAATATTCACACATCACACAGACCTTCCTCTCTGTATCAGTTACTGGAAGGTGCAGCATCTCTATGGCTCCAGCAGCTATGGGGCAGCCATGGGAAGAGCAAGGATGCACTCAGGGCAAGATGGTAGTGAGAATTCACCTTTTGCAGGTAAGCTGATACCACTGGGTTTTAAAACATTTGGTAAGACAGATATACAAAAGGGGAAATGGAAGTCCTCGTAGTATCAGTGGAGAGCAAAATGAACCCCACACGGAAATGAACATTCAGTGTATGAATGAAGCTGAAATCACAGGCTGCTGGGGTCTGGATGCGAGCAGGCATCGGGAGGGTCTTACATTCTAATGGATAGTATTTTTCTTTAAGCTAATACTGCTCAGTATAATCATCTGGACACGTAATCAATATAAAGTAATACGGATGACATCATTCATATCTTTTTCTTTTATACTAAATCTTTTCACTCCCCTGGGTGTGTATAACAGTCACACCACAGGTCAGTTTCAGCCAACCACACTCAAGTGTTTGCTGGCTACGAGCCATAGTCGCTACTCAGCTTGGACATAGCAGATACTCAAAGTGGTAGAGAGGCTGGAGCTAAGGACAGTGTGACAGGGGTGATCATGAGGAATGACGCCTAACCTCGCTTAGAATAAGGTCCCACTGTTCTTTAGTATAGGACTTCTCCTTTACTGATCCAGTGATCTTCTAAAGTAGGCCTTTTTTTCCTCTCTTTCTTTTGAGATAGCATCTAATATAGCCCAGGCTGGTCTCCTTGAGATACACTGTGCTGCCAAGAATGACCTTGAACGGCTGGTCTTCCTGTCTCTACCTCCTACATACTGGGATTGCAAACACGCACCACCATGCCCAGCTCATGCAGTGCTGGGGATCAAACCTCATGTACACTAGACAAGCACTCTCCCTACTGAGCTGCGTCTCCAGTTCCCATGGCAGCTAATTCTTTACAATCTCATTGACACACCAGATTCAAGACTTGTCACAAACCCCAGTCCTGCCTGTGCCCCTAGAACAATGTGAATGTACATTTGGGGGATCACACACCTATGGCACTTGCCCTGGAATGGTCCTCTCTCTATGATGACTTCTTAAATGGTCTGGTGGGATAAATAAAATATATCCCATATGACAATCCCCTTGCACAGAGAACAATGGTGTCACCATCTCTTCTCATGTTCATTTCCCTGAATCCTGGGCTCCAGGAGCCATGGGTTCTGCAGGCTCAGTGCTCCCACGCCACTCCCCGCGGAGCCCTGGATGGAGGGTGCAACACTCCTGCAATATTTATTGCACGTGACAGACAAATGGATCCTCAGAGCTGCCACCAGACAACCGAGACCCGGACATTAAAATGAATTACGAAAAAGTACCCTGTCATTTTCCTTGTTTGCTTCATCAACCCTTCAGTAAATAACCAGAAAGCTCTTAACAAGGGCTCGGGCTGAGTGTAAATAATAAGACCCCTTTATCACTGACAAAACTCAAGGAGCTGCTGAGAGGAGCTGGGGAGTCAGGAGAGGAGCTAGCAACCTGCAGGGCCTCTGGCCTGCTTCCTCTCACCTGCGTCTTCCATGTTCTAACCTCAGCCGACTCCAACTCAGTCTCCTCCTCGGTGGGTGGGGTTGGGGGGCTGACTCCTCTTGCATATTCCACACAGAGCCAGTGCACGATCGTGTTTGCTGAAACAAATGGCATTGTGTACATATTACTTCCTTTATTCCTCTGCTCACTTAAAAAGCATCTGCCAGTACCCACTGAACTGTGCTACACCCTGAGTGTCACGTGCCAGGCATCTCGATTTGTCACGTGACAAATCTCTCAGGTCACGTGAACTCTTTGGGAGTAGGACAGTGATTCCCAACTTTGGTAATGCTGACACCTTTTAATACAGTCCCCATAAACCATAAAATTATTTCTGTTTCTACTTCATAACTGTACTTTTGCTACTGTTCTAAATTGTAATGTAAATATTTGTGTTTTCTATGGTCTTAGAAAAGGTCATCCCTCCCCCTAGGGGTCACAACCCACAGGTTGAGAATCACTGGAGTAGGACTTTGTCGTCTTGACTCTGCAGAACTGCATTTTGACTTTAAATGGTCTGTTCCTTGCCACCAGAACTCGTGTACTTGGTCTCCATGGTCTGTCCTCCGGCCCCACCAGAACTCATGTGCTAAGGACTTGGTCCTCAGGATGACATTTGATGGAGGAGGTAGGGCCCTCTGAGAGGTCAAGGGGAGGTCAATGAGGATGTCCTTGAAGGGGATTGTGAGGATGCACCCTCTTCCTTTTGCTCCTCTTCACTCGTGGTCCTGATGTGAACGAGTTTTTCCAGGTGAGATCCCACCTAGTCAGGCAGCCTTCCTTGAAAACATCAAAACCAATCATCATGAGATGGAACCTTGGAAACTGTGAGCTACAATGTGTCTTTGTCTTTTAAATTTGTCTCTAGGGTATGTGTTACAGAAACTGCAAGCTAGCCAATTCAGGTGCCTACGGCCACAGGGGCTAGATGCTTACCAAAAATCTTCAAGAGAATACTATTGCAAGTCAAAACTACCCATACTTCAAATAGAACACAATGAAATCAAAAGACAGGAAAGAGAGCTATGGAGGAAAGGAGAGATTAAAGTTCTAAGGACACCCTAAATATAGGCACCAAATTCAGATTTGGGGTGCCACAATAGGCTTCATGAAAGATTAGAACTCCTGAGAATGGGTGTGGCCCAGTGCAAAAGGAAGCAGGGAGAGTCCAGGGAAGTTGGAAGCAGGAATCTTGGAGCATCTAACTGCCCAAAGGACTCAAGCTCTGTGGAGTCTAGGTGCTGTCTAACACTCCATTGTCAGCAGGCTCAATAATGATGACCAAAGCTTACCCCAACATTCTCTTTTTGTGTGACCATCGTTCTGTCTCCCATTATATGTGAGTTCATATGCAAGCATGGCCGTGTGTAGGCACACATGCGTTATCTCTGTGCATGCGTGTACACAAAAGATCTGGGGAAGGTTGCTGGAAATCTCTCTCCCGTCAAATGGGCAGGCTGTACCTCTCAGGCATTACACAGATGCCACAGAAAACTGCCTTCTCACCCCTAAGCCAGTCGGCATCCTAGCTACACATTTAGACCTTAAAGTGGGGCCAGGAGGAAGAATACAGCTTTCCCACCATCAAATTCTGCCACTTTGTTTCTTCAAGCCGGTCATCAGTGTGACTTTACTCTATTGGTAGCACGCCCCGGTTACCCTTTCTCCCTCTTACTACATAAATAAATAAAACTAATCTATACACTTCTAGCTCCTACCTTTTCACGTACAAATGCCTATGTTAATAGCATGTTCTGCTTTGATGAAAGCCTTTCTCCTGCAAAGCTTCCTCACGACTGGGTCCACATACCCATGCTATAGGCAGAAGCCTGTATTTCCTCATGATGGCCATGCTGATATTTTAGCTTCTGCTCCTACTGGCCAAGCTGTCTGCTCCCATTAGGGTGGATCACCCCCCCCCACACACACACACCCAATGTTCAGAGGCCTTCCTGGTCTCACGCTCTGTAACAGTGACCTTTTGACAGGGCTGCATGTTCAGGCGGGGGTGGGAGACAAGGGTGACAAAGAAGAACATATTCAGGGAAAGAGCCCCGGTGAAGCCGGGCAGATGGGTCTGTGATATAAGCTTTTAATTAGGGCCGCAAGGCTGCCTGACCTCTCAAGAGACAAAAGGTGTGTGCTCGGATCCCACGGCTCGCTCACCTGCTCCGACACCCCTACCCCATTAGCCAGGCGCCTCTCAGACCCCACCTGGAGCACGCAGAGCCGGGGAGGCTCTTTTCTTCCCAGGGCGAAATCAGCAGTTTAGCATGACATGTTCTCAGCTGGCAGATGGGAGAGGGCGGGCTGTCACCTCAATAGAATCTGATCTGATGCTTAGGTAAGATCAGGACAAAGATGGAATTGTTCCAACATCCACCAGCCAATAGAGCAAGGACAGTCACCTCTCACACTGGGGGGTGAGAAGAGGGTGGGCCCGCTCTGAGGAAGCTACCCTGCCAAGTGCCTGATCTCTGCAGGATTTACACGTGTCACCATCTTAAATCCCTCAACTGTACAGACAGATGGGTACATTCTGTTCACTTCCCAGATTAGGAGTCCAAGGCTCAAGGAATGAAGTTATGGCAGCTCTCTAGCAGATCCAGAGGCCGTTGCTTCTTTCCTCACAGATCCTGCTCCAAGGCAACCTTGATCCATTATGTCACACACACACACACACACACACACACACACACACACAGAGAGAGAGAGAGAGAGAGAGAGAGAGAGAGAGAGAGAGAGTCTGCTACTCCACTTCAACAGTAGTGAGCCATAGTTTAAATGATACTGAGTGAGCAGTTCAATACCAGAGTGCAGCACAGGATCTCTGCACCCACTACACAGATGCACACACTAAGGCTCAGAAGCACTTCAAAGCACAGCGTCAAGTCCTGCTGCCTGCTCTTCTCAGAGTAACTTAGAAGGGCCATCTAAGGCATAAATCATTCAGAACCCCAAAAAGAAACCTAGGACTCTATGCTCCATGCCACGATGATATCCAAACATGACGGCGGACAGATCTAGGAAGCTCAAAACCCTGCCATGCTTAGGGGCTTAGTCTTCCCTTCTAGATTCTCATTCTCAGGCAGTAAGACTGGGGCAGATGCCTAGGCTCTTGACTTGCCGCTCAATGCCACTCCTCAGATCTACTCTGCCCTGCTGAGCATGGAGACCAGGTACAGTGCAGGTACCCTGTATGAGGAGCTACAGAGTGTGTCTTCATTTCGAGTCTTCTCTCCTTCCCCTTCTACCTCCTTTGCTTGCTCCCTTCTTTCCTGGTTTCACCCCTCCCCACATTCTTCGCGCCCATAAATTATTTCAAAGCATTCAAACTGACAAGATATTTGGAAGAATAGCTCAAAGGATCCCCCCCCCGCCCCTGTATCCGTGTTATTTAACCACGCAGAGTATCTCTGCTTCAAACATCTCCGGGTAGCTACATGATGGGTGGATGGAGAGACAGATGGAGACAGTCCCTTTGTAATCCCAAATACCTCAGTGAATGTGTGTTCCCTAAGACTTCCTTTTCATTGCCACACAGTGAACAATGATAGAAGACAGTACAATGGCTGACCCCAGTGCACTGGTCAATGACCTAATTCCAAGTGAACACTATGGCTCTAGCCTGGGCTAAGATTCAGTTTCCTTCCTTCTTCGTTTAGCTGCCCTGTGTCCGCCACAGCCTCCTCTTGCCTTTCGAGAATTTGACTTTGATAAAGACTTCCGGCCAGTTGCTCTATGTGAGAGTGCCTGCTGCCTCCTAAGAGTAAGATTCAAGCTGTGCCTTTCAGGGGGACCCCAGAGAAGGGACTAGAGCCCTCCTGGTGCACTGAGGCATGTGACGGCAATTAGTCCCAATCCTGTCTGGGTCTACTTTGATCACCTGGGGAAGGTGACATCCGCTAGATTCCTCATTGCTGTGAAGTCACTTTCTTTTCCTTTTAATGAGTTAGTATCTTTTGGTGAGAGATTGAGAGCACAGAAAACTCAGGCTTCAGCCAGGACCGATGATGCACGCACTGTTGTTTCTAGTCTGGGTCCGTTCCTGCTCTCAAGGTTGTCAACCGCCCATTTCCTAAATCTTTCTTCCTTCTGCATTTCTAAGGTGGCCTTCTTTTTGTCAATGCTTTTTTTATTAGCATATACTAATGATATGTGACCACAGACTGCCCAGTGACATGCTCATACTGTGCTTAGTGACTTTGGTGGTGTTTACCCTCTAGGAGCTGCTCTTTTGTCCCGTCCCCCCCCCCCACTGGGGTTCCTCCCATTTCTACTTTCAGTCTCTCTCTGTTTCTTTGTGTCTTGTGTCTCTGTCTCTGTCCCTCTCTCTCTCACACATATACACACACACAGAAAGACAGAGACAGAGAGAGAGAGAGAGAGAGAGAGAGAGAGAGAGAGAGAGAGAGAGACAGGCAAGAACGGCTTGAGTTTGCAAGGCTGACCTCCACAAGTGGCCCCGTTGAGAGAGTGTGGGAAGGCAGGCAGGCTCTGGAAGGCTCTGGACTAGGGTTAGCTATCTCCCCTGCCCTCAGTAGTGAGGCTTCAATCTCTCCTTCTTGGACAAACAGATCAATACAAGCTTTTTAACATCTTCAATGAGAGCTCATTAATGCTCCCTGGGTGTCCTCCTACGGCCTAGCTGACCTGGGAGGAGCCGGGAAGCTGAACTGCAGACAGATAATTATCCCAGGCATACCACTTCGGATCAGCTCTTGGCACAATGTGGATTGCTTCCCTAATTATCCAGGACAGCAGCTAGGGAGAGTGCAAACTAATTGAAAATACGCAATGATGTATTTGTGCTGGTGTGGTACAGCCTGTGAGCTGGGTTAAACGCTCACAGAGGGGAATGGGGACACAGGGTCCTCGATTCCAAGCCACGCACACCTCCATCCTTGTCCATCACTAAGGCTGCTGGGGACTGATGGCCTAGGACACTCTTGAGGACACTTCTATGGGAAGCACATGACAGAGACATAGGAGAGAAAGAGAGATTTTTCACACAGTCTTGAGTCATTTGTCTCCCCTCCCCCCCCCGCCAAGATTTTCCATCCATCATAGAAAGAGATTGAAAGCAGAAATTCCTGCTCCAGGACTTCACCCCACTCAGAGCATTGCTTTTCTCAAATGTGCTTGGACCTCTGGCTTCGGCTTTCCCTAAGGATAAGAAAATAAGCCATGTGGCCTGAGCTGACAGCACATGGCTGGGAACCCCTGCTGGCCCCATGTGAGAAGCCAGACTGGTGTCAAACTGCTCAGGCAGACGGTAATCTATTCTACCCAAAGAATTTTCTGCTTGGTGGATGGTGAATGTCTTACTCTTTTTCACCTTTCTACCAGGAAACTCAAGACAAAAATTCCAGTAAGATTTCCTGTAGATGGATCTACATGTCCCGCCCCTAGTTCAGTCAATCAGAGGTGACCAGATTTCTGTTCCTCACAGAGCCTTATCCTGAATTTCTGTTGTGATTGAGTGGGAAAGGTTACCACATAGGTTCATGTATTTTCAGACTTGGTTCCCTGCTATCTTGGAAGGTGCTGGGATTTTTAGAAGGTAGAGCCTTACTGGAACCAGCTAGGGCCAGCCAGCCAAGGTTTTACTGTCTTACCAACTTCCTGTCTTCTCTACACTTCCTGATTGCAGATACTACAATGATATGATCTCAAGATGCTATGGCAATGCCTTCCCTCCAATATTGACTGTATCATTTCTTAAACTATGAACTAAAATAAATTCTCAGTGCTGCTTAGTGTCTGTCAACACAAGCCAGAGTCCCAGGGAAGAGGGAACCTCAGCTGAGAACTGCATCCATCAGATGGCCCAGAGGATATATCTGTGGGGGCTTTTTCTTGATTAGTAATTGATATATGAAGATTCAGCCCACTATGGACACTGTTCTCCCTGGCCTGGAGGTCCTGGGTACTATAAGAAAGCAGCCTGAGCAAGCCATGAGGAGCAAGCTAGTTAGCAGCACCTTCCATGGCCTCTGCTTCAGTTCCTGCCCCCACGTTCCTGCCTTGAGTCCTGCTCTGACTTCCCTGGATGATTGGCACTAAGTAGTGAGATGAAATAAGCCCTTTCTTCCCTAACTGTCCGCTGATCGCTGATCGTGGTGTGTATCACAGTAAGAAGACGCAATTGACACACACACCCCTTCTGCGTTGTTAGTCAGATACTTTGTCACAGATTGAGAGCCATGCCCACACAATGTGAGGCTCACTGTTGTCCTAGGTCTGCTCTCCTGTAAGAGTGGCAGGGAGTGTCAGGCTCTCTCTGTAAGGGATCATGTGGAACCCTTGCAGTTCATGTGGAAGCTGCTTAAGTCTGCCTTGATGGAACAAAAGCAACCATGCGAAAGAGAAAAATTAGGGAATATGGTTGTGTTCCTCAACCTACTTCTATACAGTTATTAAAACTTGGATTTTATCTCATTTTTATGAATCACAGAATATGCTTTCTTTAACTTTTTGAATTAACCCTTTGAAATCGCAGACCCCTTCTCAGCTAGCAGGTTTATGAAAACAGAACATTTCCATTGACTAGGTTTGCCTTTTAGGCCATAGTTGGCCAATTCCTGTCAGACACAGTTGTGTGCATACTTGGAAAAAATCCACTCCCCTGAAGACCTTTGGCAGGTAGTAAACATGGTTAGTGTAAGACTTCTGAGCACCAGGGAGATTGAACTAAATCTGGGCCACAGGGAACTAGAACTAAATCTTTCACCTCACAGAACATGCACAGTATGATAAAGGATAGTCCATACAAAGTGTGGCCTAGGCTAGCCCATGTGGCTAGGAAAGAAGTTTGTTTTGTCACCGGGTTCTCTTCCATGTTACATAGCCTTTCTTGTTATTATTGGACTACTACTGAGAGTCAAGGCCTTTCCCTTGCAATGTAGTTATAGCCGTGGCTTGGTTTCAAAATGATTTACACAGGCCTGAGTGTTAAAGGCTTGGTTCTCACTGGAATACAGTGGTTGAAAGACGAAGCCCAATGTGAAGTGGAGGTTGTGGAAACCCAGAAACTGTTCCCCAACCCTAGCTCCCAGATCCTGTCTTCTGCAGTGTTCTCTCACTTTGATCCACTGGGCCACCACAGACTCAAAGCAACTAAGACAAGACATCTTGGCTTGCAGCTTCTAAAACTGAGCCTGAGTAATCCTTTTCTTTATTAAATTGATATCCTCAGGTATTTTCTCACAGTAATAGGAAGCTAAAACCATAACAATTGACAGAATTTCCCCTAGCTAAGTTGACACTCAGAGGCTAAAAATGAGAAGGCAGAGAGGGTGCTCTCTTCCCTCCCAACTCCCTGTCAAATTTCCAAAGAGAAACAAGAACGGTTTCCAGTGCCAGCATGAGTACCACCACAGGCACATGCACCTGCCCTGTCACCGCCACGAAGCGTGAGTTATCATCATCACTATTACTACAGCCAAGCCAGCCACTGTCACCATGGCCTGCACAGCCAGGATCACAGTCACTACCATGACCGCATTATGACCATGGATGTTATCACCATGGAAGCAATTGCTATTTCCATGACATGACCCCCACGGGATCCATCACCACTGCTGATACAACCACAGCTACCTCTGCCAATGCTGCTGTCTCTACCACAACCACAGCACCATCATCGTTGTCATGGACACCGTTACCTCACAGCCACCAATCACTAACCATGGCTATTGTGACCATCACCACTGTCTAACCAAACATCCCCATGATTTCCACAGCCCATGATCACTCTGACTAAGTCCCTATAAACACCCCAATCACTCTTCCCACAATCTCTGCCCTCACGGTGACTGCAAACACTATACTGACTGTGTCTTCACTCAAGATGTTCAGAGCAACCTGATTCTGAAGTCCTCGGCACAAACCATTTTCTGAGTCCAAGGTCCTTCCTACTTTTCCCTCCTACATCCCATTACCGTGGAAAAGAAGTTGCTTGCTTGACTGACTCACTCCATTTTCCACCTATCTTTGGGAGGTAATATTCCAAATTTGAACTCAGAATCTCAAAGACAGATGTCTTCCAAATCATTGTCCATAACGAATAACATTTGTATCAATATAAACATCCAATGACTTAGAGGGGCTAAGATACGTTAGGGAGTACCGTGTGAAGGAACTGCGTGAACCAAACTCAGAGCTTGGGTTTCAAGCAACACCTAGGGGTACATCGGATCCCTTTCTTCTGTAGTTCCTCTGGCAGCAGGAATTTTGGGCAGAGGCATTAAAGATAAAAGTATTAAAAATATTTGCCAAACTTTGGCTATGGAGCCATGTATACAATGTAATATTAATTACAGCATGCATGTATGTCTGGTATAAGTGGGGAAAGTGCACACAGCATGTACAGCACACAGCAATGCATACAGCGCATCCATTAGAATGATGCATATATGGGGGGGTGGTTAAAACTCCCCCCTTGTGTCTGCTTCCTTGTCCAATTTCTCTCTAATTGGAAAACATCACACCAATGTCTGAAAGGATCCTTTGAGGAAAAAGATACAGATTCATCTTCTAGTCCTCACAATACAGCTCCAAACTGTCATGTCCTCTGAGTAGTCGTTTGTTTTGGGATCTGTTTGGAATCCGTTCCACCCCTGAAATGCTATAGACAGGCCCATCAGACCCATCCTATAGCCCACTATCTACTGCAGGTATGAGTACAACTCCCTGCATCAGCTTATGCGGCTTCCTCGATGGACCAGGAAAATTTAAATATCCCTCATCCTCTCTCCTTTCCCTTTTCTTTCCTTCTTCTTTGCTTCCCTTAGTATACATGGCTCCATAGCCAAAGTTTGGCAAATATTTTTAATACTTATGTCTTTAATGCCTCTGCCCAAAATTCCTGGAATTTTTTCCCTCCCCGTCGCCCCTGTTCACAAATATGTATAGAGTATCTTCCATCAGCTATCTAGGCAATGTCCAACTTCTGAGACAGACACCCTTCCCTCCCAGAGGGGACATAGACATCTATGTAGAGAGAAAACAGACACTGAAAGAAGAATGCTTCTGCTTCTGCTACTCCTGCACCTGACCGTTAGCTATCACCTTTTTCCCAGCTCAGAGCTTGGGTTTCACACAGCACGTAGGGGGTACATCTGATCCCTTTCCTCTCTAGGTCCCCTGGGAGCGGGAATGTTGGGTGGAGGCAGGAACACCTGTCCACTAGCAGCTGGGATAGTCTCATGCCTCAGGGACAAACAGGCCACTTCCCTGTCTGCACATTGACCAGAATGCGAAGGCTGCTTGAACCTAATGAGTTTTTTTTTATTGATTATTCCCTTGGGGGGGCAATCGTGATGATTTTGAAAATCAAGGACCTCCTCTGGCCACACTCTAGGAATGTCTTTGCTGTAATCTGAATCCATCCACTGTCTCTTCACTCACAGCAGAATCAAAAGCCAGCACACAAGAACCCCTTCTTCGCCTTGGCTGGGCAGAACAAGCTGTGTGTAATGTAGAATTTCATCTTGTAGACAGTGTTAGTGAGGCCCACTGCTTAGAACCTTCCCACCACATGAATGAAGAACTTCTAAAGATGGGCTCACTTTGCCAACTGCTTGTTTTGTAGACAACAGTATCTGAGTTAGATTCCAGAAACCACATCAGAACGCCAGATGTGGTGGTACAAATCTGTACTGGGGAAGCAGAGATTGGGGTATTCTTGGGGATCCCTGGCCATCCAACCTAGCCTGCTTGGGGTGTTCCAGACCAAGAGGGGTCCCTGTCTAAAATGTAAAGGATGAGATGTCATTCAAGCAAGGACAGCTGACATTGCTCTACATGAAAGCACACATATGCAACCCACCACAGCACAAGCAAGGCCTTCTCTGTGTCCTGGTTTGGCAGGTGAGACAGTTGGGCTAAGGATCTCTCTCTCAGTCTCTCTCAGTCTCTCTCTATTTCTGTGTGTGTGTGTGTGTGTTTGTGCAATGTATGCATGTATGTTCTTGTGTGTGTATATGTGTTTGTACATATGCATGATTGTTCTTGTGTCTGTGTATATATGTGCATGTATGTGCTGTGCTTGTGTGTGTATATATGTATGTGTGTAGTAGATATGCATGTGCTTGTGTGTGTATGCATGTGTGTGAGTGTCTCTCTCTCTTCTCTTCCCCCCCTCTCTTTCTCTCTCTCTCTCTCTCTCTCTCTCTGTGTGTGTGTGTGTGTACATTTTTCACTTTCTGAAATTGATTGACTTTTATTCTGGGTCATCACTTGAATTGGCTTACTGGTTTTGAGAGCAAGGTAAATTCCGGACAAGGAAGAAACTGACTTACCTGTGTAGAGACTGGGAAGATGGCTCAGTGGGTAGCAAACCTGTGCAAGCAGAGGACCCGGATTTGAATCCCTCGTGCCCGCATGGAAGTCAGACATAGCTGTGTGTGCTATGGAGACATTGAGACAGACATACACTGTCTTACTAGCCAGGCAGTCTAGCCAAATACGGCGAGCTTCAGTTCAGTGAGAGACCCTGTTTCAAGGCAATAAGGTGGACAGCAAGAGAGAAGGACACTGGAAGTCTCCTCTGGCCTCCACATGCTTCTTGAGCAGCTGTAAGCCCCCCTCACACACACATACACACACATGCACATACACACACATGCACATACACACACATGCACATACACACATACACATGTAACACACGTGGACATGCACACATACTCATGCACACACAGGTACATGCACATACACACTAAGTAAAATCTCCCTCCTTTTCTCTTTCTCTCTCTTTCCTTCCTTCCTTCCCTCCCTCCTTCTTTCCTTCTCCCCTTCTAAGCCCTTGAACACACAGAAGTATGGCACGCTGCGTGCCTGCTTCCTTAGAGGCTGCAGCTGCTCGTGGAAAGATTCTTTGAGGCAAGGGAGAGAAGATTGGAAAAAGAAATAAATCCCAGATTGTGTCAGGGATGAAACTCATCCCTCTGGGGTGGACAGGACCAAGGACAGTGTCCCAGGAGGCTACGGGCAGGGGAGTGTCCCTTTACTCTCTATGGATGTGTGTGTGTGTGGGGGGGGTGTTACTGTCCATGGATGTGTGTGTGGGGGGGTACTGTCGATGGATGCGTGTGTGGGGGAAGGGGTATTAGCACAATGTCTAATATCCAAGTGTAAGTGGCGCTTCCCTGGAATGTCATTCAGCTCATGATCCTTCTGGGAGCCCATCCGGGTCAGCAACTCAACCTCTGGATCACTGGATTACCGGTCCGGATAGTGTTTGGATATGTGTCTATGGGATGAGATCTTGGGGTCGTCTGCCCGGTGCTTTTTGATTTAGGGTTAAAGCAGCTAGATATTGAGTCTAGTGGAGACCTTTAAACACAGAGTTCACATTAACGAAGCACTGGGAAGACTGTTTCCATTCATAGGTTCCTTATCTGAAACTTGCCTGGGGTCGATCGAGTAGAAGACAGACCCAGGATCTGACCATTGCTTTATCTGCAGCTCACACGTGAGACAAGCTCCCCCCACCCCCACCCCCCGCCAGCCATATCCTCCTGTTCTTGTCCAACTTCAAAGGTGACTGCTCTCACCTGCATGTGTTTAGAGACTCTCCATCCTGCTTCCATTAGGCAGAGGTCAGTGTGGTCCCAAGAATTCTTGTCACTCCAGATGCCTCTTTGCCTGTCTCTGGAGGGTGGTAGAGGGGGCGAAGTCACCCACCCCTCAGGGCAAACGCCAGAAGGAAATCTCTAAACTCCCTCCCCAGACACACTGACAAATTCATCTCATTACAGCTTGTCTCTGATTTTCAGGGGGAACCCTTTCCCAGTGGAGAAAACACCTGTGCCCACAAGTCTGGTCCCTTGTTGCTCCTGATAAAACCCTACACTAATTACGCTTGAGGAAAACAGGTATGTCCATTCCGAGAACTTTCCGAGCTTGGGGGAAACTAGGTCCAGTGGAACCAGTTGAGCTCTGAGTTAGGAAAATCGGCCCAGCAGGTGGATTTCTGTTAAATCTAGGTTGCTTTGTCCATCTTGGGCAGCATAGCTAGGGACATCTTTGTTCCTCGCTGCAAGTCTAAATAATAAATACCTACGTAAGTAACTCACCCTCCACCTGCCCTCTGTACTTTAATCATATTTATTCAGGATGCTGGATTCTCTGAGCACCTGTCTCCAACATTCTTATCACGGCATGAGCCCGTGTGGGAGGCATCATGTCCAGCTGTCGCAGTGCAAAGTCTGCAGAATCTCCCTAGGAAAGTAAAGGAGGAGGCACCTGATAGAGGGGAGGTTTTAATGTCAACGATTTGTGTCTAATTTGGGGTCGGGGGGTGACCAGCCTGTCAGCTCCGGCAGCCTGATCAGTCTTTGAGGTCTCCTCCAACAGGGAGTTGCCACTGTCTTAATACCTCTGTTTATTATTTATTATTATTATTATTATTATTATTATTATTATTATTATTTCAGGAGTAAGAGCATCAGGGAAGGAGGGAGGAAAAGAAATAAGAGGGGGAAAAAAGCCGTGCTTCTATTTTGGTCGCATTTTCAAGCCCTGTTTTAGCGAAAGGATTTAATTATACATATTTTCATCATTTCTCGTATGCTGACATATTAATTAAGGAAGGTCTAAATCAGCTTCTGTAGCACTGTTGCCTTACCCTGTAAAAACATTTTACCGTTCCGGTACAAATACGAAATGAAAAGTTAAAGGCAGTGGTGCTCCTGACGGCTGATGCGCACGCACCCCTCCGTCTCCCCCCCGCCCCCCCGCACAGTGTCTCCACAGAGCTGGGCCCCATGTTATTTTATCAACAAATACATGCTCGGCTCCCTGCTCTGTCCTGGCTGGTCTTGCAATGGAAACTCACTCTGTCAAAACTGTTCCTGCCGCAGCTCTCAGTCCGACACCAGACGGAAGCGAGGGGAAGAAAGGAGGCTTGAGGAGAGGGAGGGATGGAAGAGAGGTCACCTGGGAAATGGGCTCACCAGCCATGGTCTGACCACAGCATCTCCATGCCTGAAAGAGGTCAGGGTTACACTGACTTCACTCGTAAAGGGAAGACTGGCCCTAAGGAGCCGGGTCAGTTGCTAAGCCTGGAGCTAGGGAGAGGGCTCAAGTTGAGCAGTTGGATTCCAAGGTACTACTGATTCCTTCTGTGCTCACCCTCCTGTGATGGAAGTGCCCCCCCCCCGACACTTCATACACACATACTCAAAGAGGAATGCTTTTAACCATCCACAGTGCCCTGAGCACATGAGGAATAGAGACGGGATGCCCTCTGCATGTGTCTTAAAGGGACAATCGAGTGAATTTTGCAGATGTGGCTGGAGTTCCCTGTCAAGAGGTACCAGGAAGAGATGGTGGGAGAGAAGGTTCTAACTCAGTTACGGGGCCTGAGTGCAATGGAGGGCCAGTCAGGACTGAGGACGGATAATAATTCCACGGAGGGGCAACTACAAGAGGGCTGAGTAGAAGCTCTGCTGACAGGATACAGGAAGAGGATGAAGGCAGAGGACTCCTTGGAGATGATGACTCTGGAAGGAAATGGTCTCTTCAGTTCACAGAGGTCTAGAGGCCACGGGAGATGGCTGCCTGTCCCAACAGCAAGGATGAGCCGCTCTGATATTCCAGGTGTGATGCCAGCAAATAACTATGGTTCAAACACTGAGATCTGCCTCCCATTTGGAACTGTGTGTCTGTGTGTCTGTGTGTGCACGACTGCGTTCTCACATGTGTGCATGTGTGCAACTGTGTTTAGATCTGTGTGCATGTATGTGTCTGTGTGTGTGCATGTGTATGTGTGTGCATGTATGTCTGTGTGCATGTGTGTGCAAGTATATGTGTGTGTGCATGTGTGTCTGTGTCTATGTGCATGTGTGCACGGGTGTATGTGCATGTGTGTGCAAGTGTGTGTGTCTGTCTGCATGTACCTGTGTCTGTGTCTGTATGTGTGTATGCATGTGTGTCTGTGTGTGTCTATGTGCATGTGTGTCTGTGTCTATGTGCATGTGTGCATGTGGATGTGTGTACATATGTGTGTCTGTGTTTGTGTGCATGCATTTGTGTGTGAACATGTATATGTGTGTACATGTGTGTGTCTATGTGTGCATGTGGAAGTGGATGCATGTGTCTCTGTGCATGTGTGTGTATGTGTGTGTGCATGTGTATGTCTATGTCTGTGTGATGTGTTTGTATACATATGTGCTGTTAATACATATATATGGTTTTTAGGCTGATCACTCTGCAATGCTGGGGTCACATGCAGAAGCCACATAGCCTGGGCACGTTGAACCATGTGAAGACACACATGGACTTGGAGTTCGTGGTGGAAGCCTCGGATGAGGACCTGGTAAGAATTGATGCTCTAATCCCTCTGTGATCTGGTGTCCCCTTAACCTCCAGGTGACAGCAAGTTCATCCCACGTCCCTAACTCCATAGCCTTCCTTGTTATCTGCAGTGTCCAGCTGTGGGGAGTAGTGATCGGATGGGTGGGATGTCCCCATGGAAGCTGCCCTTAGCACAGTATTGCAGGGGCTCATTTATACCTCTGGTAGTAGCTCTTCTGAACCTCCAGGCCTTACCCCAAAATGCCCTGTCTTCTCTCTCTTCATAAACACTCTACAGGCTACATCCCAACTCCAGCCATGCTGTGGTCTTTGAGCCATGAAGAGCAGTCTGTTCAGGCGGAGAGCCCAGCAGCACCAATGCGTCATACAATGGAGAAGTTGCCAGAGAGCACACCTTGAACAAGAAGTCACCCAGCTCTACAGGAGTGAGATGGAACTTCCAGTTTCTGGCAACCTCAGCAGCCCATGTTCTGCACTCGGCAGGCACCCTACTTCACTGTTTCCGGGTATGGCATTGTACTTTCTATTGGGGTGATTGGGGCACCAGCTGGTCATTGAAGTCATTACAGGGGAAGGAACCAGGAATGATCCGTTCCTTGCAGTGATGAGCCAGCAGTTGACTCAAACCACCCCAGAAAGAAAACCTGATGCTCCACACATGTGCAGGTCCCCAGTGGTCTCTGGGGCCACTCTGTCTAGTGAGTGCTCAGTTCCCTTCACCAAAATGATTGACATTTGTGAGCGGATGTGATCCAGAGGTCACCAGCCACAGACTGGTCAATGAGGGACCCCTGAAATTACGATAGATAGACTGAGTATCTTCTTCACGAACACAGTCCAGATGGACCAGTCAGAGCTCCTCTAGAGGAGGGCAGTTGGTAGAGGTTGGGGTAGCAAAGTCAGCCAGAGAGTGAACTGGAGACAGAATACCGGATGACTGGAACAAGAACAGCCTGGGGTCCACCCACCCACCGATGCCACCAGTTTTTCACCCAAATAGCCCAAGGCCTGGAGAGCCTGTCTTTCTGCTTCCTCTTTTTCTGGAGGCCCCAGGCTGGAAGAAGAAACATCTCTGGGGCTGGGAAGATGGCTTAGTCAGTAAAGTGCTTGCCCCTCAATTATGAGAAACTGAGTTAGATTCATGACAGTCATGCACAAACCTAGCATGGGTCCTGGAGGGAGGTGAGGCAGGAGGATTGCTGGATCTTGTTGGCCATCCATGCTGAAGAAAACGATTAGGACCACCAGTTTCTGTGAAAAAACCCTGTCTCAGGACATGATGCTAAGAAACCAGGACATCTGATACCCTCTGGCCTCTAAACGCACACTTGGGTGACTGTAGCCTCATCTACATATGTTTGCCACACCCAAATAATGTGAAATGAAGCTGCTTTGTTGCACACTAGAGGACTGTGGAAAAGAAGACCCCTGGGACTTAGCAGCCAGCCAGCTTAGACTAGTTGGTGAGCTCTAGGCCTATGGGGCCTATCACACATAAACATTGGCTCCTGTACATATACATACATAAAAGATAGAATTCACTGACTAGCAAACCATTGTTTTTTTTGTTTTTTGTTTTGTTTTGTTTTTTGTTTTTTTTTGTTTTTTTCTGGAAACCCAAACACAGCTGGAAATCCCACCCTACGAGAGGAACCGGAGCAAAGGGCCAATGAGGAAGGTGGAGGACCAGATCAGATTCCAGCCCCGTTTCTAGCAGATGGATGAGTGCCACCTTCCTTATCAACCCAAACCTCAGGGAGAGAGAGCCCCCTCCCCCACTGCCTGTTGACACGGACCAGGACCCCCGCCCCTTCCTCCCTCCAGAGGAGGCTGGAGGCCTCTTGGCTCCTTTAAAACCTGCAACGTGCTTTACATCCAGACCCAGTCTGAGGCTTAAGCTGCCAGTGGCATGTCTCGGCCTCTCTGGAAAGCCAGGCTGGGTCCTGGTAGCAGAACGCAGGCTGAAGGGGATTAGGAAGTCTCGCCTGAGCTCCCACCGCAGCCCGGGTTGCCATTAAGAGGGATGGATTAATATCAGGTTTCCGAGATCTGGTTGCTGGCTGATACCGCTTAATTATTCAGATAAGTGATCGCCATCCAAGCTTGTGTGGCAGCCTAAATCCGGCGACCATCATTTTCATTTCCCCCACTTTCGCTGTTATTCTTCTTTTTGTCTGGAGAAACGGCGTTTATTTATGTGTCGGTGTGATACATATTTTAAAGGTACCGGTTAAACTTCCAGGGCCAACTCCAGCTTTGACCAGGTGGATTTTTGGCTGCCGTTGTTGGAGGCCCATTTCCAGAAATTAAAGGGCAAGCAGCCTCCTTCTCACGCTGTGAGTTCTAGATCGTTCCTTTGTGTTCCAAAGACCCCATACCTAGGCCTACTCTGCCTCTCATGGGGAGCAGGCAGGAACAATGTCTTTCCCGGCTCATGTCTACAGCTGCCTCCAGCTGATCCAGCAGTCCTTGGAGGAAGCTGGAGACCAGGGCAGACTCCTGGGTGTGGCCACCTCTGCTGCTGCCTTGCCCTCTTCTGTCCCGCCTGGTAATTTTATCCTACTGGAGACTCCTTTCCCCAGTGTCTTAAGCTCTTTCTTCTCTCTTTCTTCCCACCCTGCCCGACTTAGCTTCCCAGGCTACTTCGACAGCTTCTATAGCCCTGATTAGCGCTGTCTGGCTCTGAGCACCCACCTGAAGCTGGATTAAGGATCAAAGGCAGGTCACGTGGGCTGCCTGGCCTTACCGTGCCTTTCCTGTAAACACCCGCTAGGCTTCCTCTGCCCCCCACCACCTATCCCTACCCCCTTATCTCCCCCCACATATATCCCTCTCCCCCCTCTCCCCTTCACTCCCAGCCCCCACCCCCACCCCCCAACACACAGGCGCCCGTGCTGCTGCCTTTCTTTTTCTTTTCCTGGGGCCGGGTCTCTTAATCAGACACCTAGCTAGCACTCAGACCCCAGGACTGTTGCCGCTTGTCCTCAGAGGAGACCCTTGAACCTTCTTAGGCAACCCCGTGTTTTCTCTTGTTACACAGACAACCACCTCCTGCCATATGCTTTACACAGCGCTGGCTGCCTCTAAGACCCAACAAGTCACACAGGCTCCCAGAAGGTCTCTGCCCACACAAGGACCTCTGCTGAAATTGTCCCTACACTGTGCAAAGTTGTTCACTGATCCCACCTTCCCCGTGCTCCAGGCTTGTTGGTGGCACATCCATAGGAATGATCGTTCCTATCCCTAGGGGCTCACTTCCTTCATTCAAGGCAAGATCCCACTGCCTACTTTCCTAGCCTGTGTGGAGTCGTGGCTTCCATTGCTCTCCGGGTTGATTTTCCTCCATGGCGGCTCGGAATCTAACTCAAGTCAAGCCAAAACACTTGGGGAAAACACTTCTTAAAGCCACTGGGGTGGGGGTGGGAGACAGTGTTAGGAGTGTGGTCACCTCCTGGTAGCTCAGGGGATTCTGTGAACCAGTTTGCACATGCAAGGGGTCAGCACCAGCGACATCTGCTTCAGGGCAGCCAGCAGCTCCAAACTTAGGGTGACAGCATAGGAACCAAGCATCTGTCCTACTGCCCCACTGCCCCACTGCCCCACTTCCCCACTGGCCCACTGCCCCACTGCCCCACTGCCACAACGCCCCAACGCCCCAACGCCCCAGTGCCCCAATTACCCACAACGTCTCTTTTCCCATTTCCCTGAACTTTTTTTTTTTGCATTGATGGAATGGTCCCCTCCCCTCTAGGAGCCCTCTTCTCTGACTTCAGCTCTTTCATGGTGCCTCAGAGCAGACCAAGCCCTGCATCCCCCAGAGACACATCTCCTGCCCGGAAGCAAGATACAATGGAGAGATCTCTGTGAGATGACAAAGTCTGCTAAGGCTGCATTTTTTTGCTGCTGCCTAAACAGTATCTTAAACAAGTCTTTTCGAGTCATGGCCCTATAAAAATGCAGCTGAATAATGTGGGCCTGTATCTGTAAGCTTACAGGAAGCCTCATTAATCTCATTAACACAATTTGGTCGCTTCCCTTAAAACCTCTGCCTCTATTCATTCATTTTGCTTCCTGTCCAAGCTAGCTCAGCACTCATTTGCTTAAGCAGTGACATGAGAGTCACTTGTTTTTTTGTTTTTTTTTTTATTTAATGACTTTTACACTGACGATATTGTGTGAGTTACTATATAGTTGGATTTTGAAATTTAAACTTACTTTTAGTCTCTCGTTTTTGAAGGGATTGTAAGGAGGCAAAAATTACAGAAAAAGATCAGGACCCCCATCTGAATTAAAGTTAGTAAATTCACAGGCCTGAGTTAAAGAAAGAGCCAGAAGGCAAGTCACCTAGGCCGTTCCAGGGACTGACTTACTACAAAGAATAACTACAAATACAGGTTGGTCAAGGTACTCTGGGAAATGACTGACCACAATGGGTTAGGTTAAGGTCACATTCCTGAGAAAAATGTGTACGGGATGTTTCCCACTCCCCACCCCGGTTTATGACGTGTGCAAGGTGTTTCCCACTCCCCACCTTGGTTTATGGCTAACTGAATAATAGGTTGAAAACTTTTCACTATTTACTACTGTTCCACTTTTTGATTTCCCCCTTCACCCCCCTAGTTTTCGGTTTTCTCCTTTAAATACCCCTTTCTTCCAAGCCTCTGGGCCGACACTCCTCTGCCCTTGCATGGGATACGAGTCTCGACCCAGTGCTGACTATGATTCATTAAACCTCTTGCTATTGCAACAAGTTTGGTGTCTCTCGTGGTCGTGGGTGAGTCGCATCTTCTCGAGACTTGAGTGAGGGTCTCTCCTCTCTGGGGGTCTTACAGGATCATTTCGAAAAGTATGGGTTTGAATTTTGTCAAGTGCACCATACTGATAAGACACTATATATAATGTAATTTATAATGTATACATGTCGTAATATAAAGACTAACAATATATTATAATATATTAATATAAAATATGCAATGTGTAAGACAGTATATTTTATGTATTTATTAATTATGGGAGAAGTGTGAACTTCATCAAGTATTTAAATTTCATCCATTTTGATATGGATGGGATATATATTGAATAGATTTTATCAATATGGTTTCATTTTCTTATTCTGTTTATATGGTAAATTATATTAATTTGTCTTCCAGTTTTAAATTATCTATGTGTTCCTTGTTTTATTTTGAGTTGATTTTTCTATAATTGCTTTTGGGGGGGGCATTTCACCTCAGATTATTTTACTTAAACCCTTTCGTATCTATAACTGAAATTGCTGGTGATGTCCCTTGAGAGCATCTGTCTTTGATTTTGGTGTCAAAAGCTGCTTCAGGATGAACACTCTCAATTTGAGTTGCTCTTTTTTTCTCCCTGCTGACCAGCTGGGAGGAAGCCGAGAAACTGTATTGGCCATTTTGTTGAACTTGCAGCAAAAAATCAACAGGAGATTGGCTCCTTCTTTCTTCGTCTTAAAAAGAACGGTTGTTACAGCTAAGAATCTCATTTTGTTTCTGTTGGGGTTTTCCCATTGAGCATGAGTGTGTTAAACAGTTTTCATTTGTCTGGGCAGTTCTCCTGCATGTGTAGCCCCACAGTTGTCCTCTCCCCTGTCCTGCTAGACTCCCAGCCCCTTCCCTGTGGTCCCCTGTCCTGTCACCAGCCCATTCTCTGCAGTGTCCCCTGTCCTGTCATTAGTCCTTCTCTGTTCCTACTATTTCTTTGAGTGAAATTACCACACAGGATGATTCCCTGTCAATCACTGTCCCAATAGTATAGGTTCCTTTATTGTTTCTGTCATTTCATTGTGCTATTTTTATTTCTGTTTTTCTTATTTCTCCCTTTCTGAGTTTTAATGATTTTTTAAAAAATGACTTACTTCATGTTATTTCATTTGAATTCCTAGCTATCGACTTTCATCTTTCTTGTTTCCTAGTGTGAGCCATTAGTTATTAACTTAAAAGTTGTGTTATCTGTGCCTCACGATTTTTAATTATAATCTGTTTATTACAGCGTGATTTAATGTTTTCAGGTTATTATGGAATTTGGCCTGTTGTAGGAAGGTTTTCTATGTTATTATCTTTAATTTGAGTTTTATTAGTTCTTTGAAAACTACACACTACGTTGTATTTCGATCATATTCAGCCCTTTCCCACACCTCCAGATATACCTCCCTTCCCTACCGGACATTGTCTCTTCTTTCCTTTCCCCTATCCCCCCCTTCACCTCCCCCTTGTCCTTCATAGCCCATCAAGTCCAGTTTGTTCCACCCATATGCTCTTGGACATGTGCTTTACTTAGACACTTTGCATTTCTAAATGCAAGGGATCTTAGTCAAGTCAACATCTAGAGGGTTGTGAGGTTGCTTAGCACCAATCCTGATGGCTTGAGTTGCAGCCCTGGAACCTATGTGGTGTATCTCTACAGCTTGCCCTTTGCCCTCTACCTGTGAACTGTGACACAGGCTAGCACCCACCTATATGTATGCACGTATAAATAAATAAATAAATAAATAAATAAATAAATAAATAAATGTTTATAAACATCAATTTTCCATCAGGAAAACAAGGCAACATTATACGTTTCAAAAAGATAATATGACGTAGAACAATGAACTGTGCAAACATTGACACATGAAAGAGAAACAGAGTAAGCTGAGCTGATGGTCTCCCTCTTGTGAGCGTTAAGGAAAAGCCTGGGTCCAGACTCCTGTACGCAGAATGATACCTGCCTGCAAGCAGAATGATATCCGGTGCTGGTAAGTGTCTAGGAGTGTTGCCTCAGTCCTCTGTTCTGCCTGGCGTCCCCCACTGGGGACAGTGGGTGAGAAGGCACATGGGAGCAGGTTGGAATGTGGCAGCAAGTTCCTTTGTTAATGCTCGGGGAACACCTTTATACCCTCCACCCGAGTCCCATTGGTCCAAAACAAGCATCTCCTCCAAGTGGCGGCTCCTGATTGGCTGTCATTGTCTGCATCACCAATCTCTAGGCTTCTGGGCAGGCTTCAGTTTGGTCCTCATGCGGAAGTTGCCTCCCTGGCTGCGCAGCCCCACTCCCTGTTTACCGGTGTTTGTGGGGAAGTGGCTACCACGTTGATAGCGAGGCCTTCCATTCCTCCTACACAAGACCACATAATCTATACATAATCTACACAGTGGGTAGAGATTATTCTCAAAGTTCATAGAGGAACAGGATGGGTAGATAGGAAGTCTTACCTTCCATCATCCACTGAGAACCTTCTAGTGGTCAGGTAGGAGTGAGACTGCAGAAGAACACAGGGACTAAGAAGGAGGAAAGGAAAGTACAAGCACAGTGTGGGAACAGGTCATGGTCAAAGGCTGTTACACACAGTATTACTTATCATATAAGTTGAGTAATGAAATTGAGTGTGACAATCTCATTATGAAAACCAGAATCATAGGCAAAAAATATAAGCCAAGAGCCCAGAGATGATTCAGCTTTTAAGAGCACTATTTCAGAGTCTGTTCCTAGTACCTGGTAGTAATCCGTGACTATGGGGTAGCTTCAGTTCTAGGGGCACAGGGCTCTTTTCTGGCTTCTGTGGGCACCAGGCACACATGTGTTGCTCATGTACAAGCAGGCACATACATGTATGCTATAAGATACAAGAAGATATACCAATAAAAATTGTTCCACCAAGCATGGTGGTGGGCATCTGTTAGCCCTGGTACTGGGGAGGCTGAAACAGGGTCACGCCCTTGAGCTTCATGTCACCTTGAAATATATAGTGAGACCTTGTCTCAAAAAATTTATAGTACATGCATTTGTATGTATAAACATATATACAAATTTTCATGGGGCCAAACGATTAGGGATTTGGGAATTGGGTTTAGAAGGTGCGAACTCCATTACAAATCAGACTACAAGAGCTGATTTTGAGCCAAGCCAAGAACTATTTAATCAGATATATTTCAGGATTGTCCTAGGAACTGTTAATTCCTAGATTCAGTCACCTTTTTCATTTACTTGGTGAGTTAAAACTGGGACTTCCAGAGGATGAATTCAAACTTGTGTTCCTGGCTTCTATTCAACCAGGATGACCCACGTCTGTCCCTGCCCTGCACTTCATAAGATGACCCTGTGCAAAAGAGATACAAAGTAAACCGCACAGATAGTTTACAGGTTCCTAGCAGTCACAATGAGTAAAATAAAGCCTGCAAGATTAATCTTATGATATAGTTTTTGTAACTCAGTAAATCTGAAATACAAGCTATGCAGCATGCAGTTAATATATCCACTAATTAGTTAATAAAGTATCTATGCTTTAGGACTCTGACTTCAAAGTCTAATGTATATTGAAATTTTAGTGCACTGCAATTTGGGCACTAGATCTTTCATAAATCACAAATATCTGGTTTGTATTTAAGCTTGCATAAAATTTGTAGTTTAAAAAGTCAACTCACCCAAGTTCTTTCAAACATAAAGTTTCCAGCTAACTATTACTCAATTTATATGACAAATAATTATGCTTGATTCTTGATGCTTGAAGTGTGGTTGTCTTGGGCTCACATGGCTGGCCATTTGTGTGGTATGGCCTTCCAGAACTGGTCCACTTTAATGTCCTATGAGGAGATGAAGGAGCAGAATCCGATGGATACATACAGAAGACTTCAGCTTCACCTTCCTTTACTACTTCTTTCACTTCATCGTAAATCTGCTAAGGTAAGTCCAGATGCCAGCTGAGCATTGTCAACACACAAGTTTGAGCATCTACTGTGTTCCAGTCATTAAGACAAAATGCTTCTCTTAGTTGGAGTTTCCCTTGCTGTGAACAGACACCATGACCATGGCAAATCTTATAAAAGAAAGCATTTCATTGAGGCTGGCTTACAGTTCAGAGGTTCAGTCCATTATTGGCATGGTGAGAAGCATGGTGGTCTATAGGGAGACCTGATGCTGGAGAGGCAGCTGACAGTTCTAGATCAAGCTCAGCAGACAGCATGAAGAGAGCATGTCACACTGGGCCTGGCTTGAAGGTCTGAAACCTCAGATCCCATACTCAGTGACACACTTGTTTCACCAAGGCCATACCTTCTAATTGTGCTCCTCCCTATGAGCCGAGGGGTGCCATTTTCTCTCAAATCGCCACAGGTGTGAACAAGGTGATCGTATTCCGCAAGATGAATGCGGTGTAGACTCTTGAAGAGAGGCCAGCGGAACGATTTGCCTTTCATGATTCACGTTCTAGAATTTAGTAGGCTTGTGTTTCCTGAGACACAGTTTTTAAGTAAGCTACTCATCACGGCGGGAGGAGGGGAGATGTTTTTGTTGAATGGAATTAAAACTTGATAAATGAATCAAGCTGTGTCTTTGTGTGTGTGTGTGTGTGTGTGTGTGTGTGTGTGTGTTTATAGACATAGGTTTGAGAGCTTGGTAGTGAGTCACAAACAGAGTCAGCAAAGACAGTATGATGTTTGGGAGGATGGCATCTCCCTGCTCAGTATCTGTCTGAACACTTCGATTACAGAACTTAATAATGGCTGAGATACTTCACCTCCCCCTGCATCTGTTCCTGGATATGGCAGAGGTGGGGGTCAGGGACCTGACAGGGCTGGATGCTGAGAGCAATGTCCCTCCTGTTACACTGCAACCTGACCTTGCGGAGGCAGCACTGAGCACTGTTTCCAACAATGATTATCTCTTCAACAGGCTCTTCATTCTCTCCATCCCCACACCTACAGGCTGTGTCCCAGGCCACAGATAAACAACCAAATCACCCATGTCTCACATCTGTGTCCCTAGTTACCACCCACCACCCCTCACCAAGCTCCATCTGCCATGGGTGGCTTCTGTGTTTCCAACTGGAAACTGTCTTAATGAGCAAATTGGGGGGGGGGGCCTTGGGTAGAGTTTTACATATGTTTATCTTAAGGAGATAAAGGTATGTTAACTATGTTCCCTGAAGCCCACAAGCAGAACTCATGGGATTAACATGGATTTCATCTTGCATTTACTCTACACAGAGTGAGTAAATACAGGCTCCTGATGAAGAAGGTTTGTCTGCTATGACTCACAGGCCCAGCCAGAGTCTATAAACCAAGAGCAACCTTGTCCCAACTGTTAAAAAAAAAAATTCTCCAAATGGAAAAAAAACCTAGAGAAAGCCTGAGGAATCTGTGTATGTTCTGCATGTGTGTGTGTGTATATGAATATTTAGGCCATGTGTGCATAGATACCCTTAGTCTCTGACCTGGGTGTATACGCACGTCTACACACACACACACACACACACACACACACACACACTCAATGGTTAAACACTCTAGTTTTGCATGAGAACACCCCCTCCCCATAGGCTGCTCACCTTGATGATGTCATCAGCAGGAATCCCAGATGTTTGAGGAGGCTGAGCCCCAAGGCAGAGGGTTGGTCTTCTTCCTAAAGGACTCCATCCTACTTAGGAACATAAGGGTGTTAAAGTAGCATCTCAAGCTCCCTCTTCCAATAGTCTGTCCCATCCTGTGATCTTTTGTCATGTGCCTGTCCACTGATGGCCATTATTGTCTTCTTCCATTTTCTCCAGTGTTTTATGTATTCTGGATATTAAATCCTCCGACAGTTAAGAATCGGGCAAAGCATTTGCCCTATACCATGGCTGTTTCTTTAGTCCATTGATGGTCTCTTTCAATGTTATAAACTCAGTTTTTTTTTATTTTATTCATTATTGCAAGCATGCATGAGCCCATGTAGAGGTCACAGGATGATTTGAGGGTGGAAAGTTCAGATCTCCAGCTGGGATCTTGGTACCAGGTTTGAGCAACAAGAACTTTTACCCTCTAAGCCAGACAGATTCTGGCTGTGGCTGAATCAGTGACACCAGGTGGAGACTGGGTGGGGGGGGGTGTGCATCCTGAGCGATGTTCTACTGTGCATCTCCAGGACACCAGAGCTGAGGCTCTGTTCCTTGTGCCACTAAAACTTTACTTGGTCATAGACATGGGTTGGTTTACCTAACTCCACCCAATAATAATCTAGAAGAATCTAAAGTCAAAAGATAGACTATCTGCCTTCCCAAATCCTCTATCACTGTCATCTAAAATCTGTAGAAACCTTCTGGTACCGTACCTACCATGTGACGTCACAGCCATGTTTGCTAGCGGGCTCATTGATCTAGAATACATTCACACTCATGGCCTGTCACTCACCTGAACCTTCGATCTCGCTGTCATTAATCACGGTAGTTAAGCCTCCTAGGAGATGTAAAGAGTTGTTAGGTAAACCATGCATCTCAGGAGACATGAGCCAATCCAACGAGGGCTTGCCCACACGTGGAAATACAAAGTTAAGATCTGAACTCTTTCCCATCATCCCATGTCTCCACCTTCAGAAATAAAGACTGTTCCCTCACCAGAAGTGACTGGCAGTATCAAGGACTGCAGCACTATTCACTGGAGACTGGAATATTCTCTTTCCATCCCCTCGGCCTGATGGGGTAGTTTACAGATTTGTTCAAATCCAGAAGGTCTGGCATCAAGAGGACAGGCTCCAGGAAGCAGCTCTGGGGTTGTCCATTTAGTATAGACAGAAAGAAGAATAAGTCACAGAAAATTCTGTGATGTAACTTTTTATTCATTTTTTTTTTGGGGGGGGGAGTCGAGACAGGGTTTCTCTGAGCAGCCCTGGCTGTCCTGGAACTCACTCTGTAGATCAGGCTGGCCTCGAACTCAGAAATCTGCCTGTCTCTGCCTCCCAAGTGCTGGGATTAAAGGCGTGCGCCACCACCGCCTGGAGTAACTTTTCATTCTTGTTGCCTCATATTTTATATGAAGACTCTGCTTGCCAGGTGTGTATTTATTCAGAGCCTCTGTTTTGTTTTGTTTTGTTAATCTAATAAAGATCTTTTTTGCTTTTAACATTTGTAAGAAAGTACCTTTTAAATGAAATGTTATCTTGAATCTTCCAAAGCATTTACAAATCACTGACTATGACTTCAGGCTGCAGGTAGAAGGGGGAGTGACCAGCATGCGATACAATGACATCCACAGTGTAGGAATCTGCCCCACCCTGTTCCGTGGAGCTTCGGTGTCCCTGTCACACTCATGCAGCCCATTTATTCTGGATTTGAGGAAATGCTAAAAAACTTATGACCTTCACAGGTCGACATGAGAACCTGTATTTCTTTATTTTGAATTCCAAGATTTCAGAAAACAGCAAGCTAGATGGGGAGACTTCTCTACAGGATAGACACACACACACACAGACCTATGGGCACACACACACACACACAGACCTATGGGCACACACACACACACACACACAGACCTATGGGCACACACACACACACAGAGACCTATGGACACACACACACACACACAGAGAAAGAGAGAGAGAGAGATCTATGGACATGCATACAGACATACAGACAAACACACACAGACACATACGTGGGCACACACAGAGACACATATGCACACATACACAGAGATCTATGGACACAGACACATGGACACAGACACATACATGGACACACACAGACACTTATGGACAACACACACAGACACACTGACACACAAACATACAAACACACACATACATGGCCACATACATAGACCTATGGGCACACACAGAGACACTCATGCACACGCACACACAGGGAGACCTATGGACACAGACACATGGACACACACACATACAAGGACACACAGAGACATTTTTGGATAACACACACAGACACACAGAAACATACAAACACACACATACACCGCCATACACAGACCTATGGGCACACACAGAGACACACACACACATACACGGACACACCGATACCTATGGACACACACACACACAGAGTTTTTCAACAGTTGTCCTCTGAGCCTCAACAGGGTAACTTCATCTTCGAGTTTATCTCCATAACTGTCTAATTTGAGCGCTCAGCCTCTGAAATCAATCTCAGATGTCTGTGAGAAGCGAGAAGGAAGTGCTCGCCTGCACTGTATTAAGTCTGAGCTGGGGAGGGGAGAGACTTTGTCTCCGCACACTCTCGGTAAGATGAGCATGACAGCAGACAGAGACAGGCTGACATGTCTGCAGGAGCATCAGCTTCGCCTAACTATTAATATTACTTAGAATTCATTATTCGCAGAACAGGACAACCTGACTTTGACCTCACATTGCAGAAAACATATTGGTTGGTAAGAGGATGGCTTTGCAATTAGCTGGAGGCAGGTTGGAATCACCCCCTTGAAACCTAGAGGTTTGGCTCCCAGCATCCTTCCATGAAGATCCTGTTGTTAGGTTGTCTGGGACCAAACAGATGACCTTCAGGAACTGCGAACTTGAGGCAGTGGTTGCTGCTGCCAAGGACAAGACAAAGCCCATTGCTCCTTGGAAAGTGACAAGGACAGGAAATTTTGGTCTGAAGATCTAGTAACAAAGCCCTCTGCGGCACAAGCACCCCCATACCATTGTCAAGGTTTGATTTCCAAGAAACCAAACTGGGGTGCAAAAGACAGAATGTAACTGTCCATGTCAAGAGCACCAAACCAGAGGATGGTGTCTTACTTGGCTTTCTATTGCTGTAATAAGTACCAAAAGCAACCTGGGGAGGAAGGGTTTATTTCATCTTATAGCTTGTAGGTTGCCAGGAAGGGAAGCCAGGGCAGGAACCTGGAGGCAGGAGCTGATACAGAGGCCATGGAGGGATACTGCTTATTTGCTTGCTCCTCAAGGCTTGCTCAGCCTGCTTTTTCATACAATCTGGGACCATCTATCTAGGGATATCACAACCCACAGTGATAACTAATCACTGGGCCCCCCTACACCGATTATTAATAAGAACAAAACAAAAACAAATATATCCAGGCCAGTCTTATGGATGTATTTTCTCAACTCATTGTCCTCCTCCCAGATGACCCCAGCTTGTGTGGAGTTCACAAAAAGTGACCATCACATCATGATGTCTTTCTATCTCAGGGAACCAGGGGCTTCACTAACAAGAAGACTTTGACCCTGCAGAAGTCCAGAAAGCCACCAACTGTAGCAATGAGAATGTCCAGTGGGATGCCATAGAGAAGACTTAGTCTTAAAGTGCCTGTGGCTGTGCAAAAAAGACCAAGTTCAACATCAGACATCAGTGTGTGGGATATTGTGAGCTTGTAAAACCCCAGCCCTGGGAGGCAGGCACAAGAGAATTCTAGGACTGGATAGTCAACACAGTCAAATGAATGAATCCCAGGCCAGCGAGAGACTCGGCCTGAAAACAGGGAGGAAGGATCCTGAGGATAAACACATGCATGCCTGTCCAGTGGAAGGCAGCTGGAAGACTGGGTCATTGCAGAACCTGGAGCCAAACCTCTCCCTCTCCTGTGTATCTAATAAAATATAGTATTTCAGTTACCACTGTGTATGTGTGTGCATGTGTATAATAATAATAATTAAAGAAATATAAGGTATAAAATTGAAGGAGGGATGTAAGGAGTTGAGAGTAGAGAGGGAAGAGGAATGATATGATTTCATTTTAATTAAAAATACAATAAAATTAAACCTAACATACACCACCCAGAAACTTCTACTCCATTGTTATTACTGTTCATCTTATGATCTACAAATTGGCTTCAGTTACTCCTGCCTGGCACCCTGGCATCCTGGCATCCTGGCATTCTTCAGTGTAATCTTCCAAAGGAAGTGTGGGGACTGGCTTCCTGTGTGATCTGTTCTCCCTATGGTTGTAGACATTCATGCAGCAGACCAGCTTTTACTTGTGTTCCTGGGGTTTGAACTCAGGTTTGTATACTTGTGAGTTAACTGGGGTTTTTTTGTTTTGTTTTGTATTTTATTTTGTCTTGTTTTTGTTTTTGTTTTTGTTTTACACCTACCAAGCCATCTCCACAGCCTTCGGCATCTTTTTGTAGAACCACACATGTGAGGATTGCTGCTTGGGTATCTGTGTATGATCCATGTCCAGTGAGAAAACAAGTCATCTGTGTTATCTGCCAGAATAACCCTGACACCTGCAGTGTGGGCGGGGCCCAGTGAACACTCCTTGGCTAACTAAATGAATGAGAAGCTGAGTGAGTCATTTCTAATTCCTTTCAGAATCATACATGTATCCTCTTTCCTTCAATCTCTTTTACTTTCCTTTTTATTATTTTGATTTTGTTTTTAACTGTGTGGGTGAGTGGATATGTGCACTTGTGAGTGCAGTACCCGAGGAGGCCAAAAGGGGGCGGGCCACAGATCCCTATGGAAGCTACAGATGGTGGTGAGCTGTCATGTGGATGCTGGGACTAAACCCAGGTCCCCTGGAACAGCAGCCAATGCTCTTAACTGTTGAGCCATCTCTCCAGCCCATCTTTCCTTTCTCAAAAATTATTCCCCAGGAAGGTCTGTGCTCAGGTCTGAGCTTCTGTAACATCTACTCACTCTTGACACTTTATAGTTTAGGGGAATCAAAAATGGAGTAATGTAAGCAACCACTGAAAGAATGAATCTTAAGATGATACAAAGTGACGGAAATGGAGGGAAGAACTCTTGAACACTGAGATGCTTGGCTGAGAAGAGAGGATGGTGCACCCCATGCAGGAGGTTGCAACCATCTCCTCTTTCAAGACAGAGGAGAGATAGAGGATCCAGACAAGCATGGCACAATACAGAGGGAGATGAACAAGTGGCAGCTGATCTGAGAACTCTCCAGGTTCACAGTTTGGGTCTTCCATTCTTTAGTTACAGTGGCAAACTTTCAAATATGTCTCCGTTTATGCTGGGCATCCCAATAGAATCATCAAAGCTTCCCATGGATTCCGGCAGAATCCCGCATCTTTGCAACTTTCCATTGGCTCACTGACCTTGAGAACATCTCACCTTCGTCATCTGTCAGCTCTCCAGAGCCCCTGCCTCAGAGTGTTGCGGGGACAATTTTAATTCCCGTCATTAACCTGTGAGTATGAGGGCCTGTGACAAGGTCCTGTTTTACTCTTGACTTTTCACCACAAAGATCCAAACCAGCTTCTTTCTGGTTATATAATCTTTAACAAATTTGGGTCTCTGGTCACCCTGGGCTGGGCCAGGATATCATGTAGCAGGAAACCTTTGACAACAGAAAATTATAAGAAAGAGCCGGGCTCCAAGCAGACCCTCAGAATGGGTCCATTCCTTTGCACTGATAAACTTCCATCGCATAATAAATTTGAACAATTTTTTTCTCATCCTATTGAAATGATTCAGGTTTGTCATTCAATGTCATTTTTTATTGCCCCTTCTGTGATCAGCCTTAAAACAAGAGGAGCCTCAGATGCTATGTGGTCCAACCCCTGATGTAGAGAACACCGATGGGCCCAGAGGGACAATGCCACAGACCTGGAAAGTCTCTGATCCTAAGCTGGTCCCTTTCTGTCCCACACTGTCACCATAATGAAGAATGGCCTACCCTCCTCTAGAAACAGCAAGCCCTTGTAACAAGCTTGGTGTTGGGAAACACTGACAAGTGTCTGCTCCTGTATGTTAATCAAATACTCTGTTCTGTTTCAGAACTTGTGAGCCCTCAGAGCCAATCACAAGGCACTGCCCTGCACTCTCAGTATAGGGTGTCTCTGCCATCTCTGAATCCAGGACCCTTGTTCCTTGCTGGCTTCTGCTGCTGTGAATCTCTCTCACCACCCACTACCCACCCCTGCCCTTTGGGTAAATGGAAGTCCAAGCTTCCTTAGTTAACACAAATTGCACAGTCACCTGGGCAACGGGAGACTCTGATGTTCTCCACCACACTTAGTTCACAAAAGCACCCAGATTGACCTATTTGTGTGCACCCCTCCTACCTTGCCCCACAATGGAACTCTGGTTGGATTTACAGATGCTGCAGAAAACCTGGATTTAAATAGGACGTCCCTGGGGAGAAATTATTACCACTAATCCTTGTCTTCCAATAAAAGCTGCTGGGCAGTGGAGTGATGAAGCCCTGGCTCCCTGTGTCAGATCTGCCTTCCAGCTCCATTCCAGCCCAGCAACTATAGTGAAATCTCCATTGCTCGCCTGGCCAGGGTCACAGCATTAACACTCTAATCGCATAGAAAGGCTTGCCAAATATGCTTATTTGTATGGAGTCTCAATTAATAATAAAAGGATAGAGTGCCATTTTGGTCAGATCTTAGTCCAACTCTGAGTCCATGGTGGTGTAGCTGACAGTCCCAGATTCTTCATGGCCTTCAAGGCTCTCCATCAACTAATGCTGACTTAATCCCTTATTATTATTATTTTTTTTTTTTGCTGAGACCCTAATGGTCCAATGATACTGAGAGTCATCAAAGGTTAGAAAGGCAGAGGTTAGAAGCCAGAACAAGGGTTGAAAAAAAAAAGCAATTAATACCAAAATGTTGTCATTTTGGTTCCTAAGCCTTACAAAAAGATGCAAAGCAAGGAACTGTTTGTCTGAAATTCCATACATCATCTTTGTCTTAAGCATGTTGAGGACCTAGGAATGACTGCTGAGAAGACTTTAGAGAAAGCCACACTGGTATACATGGGGTGTTTATAAGTGTTTATGAACTCGCCTATGTATCAATTCTCACCCAAATAACTCAATTCAGTCTGTGGATTCCTAGGTCCCAAGATTCTCTATTCTGACATAGAAAAATACCTAAAGTAAACTCTCAAAGTCGGAAACAGCTGAGTATGTGTGTAGATGCGTTCTGTTGTGAAATCCGCAAATCTATCTTTCCGTGTGACGATATCTGACTGAAGGCAGCTGCGGCTGTCTTCTCTGAGTTCAGAATGTGGACACACCCATTGTTAAAATGACCCTACCATGTACGTAACAAAGCTCTCGCTGTATCTGAAGTGTGCAATCCATTGTTCTTTAGAACATCGGCAAAGGATTGCAAACTCCTCACCAGCTTCAGAACAGGCGGCTCATTTTACATTCCTTACAGTTTATTTTCTTTCTGTGGAGGAATCAAGGGGAGCTGGCACCAAGCTATGAAGCTCTGTGGGTGCTGGGTGGGCCTTTCAGAGACACAACCACCCTTGAGTCACCCATGTTTCTGTAAGTTGCCTGTCACTCACGTTCCTGTGAGAAACTCCAGTGCTCTCTTCTAGCTGAATCTTGTGTGGGCCATTGCTTTCTGCCATCAGCACATCATCTGCGACTTACAGGGATTTGTTCATGTCTTTCCTGGAGGTCACACAAGAGGTGATTTTTTTTTTTTTTACTTTGATGGTTTCCCTACCTTGACCATGGGAATGCAGATATGTTTTGGGGTATGGATCCATTCCTGTTTGGATGCACACGTCTCTACAGTTGGGAATGCCCACCATTTAGAACTAAATCTCTCCAGGGCCCCCTAGCACCATGAAACACCTTCTGATACCCTATGGAGCTCAAATGTCGCTGCCCTCCCTGGGTCTTATTGGCCATCTCTCTCTGTCCTCAAACCCCAGCTGGTCTTTGGTTCATGAAATTCTCTGGACAGTTTGCCTTCCTAGCTCCCATTCTTTCTTCACTCTCACATTTGCCATATTTTCCTGGGGATTTTTTTTGATAACCTTTAAATTCTCAGAAATATTTCATCGGAAAGTTCTTTTCTGCCCCACCCCCAACCACCTACACAAACACTCATACTATTGATTGATGGTGATAGTACCTGCAATTCCCGGTGCAAAGTATTAAATGTTCTTACTAAAATAGACTTCTGTCTCTCTAACCTGAGGAATTCACTCAAATCCTCACAGCTAATGTGCAGTGACTCTGACTCTGAATATATATATATATATATATATATATATATATATATATGTTCAAAAATACTGTAGAGATGTTTAATGTCATCAGGCAGCCTTCTAGAATGTGCATTTTTTTTTAAATCTTGGTTTATGGCTACTACCAACTGTCCCTAATGCTTCAGCACCAGTGGATACTTTATATTTCTAAAATTTCCACAGCATAAGCAAATGATGGAGTTGTTTATACAGAGACTGTACATACCACAATTTCTTTAAGAAGAGCACTGGTATTTGCTCGAGAAACATCTTTGGAATTTGAGACTCCAAATCAAAGGGAAAGTGCATCAATAAGTTTTTGATATGAACTACCAAGTTGTCCTTTGGGAGAGTCCCATGGCTAGGTTTTGCCACCAGCCCTCACTAAGGGAAGGTTTCTTAGAGTCCCCTGGAGTATATGTCTCTAGACCCCACCCTTGTCTATACTGAGGAGCAGGAGGCCATGTTCACACACAGAGTCAGGCCATGTTGCTCAGGAGAGAGATCCCAAGTTTGGAAATAGATCTGGGACCAAGTCCCATGAGAGGCAGCTGTGCCCCCTGGAAAGTATCTTAAGGTCTGACGAAGAGTCTTGGAGTAGAGCTGAACACAGGGAAGGATAGTAAGCAGGCAGTCAAGGATGCAGAACTAAGCTGAGAGGAGAGCGGGGACTCTAGAGTCCCCAACACCAGTGTCCTCCTCTGTCACAGCAACTTAATAAGCCACACAGCACTGAGTGTTTAAGCACAGTATGGCTGTTTAAAGAAGCGAATTAAACCCTGCGTGTGGCACACCTCAGTTTAGGTTTTATGGTATATAATTGGATCCTCACAGCTCCCACCTGTCAAAATTAATATCGTGTTTCTATTTTCTGAATGGGGGACTTTCGGAACTTGAAGTAAGTTGCCAAAAGTCAAAAACCTGAAGAGACTGAGTTAGAGCGGAGCTGGGATCTTTCTGCTCCACAATAGGGAGTGATTTTTTTCTTCCTAGCATCTCGAGGCTCCACAAAAGCTCTTTTGTTTATCATTGTGTTGTGATAGGAACTGAGTAGAATCCCTGGTTGGGAGCATACTGTCCGGAAACTTAGCAAAAGTATCCATCCTCGGGCGCCATAACCACTGCGACCGAGGTTAACCACCGGGAGCGAGGTTGGCACCATGAGCTATTTTTCTTACCTCCAGACCCAGCAGTCACTCATCTGATTTTACTCTCAACTGTCCCCATTGCTGTTGACAGGAGGGGGGTGCATATTCCATTAAGAAATGTGTGAACACATAGATAAAGGGGACATAGATAGGTCACATAGAACACATAGATAGGTCAAGAGGGTGTGGTTTGTAGAATCATGACACAGATGAATCCTGTTCAGAGGAGCTCTAAGAAACTTTGAGGTGCAGCTAGCATTGAGAAAATTCTCAGCTTTTGAGAGTAATGAGTAGACACATCCTGGGAATAGCCCAAAGGAACATTCGAAAAAGGAAGCAACAGATAAGATTTGGGTTGTCACAAGAGGTACATAGCACCCTTTGGACATCTCTGATTCTGATAGACAGTCAGGGTGTGTTGTGCTCTGCACATCTGCTTCCAAATATCCATGTCGGGTTCAAATCAAATGCAGTCCATGGGTCATGAGGAGCTAAAGGAAGAGACAGAGGTGGAATAGGGTAGATACAGTAGAAGCCACGTTGGTACTGAGCAAGAAAGCAAAGGAAGGAGGACTTAAAGCCAAGCACAGACAAGGTTTGAACCTTCTTCTCTGGTCCATGTGACTGGCAGAAGGGCATCAAAAATACAAGGCTACAGAGAGGCACAGGCATTAGGTGGCCCCCGGATGGGTGACCTTATCCAATCTGAGTGAATAGCCAGTGGGCTTACACCATGTACACTCCACACCGGACAGGAAGCAGTCTGTGTCTAGGCTTCTCTTTTAATCCTGATAGAGAAGAAAACAGTGGCAAAGAAGTTCTTGTCCAATCCTAATTCAGGTTCAATTCAAAGGACATGGAGTTGACCTGTGTGTGACACCAAAGTTATTACAAGCATGGAGGTGGAAAACTAGGGGTGTAAGTCTCCCTTTTCTGCTTCTTCTCATAGCCCCCGGCCTTGTGCCTCACTCTGGATTTAAGCTGCAGCGTGGTGTGCACACAGGATTTCAGGAAGAAGACCATTCTCTCTGGTAAGGATGCAGCCAGGATTTTCCTTCAGCTTGGGCTGGGAGGATCTTGAGGCCCAAAGCCTCATGGGAGCTGACTGGCTTGTAAAAGGAGTTTCACTCTGGAGCTGAGTTGGTGCCTTTCCATTGCTGTGAAAAAACACCTGAGAAAGGCAGCTTAAGGAAGGAAGTTTCGAGATCCAAGCCAGCATATCACTTTGACTATGGCTACACTCAGATGGAAGTTAGGAACCGAAAACCAGGGAAGGGAATTTCAAACATAAAGCATCAACTGACCCCAGGCTAATGTGTTCCTAAACCAGAAGATGTAGTATGTGTTGTGCCTGTCTCAGAAAGGAGTCCGTCTTCTGAACCTTGGCCATATTCAATCATGAGCTCATGGGGGTTGGGGGGACTGTTCTCCCAACATTTGTGCAATGAGTCCATGGCCTGGTTCACTCTCCAGAGGTTGAAGTTGGTGTGTTTCTCTCTTTTTGCCCCTTGCTGTCCCCACCCAGGCTGGCTGACCAAAGAGGCTCTGTAGTGGGGTGAAAAGACACAGAGAAGGCTGCCCTAGCACCTGCCAAAGGCAGCACACAGATGACCTTAGGAAGCAAAGAGCTTCGTTCTCAAATCCTAACCCAGAGAGGATGATCTGAAGCTCAAATCTCAGGAGCCAAATCCTGGAAACACTGAAGACTATAGTCATGAGAATTTAGGTCTTTCCACGCTAAAGGTTCAAACTTTTACAACACTAGTATGTATCTCCTAGATCGTTAGGCTCCTCTGTCTAAGCCCGAGATAATCTTTGTTCCTGGAGCATCTGGGTTTCTAGAGGGAGTTTTGGGTTTCCTTCCACTCTGGTGCTGTGGTTTCCATGGGGCTGGAGAAGCCATGGTGCTAGACTATTGTCTTATAAGCTTCCTATTATTTAAAAACTTGAAATAAGTCAGGCTAACAAGTACAGGATTGGCACAGCTCCCTGCAGTAGTAGAGGTTGAGAACATCCCAATGTCTAATTGATCTTTTTAATTTATTATGTTTATTGATTGGGGAGAGCAGGTAGTCCATGTCATGCACACACATGTGGAGGTTACAAGACGGCTGGCAGGACTCAGTTCTTTCCATCTACCATACAGGTGCTGGGAATGGAACAATGGGTCAAGCTTGGCTTTGCAAGAAGTACCTTAACCCACTGTGTCATCCTGCTGTCCCCAATGCCTAACATCTTAAAGCATTCTTCTTACTTATTCCAGAAAAAAAAGAGAGAGAAATTCTTCACCAAAGGCCAGAGCAAGGAAGGGAACAAAGAAAACGAGAAGCTACCCTGAATGGCAGATTCCAAAGGGACAAACAATGGCTGTATTTCTCCAGATGTTTCCAAACAGGTATGCCTTCCCAAGGAAGGGACTTCCATGAAAGAGCAGGGAGAGGGGTTTAGGAGATGAGGCAGTGGGTATGGGAGTTACATAAGCAAGAGGCCTGAGTTTGGGTCTCCAGGCTTTTATGAATCACATAAAAGCTAGATATAGTGGTGTGTATCTGTATCCCCAGCACTGGGGGGAAAAGCAAGAACCCTAGAAAGAGAGGGGAGGAGGAGAGGAAGAGAACATGTCACAGCCACACTCTCCAGACAGAGAACCATCTATAAAACACTGTGGAGGCCACAGAAGAAACTGTAGCTGCTTGCCTTTAGGCCTTGGGCCTCTGGGATTTTAAAAGCAAAGAATTCTAGTGTTTAGCTGCAGTAGCCTGTGATATTTTCACACTGCAAATTCCGTCTGGATAATGGTTCTGGTTCATCAGGGTGGGTAAGGCATGGCAGCACTGATCTGTCTGTACAGGTGAGAACATGAGGTAGAAGTTGGTTGAACTCAGCAAACAAGGACCAGAAGTTGGATGTTACCTTTAAAGGATCTCTCTGGTGCCTAGGAGCCAGGCACCGTCTCCTAGGTGGGTGAATCCAACATATAGTCAGTGGACTAGAGCCTCCCATGACAGCTATGAATACCCCCCAAAGCAGAACCAAAGCTTACTTAGAGCATTTTGAGGAATTTAGTATTTTTTTTTTTAATCTTGGGCAGGGGGACATAATTGCATGGTTCTCAGTGTGACCGTCATAGACAACAATGTCCGCTGTGAAACCAAAAGGTAAGACAGGCCCACAAGGTGTTGCAGCCTCTTCAAAATAACAAAGCCACTCAATCGTGGGCCTGAGGAGGACACCTCAGATGCAAACTATATCCAGAAGTTTAAGTATGATCTCACGAGGAGAGCCTCCACCATCCCGAGAGTGTGGAAGAGAATAGATGAAAAAGAAATTGGAATTACTGGCTGTTCTATGTGCGGGTGAGAGAGAAGAGAATCTGGAGTGATTCTGGGTTCCTCCTGTCAGCTATGGAGTGAAGCATGACCTCTTCGCACAGAACACACAGAAGCAGAAGAGACATCTTCCCTCAGGGCCCCATGCTCTCTGGTGGAATGTGGTTTGGGGACTGCCATGCTTTCTCAGGTCTGCCTGGACCTTGGTGAGCTCATCAGATCCAGAACAAGTAATTTGAACAAGCCCTGCCTCTGTCCTTCTGGATGCAGGAGGATGCTGTCTGGGTGAGTTTCCATCTTGGATGGTGGCCTTGGTCTTCCATGTGGCTTCTTTTCCCTAAACCGTGGATTTGCCTCAAAAATCCCTTTTTCCATGGAGGGCTCTGTGACACTTTCTTAATGTGGCAGAGGTGGGGAGGCGTTTGCAGAAATTTCTCGCTAAAAGTTTATTCTTCTTAACTTTCACTAATAGCCATAGCCACATGTCTCTAATTCAAACCAACTGAACTAGTTGAAGAAAAAAAAAAAGAATGTTATAAGCCTGGGCTACTAGTCTTTATTGAAAAGCAATTGCTCCCAATCTATAAATCCTGCTGGATTTTGGATCTCGTTAAAGATGTATTCATTACTCAGTATCCAAGCAGTTGCTTTGTTCAGAGATGGCTGCTGCTTTCTTAACTCAGGGGATGGGTGGATTTGCACATTTCCAGCCAAGAGTCTCACAACACAAGGAAGGCTTCATGTGGTCCTTCCTGACCCCAGGACACCCTCTATCCTGTGGAGACTCCCAGGACAGGTGTATTAAAAACTGTCCTTAAATTCAATACAGTGAAGTCAGGCGGTGTAAGATGGTGTGACTCACGGTGTTGTGGCTTGTGTCTATTTCTTCCATAGGCCCGATGCCCTGGAGTATCATATGGGTTGTGTCAACGTTGTGGGCTTCTCAGGCCTCTACTTAAAGTAGTGTCCTTCTTCCTCTCGACTGGCAGTTTTCAAACACTAGTGATGCATCAGACACAGCTATGGGTGTGTCTTCCGTTGCTGTGGTGTTTTGAATGACAAATGCCCTCCCATAGTCTCTAGCATTTGAATGCTTGGTCCTCAGTTGGTGGTTATTTAAGGAGATTTAGGAGGTGTGGCCTAACTGGAGGAAGTATAAAGCCAAGAGTGAGCTTTGAGGTTTTAAAAGAATTCTGTCATTTTGAGTTTTCTCTTTGCTTCCTATTTGAAGTTTAAGACACGAGTCTCAGCTGTTTCTGCCTCTATGCCTACCTGTTAGCATGCTTCCTGGTGTGATGATGGTGTCTTCTTACCCCTCTGTAGCTGTAAATCCTAAACAAACCTGTGGTGGTTTGATGAAGAGTGGCCCCATAGGCTCACATATTTGAAAATTTGGTCATTTAGGGAGTGCCACTACTTGAGAGGGATTAGGAGGTGTGGCCTTGTTGAAGAAAGTGTCACTCTCTCTTCCTAGTGCCTTAAGAGCTGGATCTAAAACTCTTGGCATCTCCAATACCATCTCTACCATGCTGGTAGTAAACTAAGTTTCTGAAACTTTAAGACAGCCCAATTAAATGCTTTCCTTTACACGAGTTGCTGTGGTCATGGTGTCTCTTCATAACAATAGAATACTGGACTAAAAGACTGCAAGACTGTGAGGACTTTTGAAGTTGGACTAAATGTTTTTTGCATTATGATATGGCAATAAGCCTATCGGGGCCTGAGGGTGGAGTGTGGTTTGAATAATAAAAGTCCTCATATTCTCAGGCATTTGAGGTCTCAGTCTTCAGTTGGTGGAACTGTTTGGGAAGGATTAGGCAATCTTACTGTAGGAGGCAGGTATGTCACTGGGATCAAGCTTTGAGTTTGCAAAAACATTCCTACCATTTCAAGTTTGCTCTCTCTGTTTCTTGTTTGTGGTTTGATATGTGGGCTCTCAGCTACTACTCTAGCCATATGCTTTCCCTTCGTGGAATCCCTCTGAAACCATAAACTAAATAAACACTTCCTTTCATAAACTGTCTCGGTTACGGTGCTTAATCACAGCAATCGAAATGTAACTAAAGTGGATGATTCATGTCTTCACTAGTTTGTTTCTTCACGAGGAAAGGAGGGTCGGTGGTAGGGTATCCCTCAGCAGGTTGTTACAAGAAATGAAGTCTGTGCAGGCAGAAATTAGATCACCAAAGTAATTATTCAACAGACGTCCACTATTTAAAAGATTACCAGTTCTTTGATAATTTCATACAAAACATTTTGCTCATATTCACCCCCAGGTTCTCACCTTGGCTCTTTCCTGATCCACTCCCACCTCCTGATCTTCCCCCCGACAACTTCATGACCTCTTTAAAAATACAAATCCAATGTATGCTTCTAGAGTACCCTGGATCTGGGGCTATCCACTGGAGTATGTACCATGGTCCAGACCCCTGAAAACTGATTCTCCTTTCCATAGAACCCATCAGCTGTCCATTACTCCTCAGAGAGATGCAGGTCCTCATGATTCCTCTCTCCTCCATGACTGACTTCTTCTTGTATAGATCTTGTTCAGACAACCAAAGCTGCTGTGATTGCCTGTCCAAATACTGTTTCCCTCTGGTCATTCTTGGCCTCTGGCCCTTACAATATTTCCATCCTTTCTCCTGAGATGGTCCTTGAGCCTTGTGGAGGAAGTGTGATAAAGTTGTTCTATTTGTGGCTAACCACCTCACTGACATTTATTTTCTGAACTCTGACCAGTTTTAGTTCTGCGTGTCGACACCATCCACCACACAGAGAATCTTCTCTGGTGAGCTCTGAGAGCTTCGTTGATGTCTGAAGCCTCAGCTCCCAGAACATCCCCATCCAGTGCTTCATAAATACGTGTAAAATGAATCAACAATTAAATATGACGGCAGAGCAACCCACAAGAAAACACACAATGGCTGCAAAGTCTTGGTTATGGCTTAGGACTTGTTTCTAAGAGGTTTACCTGTTTTTAAAAAAATGGACTGAAAATTTTCAAGCGTGGAGAGAGAGTAGGGAATTTTCTACAGGCCTTGGGAACAGAATACAAAAACACTCTCAGAGCACACAGCATAAACTGAAAGCCATTATCTAAGTTGGGGAGTAGAGTTGGGAGCCCTTAGGTATAGGACCTTGAGTCTAGCTGTCTCACAAAAGATTTAAGATGCATTACAAGACTCTCTAGAAATGGAATTGACTCTTTACTATGCCAAGGCCTGCTGTCCTTCTCCTGACACACAAACACACCCTGCCTTCATAGCATGTCCTTGGTCTCTGTGATGCTTTCATGTCTTCGCTCCTTAATTCCAACACATTCAAGATGGGAGTGGCCACAGAATATAAAGTTCCGGGTAAATGTGTTCACGGGGACCCTGGCTTCACATCACACCTTAAGAAAACAAAATGAGAAAATAAAAGCAGCACTGTAAAGCTTCTCAAGAGAATTCCTCCAGCTGAGAGAAGTGAGGGAGATGCAGGCTGGTCCCTGGGAACCTCCATGGTTCCTGATGCAAGACAGCCCTTCCGAAGCACATGAATGCATATTATCCCTGATATCAAAGAAAATCCAGTCTCAGTTTGAATTGATTTGGGCAGTCTGGCCCTGGATCCCGCACTCAGTCAATTCAGACCCCAGAAGAGTATAACAGTACCTCAAAGAATGGATGCTATGTGGGCAATGCTCGGCTTTCCGGTCCTGATTGGCACCATACTGCACAAGCAGGTATTTCCTCTGCATTTACCATCACAGCTACAGATTCCAACACGTCAGTTCCCTTTGAAACAGAGGGACCAGGGAACCAATCCTGGCAGTGAATCTGGGTTGCTTCTATCATTCTCACACATGGACATGCCTGCTCTCTCCCTCTCACGGTCTCCGGAGCCTTATCTACACTGTTCTCTGGCCTCATATTTCCTCTAGACCTTCAAGTTTTCATTTAACCCATTTTCCCCATCAACAGATCCCCCTGGGTCTCTCCAGCAACAGCATATTATACATGGGGAAACTCCCTCCAAAAATCCTAACTCTTGGGCTCACTGGTCACAGGCATCTCCCCTGACCTCTCTAAATATCACTTATCATCTGGCTGAGTCTTTCTGAGAACAGAGATACACCTTCATCAGGCTCAAGGTCTCTGACAGTGGTTGCTTCCCTTCCCCTCGTTGCATTGGTGAGCTAGCTACATCACAGTCTGTGTGCTCAGAACCTTCTAGACTGCGTGGGTACATGCTGCTCGCATTATGTTCACTATGTGTGTGTGTGTACATGCCACCTGTGAACATGTGCCCAGAAAGACCAGATAAAGAAGTCTGATCCATTGGAGCTGTAGAGTTACAGTCAGTTGTGAACCACCTGATGTTGTGGGGTGTGGTACACATTCAGGTCCCGTGGAAGAGCAGCCAACATTCTTAACCGGGGAGCTGTCTTACTTTTATTCCCATTTTTTTTTGAAAGACTTATCTTTAGTTCTTTCAGTCCCATGCTTAGGGCCACATCCAACCTAAGGATCTTGAAGGATGCTCGCTGCAGTATTTACTTTGAGTAATGTTCGGAAGCATCAAGAATTCTGGGTACCAGGCAACTATTTAAAATAATATACAGCAACTCTGTAACAGAAGAGCTTATAGCTGTGAAATATCACACCTTAGAAGACTATTGGTTAGGGAAATAAACACTCACAAAAACAGGCTACAATATAGCTAGCAAACACTATATAATTTCAATTTCCTAAAAAGAAAAAAAAAAGACTCATGTTCCTGTCAGCAGCTAGAGAAGCACCAAAATGTAGTCATGATTATTTCTGAGGAATCAAAACATACTTTGTTTCAGAATTCACATTCCCATCTTTGCCTTTCAAATTTTGCTCATGAATATATTTTTTCTATTAACTCTCAGAAAAGAGATAATAAATACTGTCGAAAACATGCTAAAATGTAAAAGGAACAAACAAGCTGGCAAATAATGCCTGAAACATAAAGACAAGATATTAATATCCTTAATCTAGAAAGAGAACTTATAAATTAATGAAAAATAATTCCAATAGGTACCCAGGTAAAGACAGCAAACAGAAAACACACTCATAACAAAACTCCACAGCCAAAAAGGATGTTCAAGCAGCTAATGAATATGAAGAATATTTATTTCGGTGACTAAGCCAAGAGGAACAGTGAACAAAGATCAGATGGATTCTGTGCACAGCGCAGCAAGCTCAGGGGTGCACTCGAGAACAGCCTCATCCTGTCCGGCGTCACTTTATCTTCTCTCTCTTTCTGATGTCATTTTCTTCAGTAATGTAAACACTGCAAATTTGCCCAACTCAATTTAATAGCATCTTACCCATGACCACGAAAGCAAGTCATTAAACTCAGGGGACACTCATACACACACACACACACACACACACACACACACACACAAACATGTATGTGTACATGCACACATACACACAGACACACAAAGCACCCATGCACATGTGTGTTCACGTGCACATGCACACACACAGGTACACTCACATCCAACCTCAAAAAGTCTTGAGAGCAGGGGAAGAAGTTGTTTGGGAAAGAGAGTTTCAGGCGGAGTAGGAGAGTGTATAAGTGTCAGTAAGGGAGTAGAAATGACAAAAATTCATTATATATTCATATGAAACTGTCAAAGAATAAAAATATAAGGTAGTCTCTCTTGCATTGTTACACTGTCAATTTTGAATGACATTAGTTGATATTGCTGAGGACAAATGACTCAGTTCTTGGTACCAAGGTGTTAGGAGTCTATATTTGCTTATCATTTTTTTTTTTTTTAGAAAGTCACCCATAGTTCTCCTGACACACGATGTCACCAAACCCAACAAGGTCGTAATAACTTCCTCTGTAGGTATGTATCCTAAGCTACTGGGTACTTGAGAACGAGGAGTGCAGGTCTTCGACTTTCCAGTTCTTTAATGGAGTTTGTGAAGACAGTTTGATCTCTGTGATGCTGTCACAAAACTTGGGGAGGAAGGGGTTTATTTCAGCAACCCAGACCTCGTAATCAAAGCTTGTATCCATGAGACCCAGGGCTCTTGTGTTCTCAGCACTGCCTGGTGAGCTCACACACAGGCAAGACTGGGGCCAGCAATAGGCTCATGAGCACTTGGCCATTAAAGAGAATGTTCCTGTTCCAACGAAGAAATCTTAGATTAGAAAACCACCCTTTACCTTTTCACATTGATTATCCAGCATTTTATTTCATTATTGTGATTGGCTGTCAGACACAGACACATGTTATGCCGAGTTAAGGAATGAACCTGGACATCCCAGAGTTTCTGAGCCCCTGCAGTGGGAAGGACATGCATCACTGAATGGCCGTGACACTTCTTACGGTGACAATGAAGCGGGAGATGCATCCCTCAGCGCCAAGCTCAGACCCTGTCCATGTGATGCTCCTAATCTAGGACCCAGGAGTTCCCATTGAGGATCGGGAGACTGTGCCTGCCAGGGGATATCGTCATTGGTATTTCATATATTACAGTGCATAACTCAGGTCCCCACAACAAAGAGCCATACAAGGGCAGTCAAGGCAAGACTGAGTCCCAATTTTATTGTAAGCTATGACACTGTGCTGGACATTGACACCCTCTTCATCTCCAATGTGTTCAATCTAGCCCTTGATAGAGACCAGAGAAATGTGAAGAAGAGCTCAGGTACCCTCTCTGTCTCCACCCAGAACAACAAGTTGGCCAAACATGAGTCAGGACAGTCCTCCAAGGCAAAGCTTAACAATATGAAAAAGAGGCTGTCATGCAACAATGATCTTTCCTGTACCCCGAGAGCAACAGAGACCTCCTGAAAAGCTAGTCCAGGCCAAACCACTTCTAGCTGGCTTTCTGTTATTATCTGCCAACATCACCTCATGTTCAACTGTAGAGAGAGGAGCCCAACCACAACCAGGGCCTAACTGCAGTGTAGGAGTCTCTGCCCCAGCTGTCAGGCCCTGTGGGAACCGTGAGAACCCGGCAGAAGCCACAGGCCAGGAGACGACACTGCTTATCTCTTCCTCTTATCACTAAGCCTGTTGGGTTGCTCACCTTCAAAGTAGGCCAAATCGCCCTAGTAGATAAGGACAGAGACCCAGAAAGCAGTGGGCAAGAAAACAGTTAGTTCATCTGGTCTAGATAGATAGATAGAGGTCAGACATGCCAGCACTGCCCTACAATATCACAGATCAGGGCCATCCCCACAGCTGGCTCTGGACTTGCAAAACATCTGGGGGCACCAGAGACATGCCAAATGAAGAGGTTGTTAGAGACTACAGGACCACCTGGGACATCTTGGAAGTTTCTGAGGTCTCTTCTGCCTTGTCCCTGAACCTTCTGAGAAGAGAGAGATACAAAGAAGGCTTTGAGGCATGTGGGCCCTGATGTACCTTGCATCAGCTGAGGGCTATCACAGACAAAACTGCTCAACGGCATTCAGTAAAACATGGCCATGCCTGTATGGACAGGATCCATTGCAATGGAATTTTCCATCACAGATAGACTTTGGTCTTCACTGTGATTATGGCACAAACACTTGGGAAGTGATGGCAAGGTGAAGGGGTCAATGGTGGAAAATTACCAAGAGACACCCAGTAAGGGATTGAAGGCTCTGGCTAAAGCAATGGCAGAGCCAGGTGAGAGACAATCTTAACTCTGGTAGGACATGAGGAGACAGCCAGGTGTTAGAGTGATTTCACAAGGAAGACAGATGCTTCTCTCCACTGGACTCTTGCCTAGTGTTGTACAGAGGGCCTAAAGGCAGGAAGCTCAACTCAAGTCCGGCCAAGTAGAGATTCCAAGATGCGGTCTCACCACAAAGGCTGGTTGGTTGCAAGTCACTCCTTAAAGTTTCCAAGAAGATTCAGAGACCAGACTGAGAGCTGAGAGCTCCTCTCTGTTCTGCTTTGCTCACAAGCTAGCCCCACCTGGCAACTGGGCACACCCTTAGGAAGCCACAGGGACTTAGAGAGGAACTTAAAATGATAACTTTACAGTCTCCCCCAAACTCGTGATTCTTGTATTTTCCCTCTGGTTGAAATTACATCCCTTCCCTGTAGCATTGTAAAGAGCATACCATGGAAAAGTCCTTTGATGCGTACACCTCACTGATCAGGTTCTTCTGAGATCCTGGCCAGCCTCTCATATGTATGATCCCCCAAAGCCCCTGATTTCTGGCACCTCCATGCCTATCTCTGCAGCATATCTGAACAGCCCAAGAGTGGGCAACATGCCTGGTTCATTCAGCAACCCCATCCCTAGGGCCAAAAGTTGCAGCTAAAATCATGTCCCTGGAAGAAAACAGAGGTACCCTTTGGCATCTCTAGATCCCATCACCACCAAGATCCAAGGTCCTATCTCCTTAGAGTTCCAAACTATCAAGTAGGCATTTGTAAGTAGGTTGAGACTGTCCGTATCACTGTGTATAATTGCACTGTATATGCATGTCACACTTGGTACATGGATAGGACTGCATGCAGGAGTGAGGTGGAAATTCATGGCTCCTCAGAGCCTATTCCATCCTGAAGACACTATCTGGCTCTTGCGCTTGCCAGCCTTGGCCTCATCTGTGTTTACTTCTCTGTGGAGATCATCTCCTCCTGCACTGTGCACCTGCTTTCTCCCATGGCTCATAGCGCCCATGAGATGTCATTGCCTGGCTTGATTCTCCATCACTGCCTCATCATCTGAAGATGTGTGCCACTAGAGAACGTCCATCAGATTAAAAGCCAAATCTATGGTTTTGTGAGGTAACTCAGTTGGCTAATTGCTTGTTACATATGCGTGAGGACCTGAGTTCAGGTCCACAGAACTCATGGAAATCGTAGCAAGTGAGAGACAAAACACAAAAACCAAAAAACAAACAGAAAACAAAAAACAAAAAACAAAAAACAAAAAACAAAAAACAAAAAACAAAAAAAAAGAGAGAGAGATAAATCTATGGGGCTTAGTGGATACCAGTCTAAGTGAAATGTCAATTTCCAAGTTCAGCATGAGAGCCTGTCTCAAAAAAATAAAGCAAAGAGATACAGAGGAAAATATCTGATATATACGTCTGGCCCCTGGATATGCATGCATGGATGACACTCTCACATATATACATGCTCCCCCCACACACATTGTTGTGGTTTGTATATGCTTGGCCCAGAGAGTGGCACTATTAGAAGAAGCAGCTTTGTTGGAGTAGGTGTGTCACTGTAGTCATGGGCTATAAGATCCTCATCCTAGCTGCCTGGAAGCCAATATTCTGCTAGCAGCCTTCAGATGAAGATGTAGAACTCTAAGCTCCTCCTGCACCATGCCTGCCTGGATGCTGCCATGCTGCTGCCTTGGTGATAATGGACTGAACCTCTGAACCCGTAAGCCATCCCCAATTAAATGTTGTCCTTATAAGAGTTGCCTTATATCTGTTGTATCTGTTCACAACAGTAAAACCCTAAGACACACACACACACACACACACACACACACACACACTGGCCAAGCAATGGAGTTGCAGAGTAGGAAACTCAGATAGGGGTTCCGGGTTCAGCTCTGTTGCTTACCAGATCTGTAGCTTTCCTGCAAGTATTAACAGTGATTCTCCACAACAGATCTGGCTCACACAGGTCCTATCAGCGTCCTGAGTGACCACTGTTGAGTACCTTCATGTGAATTACGGGCGATATAGCAGAATAATCAGTTCTACATCACCCCCAACTGCAAGCATGCATGATACATATGCATGCACCTTCATCCTCCTCTATGCTCACATCAGTGCACTGATGTTATAGCTCGGCAATGACAAACAGTGTAATCAGTGAGCTACTGCTTGGTCTGATTCCAACCTTCCCATGTTCAAATCACATTCCAAACTTACACAGCCTCATGTCCTAGGAACGTCACATAAATGCTCTGTACAAAGGCTCACATTGAACGCAGTGTGGAGAACATTCACTCCTGGGCCACTGTTCCCACATCCCAAATCTCAGCTTTGCAAATTATGGCATTGATGAGAACAAGGGCTCACTCACACTTCACATGCATGAAGGGCTCACTCACACTCTACAGGCATGATACATCCCTGTGTGTATTCATGCCTGGATATAATTTGAAAATATGAATCCAACGATCACCTGTCAAACTTCTGTTATGGGATGTACTATACACAAGCAGACACTCTTGGCAGACACAAGGCACATTTCATTTTAAATCTTAGAATGATCCAGGCGTGGTGATGCATGCCCTACCATAGAAAGTTCATGGCCAATCTGGGATACCTGAGACCCTGTCTCTGTAAATAAAACAAAGAGTTTGGAACAAGCCCAGAGGTGGTGGCACATGCCGGTAATTCCAACACTCTGAAGGAGAAGGTAGAAGGATCAGACATTGAAGGTCATCCTCACCTTGTAAGAGAGCTGAGGTCAGCCTCATACACAAGCTCTGTCTCAAGCAAGAATGAAAGGATATTTGACTTGAGGACCACATGTGGGATATGAGAGGACAGAGCCCTGTGTATTGTCCTCTGTGCTTCAAACTGTGCTACTTGGGATCTTTTGTTCTTATGTGACAGAAGCATTTGACTCCAGTGGCTGAGTCATGAACACTTGGTGTGCAGGAAACACTCATTATTTCAGCCGGCTGGTGCCGTTGGTAGACATGGAAGAACCAAGATATCCCATAGGTTTGGGGACTAGGTATTCTTAGAAGTCCTGGCCTCTGATTCTGCCAGGGGATCGGAATCATTTAAACTTAGACTGGAATTAATCTTCACCAAACCTTTCCCTTGCATTCTTCAGCTTCATAGAGAAAGAACACGTGTGATTGGTTCCCACTTTGCCTCAGTTCCTTAAGTTTACTCTTGCTCTCTGCTTTAATTCTGGGGCCTCGTCTCCTTCTGGGTCCATATTTTTCTTCCCCATGCCTGGTGGCCTTTCCTGGCTTGCAACACGAGCTGGGTTGTCTTCTGTATTCTCTCATTACTTGATGCTTCTGTTTGTGGAAGGAACATGGCAAGCGAATGGCCAGGGTGTGTGTGTGTCTGTACAGAAGTGAAGTCTCCTGACATCTCGAGCATCAGAAGGAAAGACAAAGACCAAAGGCTAATGCCTGCAGAGACTAACCTCCATGTCAAACATTCCTCATTTAATGCACGCTGGCTGACACACAAACCGTGGTTGTTAAAGATGTTAAGAGAACTGTTCTAAAGGAAGGTGTAGAGAATACTAAAACGCTTTTGCTGAGTTGTGGTCCAGCACAGCCCTGGGCAAGGGATACACACATCAGTCCTGCCAAGGAATCTGAGGCTGTGTTTAGTCCTTTGTAGATAGAAAAACTGATGCCCGGAGAGCTTAGCAGCCAAGGTCAAAGTCATAAACAGTGTCATAAGAGTTGCAGATTCAGGCCTGTCTGGTTTCCTGTGTTGTCTATTGGTGGATTTGATAGGTATGAACCATGTGCTATATGTCATACCTGTGGGAGATCATGTGACCAACAGACCTGTTCTGTGATGGACTTGCAGTCTATCTGGACAGTCCAAGCATAAGCAAAGGGCCACAAGAATGGAACAGTATAGAAGACAAATGACCCAAGATGGACAGCCAGTGTGAGCACCATAGCTCAGTTCATCAGCTAGTAGAGCTGTGTAACAAATAAGCCTAAATCTAGCAGGCCTTAGACACTTGTTTTAGCACACAATTGGGGATCCTAGACTGAGTGACTGAACGATTCAGCAAGGGCAGGCTGTCTTGCCAGTACTTGAATTAGTTGACGTTCATTAGACCTGGGTGGTTCATGATGCCCTCATTTGGAGTGACAACACATCTGTCTTGAGATGATTTTTTCTCTCTAGCATGTTGGTCCGGGGCCCTCTGCACACAAAGCCACAGAACTGTCAGGAGTTGAGTGTTACCAGGTAACCATTTGGAGAGTTTACTGTTTTTTTAATTAATTAATTAATTAATTAATTTTAATTGGATATTTTATTTACATTTCAGATGTTATCCCCTTTCCCCATTTCCTTCCCACCCAGGAATCCCCTATCCCATCCCCCCTCCTCCTGCTTCTATAAGGATGTGCCCCCACCCATGCCCACTCGCACCTCCCCACCCTCAAATTCCCCAACACTGGGGCATCCAGTCTTCACAGGACCCAGGACCTCCTCTACCACCTATGCCCGACAAGGCCATTCTCCCCTACATAGACAGCTGGAGCAATGGGTCCCTCCCTATGTGCTCCCAGGCTGGTGGTTTAGACCCTGGGAGTTCTGGTTGGTTGGTATTGTTGCTCTCCCCATGGGGCTCCAAACCCTTTCAGCTCCTTCATCTTCTCTCTAACTCCTCCACTGGGAACCCCATGATCAGTTCAATGGTTAGCTGTGAGCATCCGCCTCTGTATATGTCAGACTCTGGCAGACCTCTAAGGAGACAGCTGTATCAGGCTCCTGTCAGCATGCCTTCCTGGCATTCACATCAGTGTCTACATTTGGTGACTGCACATGGAATGGATACCCAGGTGAAACAGTCTCCAGACGACCCCTCCTTCAGTTTCTGTCCCACACTTTGTCTCCATATTTGCTCCCATGAGTATTTTGTTACTCCTTCTAAGAAGGACCGAAGCACCCACACTTTGGTATTCCTTCTTCATGAGCTTCATGTAGTCTGTGAAATGTATCTTGGGTATTGCGAGCCTTTGGGCTAATATCCAATTATCAGTGAGTGCATACCATGTGTGTTCTTTTGTGATTGGGTTACCTCACTCAGGAGGATATTTTCTAGTTCCATCCACTTGCCTAAGAATTTCTCAAATTCATTGTTTTTAATAGGTGAGTAGTACTCCATTGTGTAAATGTACCACATTTTCTGTATCCATTCCTCTGTTGAAGGACATCTGGGTTCTTTCCAGCTTCTGGCTATTATAAATAAGGCTGCTATGAACATAGTGGAGCATATGTCCTTGTTATGTGTTGGAGCATCTTTAGGGAATATGCTCAGGATTGGTATAGCTGAGTCCTCAGGTAATGATATGTCCAATTTTCTGAGGAACCACCCGACTGATTTCCAGTGTGGTTGCACCAGCTTGCAATCCCACCAACAATGGAGGAGTGTTCTTCTTTCTCCACATCCAGCATCTGCTATTTCCTAAGTTTTTGATCTTAGCCATTCTGACTGGTGTGAGGTGGAATCTCAGGGTTGCTTTGATTTGCATTTCCCTGATGACTAAGGATGCTGAACATCTTTAGGTGCTTCTTGGCCATTCGAGTTTCCTCGGTTGAGAATTCTTTGTTTAGCTCTGTACCCCATATTTAATAGGGTTATTTGGTTGTCTGGGGTCTAATTTCTTGAGTTCGTTGCATATATTGGATATTAGTCCTCTATAGGATGTGGGATTGATAAAGATCTTTTCCTAATCTGTTGGTTGTCGTTTTGTCCTGTTGACAGTGTCCTTTGCCTTACAGAAGCTTTGCAATTTTATTTGTTGATTCTTGATCTTAGAGCATAAGCCATTGGTGTTCTGTTTAGGAACTTTTTCCCTGTGCCCAGGTATTCAAGGCTCTTACCTATCTTCTCTTCTATTAATTTCAGTGTATCTGGTTTTATGTGGAGGTCCTTTATCCACTTGGACTTGAGCTTCATACAAGGAGATAAGAATGGATCGATTTGCATTCTTCTACATGCTGACCTCCAGTTGAACCAGCACCATTTGTTAAAAATGCTTTCCTTATTTGCAGATGATATGATAGTATACTTAAGTGACCCTAAAACCTCCACCAAAGAACTCCTAAACTTGATAAACAACTTCAGCAAAGTGGCTGGTTATAAAATAACTCAAATCAGTAGCCTTCCTGTACTCAAAGGATAAACAGGCTTAAAAAGAAATTATGGAAATGACACCCTGCACAATAGTCACAAATAATATAAAATACCTTGGTGTGAATCTAACCAAGCAAGTGAAAGATCTGTATGACAAGAACTTCAAGTCTCTGAAAAAAGAAATCAAAGGAGATCTCAGAAGATGGAAAGATGTCCCATGCTCATGAATTGGCATGATTAATATAGTAAAAATGACCATCTTGCCAAAAGCAATCTACAGATTTAATGCAATCCCCATCAAAATTCCAACTCAATTCTTCACAGAGATAGAAAGAACAACCTGCAAATTCATTTGGAATAATAAAAAAAAATAGAATAGCAAGAACTAGTCTCAACAATAAAAGAACTTCTGGGGGAATCATCATCCCTGACCTCAAGCTGTACTACAGAGCAATAGTGATAAAAACTGCATGGTATTGGTACAGAGACAGGCAAGAAGATCAATGGAATAGAATTGAAGACCCAGAAATGAACCCACGCACCTATGGTCACTTGATCTTTGACAAAGGATCTTTAAGCTTTTATTTTTTGTCACATTACCTGTTGTTTCTGTCATCAAATCATGCTCCATAGCCCTCTCCTGAGTCAACACAGAAGAGGCCCTCACACACAAGCTTTGATAAACACACTGTTACTGCTCGCCCTTTGTGAATTATGTGGGGTTTTGACTCTGTGACAAACACCTGAGAGAAACCATTTTGACAAGAGAATGGGTTTTCTTTGACTCACAGTTTCAGAGAGTTCAGCCCATGGTCAGCTGGATCCATTGCTTCTGGTTTGAGGTGAGGTAGACTTTCCTGATGGCAGAAAGCATGTGTGGGGAGGGTGCTTACCTCATGGTGTCCAGGAAGGAGGGTGAGAGGGAGGGAAAGGCAGGGAGGAAGGAAGAGAAGGGGCAAAGGAAATGAAGAGAAAAAGGAGGAAGCACTAGGGATCGTACTATCTCTCCCAGGCACACCTCCAGTGACCCCTTTCCTCCCAGTAGGTGACATTCTCCCATGTCATCCACTGGTTCACCAACATATTCATCATCTGTCCACCTCTCGTTAGCACCAGCAGCTGTGACGCAAGGCTTCACACATGAGCTTTATGGTTGATGTCTTATAGCCCAGCCATACCTCACAGTAACAAGTCTACTGAGGTTGAATGGAGAGCTAACATCTGGAAAGAGAGGAGACACAGGCCAGTCAGATGATGTCTCAGCTGGGGGTGTGAACTATGACATTCAGGGCACACAGTTGACATCTTTAGTTTTATAATTGCCTTGCTTCCCACTGAGGGGTACATAGGACTCCCAGACATAAGCAGCCAAGCCCAACAGGATGAGCCGAGTATGATCTGGGAAGCACATTGACAAACCCAAAGGGGATACAGAGTCCATGCCAAGCCAGGGCTTTGCTGTCAGCCCAAGTCATATGGTAGCCTGAGTCTGAAGCCATATGACATTGATGTTTTCTGTAGATTACAAACAAAAATTAAATCAGGGGTAAAGGTGGGTAGGAATGGCGACTCCAGAAGGGAATATGAAAAGAAGGGAGTCTCGATTTTCCTACCCACTTGGCAATGTGAACCGAACATGAGTTTTAAAAGTTAAAACAACCATGGCCTCCCACCTCCCACCACCCTAAGCCTGGATCTGGTTATTAGCTCAAGTTCGGCTCATGGCAGGGTATTTCTGCTTGGGCAGCTGGGAACAATGACCCCTTTATTCAGTGAGGAACAGCTGAGTCTGGTTTCTGAACTGCCTGGCTCTTGGGTATAGGGTCACGGCCACGGCCAAGAGCATTCTTTCTCCAAGGCCAGAGCCCCACCAATCCCATTCTGGGGGAGCTTTCCAAGACATGAAAAACCAAACCACAAGAGCAATCCTGGATGCCTGGAACCAGATGTGGGGTCCTGAGTAGGGTAAGCCCAGCAGCTGTCCCCAGACACTGGCCATGCTGAGCCGCAATGTTGGGAGTGGGCAGGCTGAGGGGAGAAAAGAGAGCTCAGAAGTCAGGGAAAAGAGATGACTTGTAGAAAGGTGGTGTGGTGGGATTTGAAGCCCCTTGGGTAGCTAGATTGCCACAATGCCACAGGTCTTTTTGCAGTTCCTCTTTGAGCGTTACAGACTAGAAGGATCAATGGTCAGTCAGCATACATCCCCCAGCCCCTCACAGAACGACAAAGGAGGTACCACTGTGGATGTTGGTAGCATGAAGAAAACTCAGGCTCAGCCATTGTATTTCCTCAAGGTCTCCGGCATGTGCAGTATCCTCCTGGACCTGATGATGTTACTCCAAGGCAGTAGAGTTTATGCACAAAATTCTGAAAGAGAAAGATGCTGCTGAGACTCAAAGCAGCTACTGGCCTGAGATCAAGTCTTTGAGAGGTATAAAGGATACCAAGCTGGGATGTGCTACGCCAATCTCATGCTCTGATAGTGTGGGGAATCTCATAGTTGGGAAGGAAGACAGCTCTGACAGCCTCTGTTTATGACTTTCAGTCATCTTAGTCCTAAGTGCTCTGGTGAGGTTTGGTCTTTTGCTTCTACTGTAGTGCTAAATTCTGGTCTCCAAGACCTGGCTACCCTCAGCAACTAGAGAGTCTGTATTAGATGTAAGTGACCAGGTAAAAGTATATGACCTTGCCCCCCAACTGATCCCTGATTGGTGAAGAAAGATGCCTATAGCCTACAGCTGGGCAGAATTGAGATGGGCAGGGTTTGGGTTCTCAGGTTTGGAGTCTACGGAGACCATGAGGAAAGAGAAGAAGGTAGGAAAGAGAAGATGCCACAGGGTTAGAATCTTACAATCTTGGCCGTGAGGGCTGGCCAATTGGAGTTAAGAGCAGCCCAGACAGACCATAATAAGTAGTCAGTCAGGGTTATCAGTAGGAAAGTTGATTCTAATAGCACAGAGGGTAGGCATCTCCTCAGCTTTATCTGGGAATTGCATAATCAAAGGTGGGAGAGAAGCCCTTGATTGGGATTAAAACTTTTCTACAACAGTGACCAGCATTTGTTGATGGAAGTAGGACATTATTTAAACAGTCTGATCTGGAGCCAGAAGCTTGGGAGACACTTGTCTAGGACTTGTTGTGGCGGCTTCTGCTGTGTCCCCATGATTTCCAGAGTTTCCACCTCAATCCGTCGCCATGTTGGCTGCATCTCAGAAGAGGTCCCCTGCTTTCTGCTTTGCTGCTGTGGGGTTCAATGAAGGACTTGCCTGGCAATAGCGTGAACTTCAGGAGTATACCAGGCTGATGACGGGGTGCTGAGGTGACGGCGGGCCTGTGCAGCATTTTTCAGAGGAAACAGGCATTGTCATTTGTATCTTAAGGAAGAGCTGCTGTCATCAGTATGGACAGCATATAGTCACTTGGGTACAGACAGAGCACATGGCAGTAGGACGGACCACCATCCCTCTCTCTTCTGAACCAGGGATGCCCTTCTGATCTTCGATGGTAGCAGTCCGGGCACCTGGCCTTCAGGCTCAGTCTTGTGGTGTTTCTTAAGCTTTCAAAGGTAATCTCAGAGCTGTCCCCTCTCATGGGTTTCCCTGCTCTTAAGTCACAGTTCTGGCATTCTTGGATTTCCTGCTTGCAGAATTCCTCAGACTTCATAACCATAGAAGGCAATCTTTTTGAACCCGGATGTGAACAAAGAGAACTGGCAGCATAACCAAGGAGCCCCTTCACCACCACGCAGCCTGGCCTGAGCAAGAGTGTAGATGGATGGTCACAGAAGACAGGCCTTTGAGTGTTCAGGTTTCACAAACTTAGGCACATTTGAGAATCTGCTACTTTGGCGTTCGGGGATGGCTGAAAGATCTCTGACTCCAGTTGCGCTCAGGTCAGGTAGAGAGCTGAGACTTAGTGCCACTTTGAAGCCACTGTCCCCATCCCTCCAGGGCTCCTTCTGCTCCTCATACACTTCCTCTGTGAGGGAAAATGACGGCTGTGGACTTCCCAAGGTCAGAGTCATTGAAATTCTCTGTCTGATTCCTAATTTTCCAGCTGAGGACCTTTACAGTTGTCAAGACATAATGACCCAAAATGGGCACTTTTCAAGATGACCAGGAGTGTATAATTAGTCCATTAAAATTGTCAAGATGTTACTTTTGGTTAGTGAAGAGATGCATCAAAATCATTCCGTTGTTGAAGGGCAGAGGGATGTGTGTGTGTGTTGCTAAACGAATCTAGCAGACAGGGGCTCAGCTACACCACTCTCCATGGCATACACTTGGGGCCATGTCCTGGAACAAAAGGAGCTACCGTGCTGTCTACTACCCTGAGGTGTCCCTGTCCATCATGTGCTGTTTTCTGAGGCCCCCCACCTCCTACAAGAAGTAATCTGTTCTTCCATCTTGATTCAGTCCAGTGTCTTTCTTCTGTCCCAAACTCAAACAGGTAAGTGCACCCTCTCAAGACACAGGTGAGGATTTCTGCTTTGCTCACCCAGAAGTGGAGGCCATGGAGGAGACATATGACAATTAATAGACCCCAGCAAGTGAGAAAGCATCACCAGGCCATCTGTATGGGTCTAATGTTTAAGAGCAATGGCTGGGATTTCCAAGTTCTTTCACGTGTGTTTGAAAACAAGAGATTAGCAGGAAGAGACAGCTCACAAGGGAGAAAACTCTTCTGAAAATGATAGTGGAATAACCAAGGTGGAGCTGGTCCACGAGAATCAAAACCCACCATGAGTACCCACAGCCTCTCCTCGGTTTGTCCATGGCAGGCTTGTCTAGCAGAGGCCCTGTCTCTTTCTTGGAGCATTTGGCCTGGTTAGTCTTTCTACAGCACTGGTTTATTTCATGTCAGACTTGATGTCATCCCTCTCTACCTTCTGCCCCAAGTGCACTGACATCACAGGACATTTTCCCGGGACAGAAGGTTCATACCCACTGCTGCTGGCCACTTCCTTTCCTGCTGTCCTGTGCGCTCTGCCGAGGGAGCAGGGGAAGTTAAGCCTGGGCTCTTGGGCCACTTCCTGTTCTGCCGCCTCATCACAGCATACAGTGGTACAGAGGGACAAACATGACAAGGAAGCTTCAGTCGTCACATAAATCTGAGATTGAATGTCATCTCTGCCTTAGCAGACATAAGACCCTGGGTACTTGTCTCTCTTGGTTTCCTTTACTTATCTACAAGGCAGGGCTAAAACACGAAGGTGTGTGGATGCCACAAGGCTTGGCTGCTAAAGAAGGAAGCCTGGGTGAGGTGGCTCAGTGGCTTGACTGTAGTGGTAAAAGAAATGAAAAATTAAGTTCTCTGGCCTTTTCCCATTTCCTGTCTCCCAACACACAGAGTTCAGAAGACCCAGCTCAGGGGGCTATTCCAACTTTAGTGAATAGAGCAAGGAATGTTTCCTTGGAGTTGAGCACCCAAAAAAGCCAGCATCCCAAGACAGGACTGAGCCTTTACCTGGGCAGAGGTTTTGGCTGAGCCCCATAGTCACTGCCAGACCCACTTCTCCTGAAGGTAGAGGTGCCTCATCTATTCAAATTAAAGGGGTGTTCAAGGTGCCCGTGGTTATAACTGGTCTACATAGACATCATCCAGCCACAGAAGTTTTGTCACCACCAGTAGTTGGGTGACCTCGCCTGTCATAATGCTTGTCTCATTTGCTTCCTCTAATAACACAGCTAATTCTATCTGTCACACTGTCACACGTGTCCTGTGAGAACATAAAAAGATAATTTACATAATTTTAGCCTAACAGACTAGAAATCCAAGCCCCTTGGAAAACTTTACATGGCATTCAAAATTAGTGCGGAAAGGTTGACCTGCACAAAAGACCTAGTAGGGGTCACGTGCATGAGATCAGAAGTGATCCTTTGCCTACTGTTGCCAGTGGGCTCATGGGCAATCACAACAAAGCATAGGGGTTGCCAGAGAACAATCTCCATGGTGTTTCCCCTGAAAGGAGGGGACCACGGAGAATACACAACATCAAGGCGTCCTAGGGTACTACATCAGACCCGCCTCACTGGCCACATGAAGCCCCACACTCCAAGACAGGGACACGGTCGCGTGATCCAGAAGCCACAGGGTTTCAACAGGACCAGCTGCCTCCTGAGAGATTCTCAGACATGCAGTTGACATGTGGAGTGCATTACTCCAAGACAGACCGAGAGGCAGGCAATGCCTTTGATTCCAGAGATTTCAGAAGATAAAATAGCATCCAACAGCAACAGATAATTCTTGTTGAATGAGACAGCTGGGTATTTTTATGGTTTGCACAGTAAACTGAAATCTATCACAAACGTGTCATTTAATGCCACTATTTCTGCAGGATGGAAGCACAAAGCCAAAGCTCTGAAATAAAACAAAGAGGTACTGGAGCTGTGCCCAGGACCATGCCATCACCTTTATGAATATATTGGGCTTGGATATATTTATTTTATTTTATTTTATTTTATTTTATTTTATTTTATTTTATTTTATTTTATTTTATTTTATGTGAGTGAATGTTTACCTGAATGTATGAATGTGAACCACATGCTTGCCTGGCTCTAGCAGAGGTCAGAAGAGGGCGTCAGATCCCCCTGGGACTAGAGTTTCTGATGACTAAGAGACAAGCTGTGGGTGCTGGGAACTGAACTTAGGTCCTCTACAAGAGGAGCAGGTGCTTTTAACTTCAGAGCCACCTCTCTAGATCTTAGGTAGATTTCAAAAAAAAATATTACTTAGTTCTTACAGAAACCTGTATAGTCAATACTTTGGTTCTCGCAAAACAGAAGAGTAAAGAGAACTATTTCTCCTTGCCCCTCCCAAACCTTCCACTGTCCCTTTAAGAACCTGATTCCATCGGAAAATTTAGAGTGTTTCTTGTTCTTTTGTTCGTTGTTTTGTTTTTTTTCTAGTTTTGTCCTGAGAAATGTAACCCGCAAACCCACCAGCACCCTGAGATCTTAGACCTTTGACCCCTAACCAAAAGGGGTGAAGTCTGGCCACATCGCCAACTCAACAAGCCTTTGAAGTCTGCGCTGCCCATTGACAATGTGAGGGACCTAGAGAAGGACAGACATGGGCTGGGGTGTGGCCACGGCTAGTCCAGCCAGCATGCAGCCCCCAGCTTCTGCGTCTTCTCTTTGCCAGTTATAGAAAGCCTGCATATGGTTGTCTTTATTTTAATGTACATGAATAAAAGATAGCCCTGTGAGCTGATGCAGTCTGCAAGCTTGCGAAGATCAAACAGTTCTTACTCCAGGTGAAATGTGGGGATGACAGATAATGTTGTCAATATGCTGTATTTGTGTTAGGTTGAACATACACGGCCATGGCAACCATTTACATATATATATATATATATATATATATATATATATATATATATATATAGTGTGTGTGTGTGTGTGTGTGCGCACACGTGCACGCACACATGTGTGTCTACATGGGGGTGTGTGTATTTAAAGAATAAGATTTAAGGGGGAAATCAATAAATGCAAAATTTTCCATAAAACCTTCAGTGAGAAATATCCGTCCGACTTGCTCATGTATATTAAAGTGAGTGGGATTTGCTGACTTGCATAATGCAATTCAGAGTGATTACTGGGAGGGATACAGGGTGATTAAATAACCACAGCTTTTGGAGGCACCTGGAAATAAATATCCTCATTTCAAAGCGGTGCCGAGCCAGTAGCGAGGAATGGGAGAGTTTGGAGGGGGCGCGGGGAGCTAGGAACTCCAGCCATTCCTGTCTTGATTCAGAGATGAGTCAGGGACTCGTCGGTTGTAAACTATTGGATCTGCATTGTCTGTGTGTAACATTATGATGGCGTGCATTTCTGTATGACTGAGTAGCTTCAGTGAAGTGAATGATAATTCTGGGAGAAGCAGGTAGGCACTGTGTTTGAAATTGGTCTCTGCTTTGAGTAAATAACCCAACTCTTATCAATCTAGTGTTTTTTCCCCTCTCCATAGCGGGAATAAGCACCATGAGCGGAACGTCTCCACTGAAATCATAGCGAGTATTAATAAGTTATTGTGCTGGTAATAACAGTATGTCATTTATTGAGTGCCCATCCTAGGATATCCAGTAAATCCATTAATTACTGTAATCCTCAACCATGGCATGTTAGCAATTTTTCCATTTTCAGAGATGGAAATTGAAATGCAGAAAGGGTAGCGCCTGGATTTCCTCACATGTGAGCCGCATCCATTGTAATAGGCGTTATTGCTTTATGTAACACACGGGGAGAAAAATAGGCTGACAGTTGTAATTGGAAGACGCCATCAATTGTGAGGTACACCCTGTTTCTGCTGTTAAAATATTTCCTAAAATATTGCCTTAGAATCAATAAACAATGGCGAATCATTCAACATCGCATGTCTCGTGATAGATAGGACCACGATGCCAACCCCAGACTCTTAGAACAAAAGGACAGGGTTTGTTCCCAAGGCAGCATCCTACCTAGCACTGAATGCAGGCCCTGGACATTTTTAGGGAGTAACAGAAAGTTCTTGTGTACTTCGTTTCTCAGCCTATATGAAATCTTGAATTCCATCTCATCTGTGCGTAATTTCCTTCTCAGAACACTGAGAAGCAGTATCCATTTTCATAGTTTTATAAAATAATCCCGAAATAGGAAATCATTTACATTTAAGGTTTTTTTTTTTTTCTTTTCCTGAGAGAAGATCTCACTATAAAGCCCTGGCTGGCTTGCAACTTACTAGGAAGATCAGGCTGGCTTTGAACTTAGATATCTTCTTGTTCTTGCCTCTCGGGTGCCTGGGACTAGTGATATGCATCACCACACTTGGGTAAGATTTACTTATTTGGTGTGTGTGTGTGTGTCTTTCTCTCCCTCTCCCTCTCCCTCTCCCTCTCCCTCTCCCTCTCCCGTGTGTGTGTGTGTGTGTGTGTGTGTGTGTGTGTGTGTTTGTAGGCCATATGTGGATTCCTACCAAATCCAGAAGAGGGCATTGGCTCCTTTGGAACAGAAGTGACAGTGGAGCTGTGAGCTGCTCAGTATGGGTGCTGGGAACCAAGCCCAGGTGCTCTGGAAGAGCAGCAAGTGTTCTTAACCTCAGAGCCATCTCCCCAAGAGCAGGAGGATGCTTACGTATGTACCTATTTCAGACAAAGAAAAGAAATTCCATCCGCCTGTAGTCAAACTGCCTTCTCATTGCTTATATTTCTATCCCCAGACCTGTGCAGTGTCCAGCTTGACAGAGAAGCTTCTTTTGGCAACATGTGGTGCTCAGGATATGGACCTACCACAGGTCAAAGTGCTTAGACTAAGTAACTGTTGAGTAGTTAGTCCTGTGTGGAGCTTGTATGTTATTCCCTCCATTAGCCCAGGACTTGGGAGACAGAAGATGGGGGGGGGGTAGAGGGGGGTCTGTCTGTGAGACAGTCTATCAAACATGGCATGGCTCTGGCAATCAGATCACACAGTAGCCATGACCATGGGTACAAGACCTACTTTGCACCCCACCACACACCAAAGAACAGGGAAGGGCAACAGGGACAGGGAAGCAGAGAAGAGTGGGGTTGGTGTGAGGGATGGGGGTGAGCAGGATGGGGGGGGGACCAATAGTATATTGTTTACAAGTGTGAAACTGTCAAAAATAAATCAAATTAGGAGAGATAAATATCATTTATGTTCCATTCAAGGTAAAAGTAACAATTAAAAATAATGTATAGGGGTAAAACTTCCCCAGATGTACACATAAAGTGAAATACTGGCAATGATCTTGATAGTAAAAGGTTGAAATAAAAGCATCTTGGTGGTGTTGTCAGGAGGGAGGCAGCAGCTCTGCCTCCAGAGAGCCTCAGAGCTCAGAGCCTCTGAGTCTGGCCTGAAGTCCCCAGCCCTCAACTGGGGGTTCCCAGTCACCAACCCCCTTGGGTGGTATAGATCTTGAGGATTTAGTAAATGTCTTGACCAGGGTCTTGCTGTTGGTGCGGTTTATGCTGACAGTTCTCCTGCTTTGATTTCACAGAGCTCTGCCAAAAGGGGTGGAGAGGCTACCTCTGCTCCCCTATTCCATAATCTTTAACTAAGCACCCATTCTTGGATTGGCACCCCAGAAATGTCTATGAAACAGCTGACCATTTGGGTACTCATTTCATAGGTGAGATCAAAGCGTCAGGCAGACCAGCAGCCACCCCAAAGTCACAGAAAGCCAGAAAAAGAGGTAAAGGTTTTCAGCCAAATTCCAGAAAATTGAGAAAAAAAAATGGCTGTTTGATCCCTCTGGAATTATTAAGAGTTGCCAATACCCACACTTCCAAGAGCTCAGCAGCATGCAGACCCTGAGGAGGGCAATCTGCAGAGCTGGCAATGCAGGGATTCCTCAAGCACCAATCTCAATTTAAGAACAAACTAAGGTCTGGAAGGGCAACTGACTTCCCAGGAGGCATCAAGAAGCAGCTTTCGTCTTTCCTGCCTCACCATGCTCAGATAAGGGAGCAGTTCCCCACAGCCTTGGCAATCCCATGATCCATCTTCGGATCTCGGTGTGAAAAGGGGGATTCGGATGTTGGCCATCTCTGTCTCCCTTCGGCATCACTCCAGCAAAGCAGGACACAGGTGAGAGAAAATATCACGTCAAGGGGAGTTTAACCTGAACCCATGAGTGGAGAATGCTCGAGAGCAGAGGAACTCGAGGAGAGAGTTTAGAGACCCAGTGTCCGCCTCATCCAGAGATTAGTTCTAGCCAGACGGGGTACATGACCAACCCAACATCATAGGCAGGAGGGACAGAATTGCTTCTGGTCTTGAAGAACAGGCCTCTGATGACTTCTGACATCTCTGAAGGCAGTCAGAAGCAATTGCTGGTTGTGTGGGAGCCTTCCTCCCTCACTCAATGTATCAGTCTGCCGTGATAAACACTGCAAACAAAGGCAGCCTGGGGAGGGAAGGGTTAATTTGTTTTACACTTCTCCATCTTAGTCCATCACTGAAGGAAGCCAGGACAGGACCTAGAGGCAGAAACTGCAGCAGAGGCCATGGAGGGATGCTATTTACTGAATTGTTCCTTTGGCTTGCTCAGCCCATTTCCTTAAAGCACCCAGAACCACCCATCCAGGGGTGACCCTTCCCACAGAGGGCTGGGCTCTCCTGTAACAACCATGAATCAAGAAAATGCCTCACAGGCCCTACCTGCAGGCCAATCTTACAGAGGCAATTCCTCAGCTGAAGTTCCCTCTTCCCAGATGACCCTAGTTTGGATCCAGTTGACAAAACTCTCACCAGGAAATCCCATTGGTGTTTCTTAAGGGA
>NW_021604602.1:2316238-2338114 GCF_004785775.1 Grammomys surdaster | reverse complement strand
CTGCCTCTCTCTCTCTCTCTCTCTCTCTCTCTCTCTCTCTCTCTCTCTCACACACACACACACACACACACACACACACACACACACACACACACTATGGAACTAATCATCAAGTCTTAGAAGGATTTGACAAGATGGCCAGAGGATTGGGTGTGGAGAATTTAGGTGCGCCCAACATTTTGACATCATGACAAGAAACTGTCATCTGCAGAGTTCACACTTGAGAACCACACTTCAGAGTCCTAGGAATAAAATGCAAAAAGCTCATGCCATGTTCCAGCAAGTTTATGTTTGTGTTGGCCTGTACTTCATGACTGTCCTGGGGCACATGTGGCTCTGCATGTAATGCATGAACAGAGATCTCTCAACCAGCATCCCCTCGCGGAGCAGAGCAGAGTTCTGGAAGCGTCCACACAGGCACAGCCGCTGATGTCTTCTGCAGGTGAAGGCCTGCTCACCAAACCACCCAGCTGTGCCCGAGACCCAGACATGGTTCTGGAAATGGAGCAAGGCGTGGAACCTCTGAGGAGACGAGTAGAAACAATGTCTTCATTCATAGTGTGTTGGGGCACAGCAGCTGGCCACAAGCTGTGAGATCCCAGGACATCAACAGAGGCACCCCTTCCACTTAGCCAGGGGCAGATGTGAAGGTCAAGGCAGCCATGAGCAAGCCCCACAGACCTGGGGGTTCCAGATCCAGGATTCTCTTGTGCTCAGTCTTTTCTAGCCTTGGGGAAGTAGCGAGCATCTCCATATAGGAAAATAAGGCACTCCAAGGCAGACAAAGAGAAAACCTGACTTCCAGGGGCTGGTGTTTAACAGAGAGCACATTTGAATATGGAATGCTAGGTGGCAGGTAGACCCTGGATTACTCTCTGTGGAGGCTGTACAGGCATTTTCTTCAGTGATGTAGCCACTGGTGCGATAACCTTTGTTCAGCGAGTGTTCCTCAGCCTACAGTCATTCAGGAAGCCCCAAATAAGCTTATTTAACAAAACAATAAAAACCCATAGAAGTAAGACAGGTTAGTAGAGGGGAAAGGGGGTTCAGAAGGAGAAGATGGCATAAAAGAGAACAACAGGGCCATAGATGTTACTATCATAGATTTGGCGTATGTGTGGCATGGCAAAAATACACCATGAGGCAGAAGCTCTTGTAGCACGTTGGAACACGGTGGGCTACACATCACATGCATAAAACAAAGCAACGAAGCCCATGCACACTGCACACTGCTCACATGAAAAAGTCCAGACCGCACAGACTTTCATGTACGTCTTCCTGTGCTGTCTCTCTGAGGTGATGGGGCATCGCCCCTGCTGGGTTCTCTTGAGGAATCATCCTGAGGCTCTCTAGGCATCGGGATAATAGAGAAATTCAATTTTCACCGAGTCTGTGTTTGAACTGAAATTTAATTCACAATATCACCAAAACATCAGATAATTTGGAATCTCTCAGTCAAAATCTGAAGCTGGGTACTGAGGTGGACCACTGAGCATCAAGTGTCTGCTGCCTGTCTGCCTGGCTCTGACCCATCACCTCTGCTCACCTCAGTTTACCTCTCTGTAAAATAACACTGAGAATTCAGTGGCAGGGACGGGGGTGGAGACATAGAACACTGGGCAGAGAGTCAGTGTATTGGTGGAGATGAAGGTGGGTGCCTTGGAGTTTCAAGCTATGATTCTGAGGGGTCTTGGCTTACTCTACTACAGGGAGTCTCAAGTTGTGGGGCATGACCCCTTTGGGGTCTCAGATATCATATATGATATTTACATTATGATCCATAGCAATAGCAAAATCAGTTATGAAGTAGCAACAAAAATAATGTTATGGTTGGGGGTCACCACAACATGAAGAACTGTATTAAAGGGTCACAGCATTAGGAAGGTTGAGAACCACTGCTCTATTAGTAGGTGAGGTTTGTGGAAGTTGTTTACTGAGATGCTGTGGCATAGAGCGCATGCTTGGCCACAGTCCTCAGTGTCTCCTCTCTCCTCACCTCACTCTGTCATTAGTCACCAGCCCTGGTTCCTAGGATAAGAACTCAGTGTCAGGACCATCTCTCAGTAAGCTTGACAGGCTCTGGTCGCTTCCTTGCCCTGGAGATGATTAGGTGTCTGAGGTTCGCAAACTTGAGCATTTACCAGAATCACCCAGAGGACTTGCTGAAGTCCAGATGAGTGAGCCCAGCTCAGTGTTTCTGATTGAGCAGGTCTGGGAGAAGCTGAAGAATGTGTATTTCCAGAACATCCCCAGGGGATGTATGCTCCTTCCTGGGTCGGGATGCTTATTCCAAGGACCTGGGCGCAAGAGAACTGGGATAGGTAGAAACAGACCGTGTTTGTCCTCTGCAGCTGAGCTGAGCACTGCACTCATCAGTGAGGCTGCCAACACAGTCTGTCCCCCACAGTGACCACTGGAGGCACATAATGCCAGGAGAAGTTTGGGTCCAAGGCGTCAGTGTTACTTCTGATTTGTATGACCCTGGGCAATGTAGGCATCTTTTCTCGGCTCAGATCCCTTGTCTGGAGAGTAGCCTTGAGAAGGACAGCATTCCCTCCCAGCATGTCCTGGAAACTGAGTGAACACATGGAACTCGAGAAGACTACCTACGTCTTTGGGAGGCAGCAAAGATGGCTCAGCGGTTAAGAGCCTTGCTGTTCCTGCAGAGAATTTAGTTCCCAGAATGCATAGCCCACAACTCACAACTTTCTGTAATTCCCGTCTTTGGGGAGGAGATCCAGTGCCCTCTTCAGGCATCCTTGGGCACTTCATGCTTACATGCACACATGCATGCGTGTAAAACACACACACACACACACACACACACACACATGCACACACACATATAAAATGAAAATAAACTCTTTTCAAAATGAATATGGCTTTCTTCACAGTAGGTCCTGGCTCATTGGGGTATTTTGGACACCGTTGGTTGCCATCACTTTTGCCACTATCAGAAAGGTCACGTATTTTGCCATGGCCCCTATGTTTGGTTTCAGTGCGTGATTCTGTTTGGTTGGGAATTCTTTCACCTTGGTCAATCCAAACCATCCCTGTCCCTGGCTCAGTGGCTGGACCATCTGGCTCAGTGCCCCCCATCTTCACCCTCAGCATCCTAGGCCTCAGTTCTCGGCAGCCTCAGCCTTCCTTGCTGTGATCACAAGCCTGATGAACTATCTTCTTTCTGATGTCTTCCTCAGTGTTCCCCCTCTGTTTCTGTGCTCCCAGAATCCTCTACTCAGCACATCTTCCCCAGTGTTCCCCCTCTGTTTCTGTGCTCCCAGAATCCTCTACTCAGCACATTTTTTTTTAAAAAAAAAAATCCTAATTATTGGTTACATGTCTGGCTCTTGCTTAGGCACAAAACCTGCAATTTATTTTTCCTGTAGCATGAGACACTGCCACAGTGGATGTAATAGGTGCTCAATAAACGATGCCCTTGCCAACGAATGTCTGCTCTGTCCATCGGAGTCTGATTTCAGACATGCAGGGAACCCTCCAGCTTGATCTCCTTTACTTGGGGACATGACGCTCATCCCCTTTTGACCACAGTCCCCATTGGTTCTCCCGACTCTGGTTCCCATGTGAAATGAAAAGCAAGCGAGTGCAGAATGCGGTGTGGAATGAAAGCCAAGCCAGAGCTTGAACACCATGGATGAACTTCAAAAGGGGACTTAAAACATCCCAAATCAGAACCAGCTTTGCCAGGACAGGGTGGGAGCAGTGGGGCATTTGGTGGCTCCCTCAGATGTTCTGGAAGCACCCTTTGATTTCATCTATTTTGAATTAAATTGATTGAAATTCAAAGTCCAGGCCAACATACCACATTTCCTTTGGTCAGAAGCGAAGTGTGAAAAAAGTGTTTTGCATTCTCGGTTGGATGCCCAGCCCGAGGTTTGAAGTGTGACAGACTGTGGAGGTTTTGGGTTACTGGAAATTTCAACATTCCTTTGGCCCAATCGTTTCAGAGGAATTAGAGAAATTGAAAACAAGGAATTGTACGGGCCCAAATTATCAAAAGGGCTTCCATGAGGATTCCCCTAGACTCTGCAAATTGCCACAGAGCTGAAGGCCTGTCATCCCCAGTGTGGTTGTGGAGGTCCTGGTGGCACTGCAGAGTGAGCAGAAGGAGAGAGTGAGGTCGTAGAGAGTCCTGTGCTGAGGGAGAGTCCTTTCCTTCAGTGGGAAGGACAGCACACCCTTCCTGCCCCAGGTAGAAAAAGAAAAGAGGCAACCCAAGCACATTTAGAGTTGGGGTTGACATCAGAAGGGAGGGTCTACTCTTTAAACCAAGCAAAGTTATCTATCTTTATATAGTAACTTCGAAAAGTGTGTTTGTGTGTGTGTATGTGTGTGTGTATGTGTGTATATGCATATGAATGTGACCATGTGTGTCACAACACACTTGTGATGGTAAGAGGACAACGTTGTGATATTAGTTGTCTCTTTGCATCTTTGAGTTCTGGGTCTCAAACTCAGGTCCTCAGGCTCGAGCAGCAAGCCCCTTTTCCCACTGAGCCATCTCACCAGCCCAGAGACAGTCTTTACAATGTAAACTTATTAAGAACTTTCTAAACGATTCTGTGTAGTCATTGATCACTGTATTAAGGTCTAATTGTTTTCTAAGCAATACACTTGGAATTTATTAACTACTGCGGTGAGGCAGCACTTCTCTCCCTCTACCAAGAAATCAAAGAACAGGAGCATATGTAATCAGCACAAGAAAATGGTACAGAGCTTAGTCCAAGAAAAAGCAAATGTCTAGACTTCAGAAATAAAGAGGGAAAACTGAAGCCGATACAGAAGTGCTGAAGCCCTGGTGGCCCGTGGGCGTTAGATCCACACGGAGGCTTAGAGGGTCCGGAGTACATGAACACACAGGGGCAACAGATAGGGACACAGGCTGTTGGAAGAACCCCAAAATGTCCTTAGAGTAAGTGTGCTCAAAATAATTAGAAACAACATACAATCATGAATTCCTAAGCAAAGAGAGGAGGTTTCTGATGAAAGAAGAAGTTTGGGAAAATAGGATTTGTGGGAGTTAGAAAATATGTTTTTAATTGTAATAAATCCAGTCCTCTCTAGATGAGAGAGAGAGAGAGAGAGAGAGAGATACATGTGTATATACATGTTTATATACATTTATACTAAATATGTATTTTACATATATATCTTTTACATACACACACACACACACACACACATATATATATATATATTAGGGAAGAGGTCACATTCATTTCTGGGCTTCAGTAATGTGAAATGACTCTGTTGAATTAATGCTTTCATGATAACAACTGTGAGATTTGTGAAGAAGTATCAAGATAAGAAAGAAAGGGAAGGAAAGGAAGGAGGAAGGAATAGGAGGAGGAAGGGAGGGAGAGGGAGAGGGAGAGGAAGAGGGAGAGACAGAGAGGCAGAGGCAGAGGCAGAGGCAGAGGCAGAGGCAGAGGCAGAGGCAGAGGTAGAGAGGCAGAGAAAAACCACTAGATAGCAATCAGAGAGATATGTATTCTTGAAAGATGAGAAGCAGAGACAGGAGGTCCCTGTGCTGTCTTCTGAGAACATTCTACAGTCTGTGTAGCACTGGCCAGCTGAACAGTAACTTTTTGGTCACAAAGTCATGCTACACAGGGTAACAATGCTCTTCCCAAAAGCCATTGATTATCTAACTAAAACCCCAATGCCAGGCATAAGAAATTATCTTTCAAGTCGGTGGTTGGGGCTTCCAGAAGTCCCCAACACAGAACAGCTACTGGTGTCGCCCTTGCTTGCCTCCCAGAACGTGAAGGCATAACTGGATTGCTGAAGACAGCATGTGTTTCAGGTGCTGGACTTGGAGGAACAAAGCTGGAACTGACCTCCCTGGGGACTGGCTCTCATGGCATCTAAAGGTGTTTCTCAATCTGCCAAGGGAGAAAATCAATCAACAGTCCTACCCTGCTATGAAGCCTATGAACTACAATGACCAGCCCAGTAAGATATCCCCAATGGTACAGCAGTGTGACATTTATATCTTAAGGGTAACTGACAGCCACTTAAGAGCTGATCAACAAGAGATAATTCATCTCTGGTATTGCAAACCTAGCCAGCCATGTGTGGCTGGAGAGGTCACCAACCTGAGAGGAGAACCTACTACTGACACGTTTTTCTAAATCAAGACCATTTTCAAATTCTAAACATTTATCCTTACCTCTGCAGGTAACTATGGCTCTCACCCCTCTTCCAAAATAAACAAAAAGCTTCTGTTTAGATGCTACCTCAGAAGTCTTCAGGCAGGATCCTGGGTAGGGCATTGTTGAAAGGAGGGTAGAAAGACTGTAAAAGCCAGAGGGGAGGGCATTTCTGCCATGAGACAGTGCCTTCTGGGCAGGACAACAAAGCCACATGAGCAAAATCTCAAGTGTGGAGCTGCCTGACCCAGACTTGCATAAATGACAGTGCTAATTGACACGCTGTATTAGTCAGAGTCCCCTATAGTAACAAAACTATAGAATAAATGTAAACATATGTTATTATAGATATATATGTATAGACATAAATACACTATATATACATCTATACATATATACAATACATATACATACATATATATTGTATATATACATACATATACATCATATACATATACATATATACATACATACACACACACAAACACACACACACACACACACACACACACACACATATATATATATATATATATATATATATAGAGAGAGAGAGAGAGAGAGAGAGAGAGAGAGAATGGAACTGGATTTATTACAATGATTTACAGGATGTGGTCTAGCTAATCCAATGACTGCCTAGAACCAGTAATATTCAGCCCATGAGGCTGGATGTTTCACCTGGTCTTCAGTGTATGCTGAGATCCCAAAGATGTAGGCACTAATGCAGTGAAGAAGTGAACTTGCCATGGAGGAGAGAAGAGCAAGGAGGCTAAGAAAGAAAGCTTCCTTCTTCTGTGGCCTTCTACAGGGCTCCAGGAGGAGTTACAGCTCTGTTCAGAGGTGTGTCTTCCCACCTCAAAGATCCAGATTAGCAGTGGTACTTATACTTCACATTAAGCAAAAATCCCTCACTGAGGTTTTAGTTCATTCCAGATGTAGCTTAGTTGACAACCAAGAATAGCTATCACATGTGTCAATAAGGATGGGGGAAATTCCACAAGGCCATACCCCTAGACGAAAAGCTATAGACAACCAACCAATGGCTGCTGAGAGGAATAATTGGTCTTTTCCAAGGATGAGACCCTCTGGTAGGTTATCTAGTCACAGTGGTGAGCCCTGAACATAAGAGCAATGCTAAAAGGGCTAGGGTTTTGTGTGTGTGTGCTTGTGGTGTGTGTGTGTGTGGTTGGGGTGTGCGTGTTTGTGATATGTGTGTGTGGTGTGTCTGTTTGTGGTGTGTTTGTGTGTGTGGTTGGTGGGTGTGTCTGTGGTGTGTGTGAGTGTGTGTGTGTGTGTGTGTGTGTAGCAATAGCAATTGTAGAAGTCATGAATTTGGAAAAGAGTACTGAATACACAGGAGGAGCTGGAGTTGAAACGGTAGAGTAGAAATGATGTAGCTACTGAACTAATGTGTAAAGTTCTTAAAACAGGCTTCCAAAAGGAAGACAAAAGAAGACACCCAAGCACCCACCATGGGCTATGAGGGGCGAATGTGTGACAGAGAGACGGGAAAAATGGATTACACAGTGGAGTGACAGAAGAGAAAGGGAAGCCTAGGGGTTTGTGCCTTGTGGAGAAAGGTGGAACTGGAGACTCAACTTGGTGAGCAACACACAAATATTAAGAGACCATGGTGATGTCCCAGCAGGGGATGCTGGGTTCTGGTCCTGCCGCATCTGGGATCTGTGTTGATGTCTGTGTGGCTCAAGTTACCACCAAAGGCCAAGGGGATGTCTGTGGACTGGACTGCCACTGGAAGCCATGCAGATGTCTGAGAGTCATGCTGCCTTGGGGGAGGGAGGCAGGAGGAACACATGCTGGTCTGGGTGGCCTGTGCTGCCACCTGGATCTATGCTTCTGCTGGGGACCACGTCTAGGTCTATGGTCCTGTGGCATCTGAGATCTGTGTTGATGTCCCGGACCTGTGTAACCACTAAAGGCCATGCAGAGGTCCCTGGTCTGGACTGCTGCCTGTGACAGTGTGCTGAGGTGACCCTGACTCTAGACGGCTACCACACTCAGGAGAGCTGACCCTGCCTGTCACCTGGATCTAGCTGCAGTAGATCTAGCTGCAGAGAGGCATCCTACAAACGGCTGAGAGAGAAGGATGACCGGATGCCTGTAAACCCCGTGAGCTGTGTAGCTAATTCACTGGCGAGATTCTCCCAAGAGTGGTATAACTGATCCAGTTACCAGCGGCTCTCTCATCAGACTGAGTGCCTGACTCACAGGAAGGAGTCATGCTTGTGCCTGTGAACATGTTCCAGAACACATGGCTCGGGAGATGACGGACCCTAGGAAGGGAACTCACTGCTGTCTCTTTGCGAATTTGACGTTGGAATTAAACTACCTCCTAAATACTCATGCTTGTGCTGTGAGACAAACACACCTCTCAGCCTTCATCGGAGAAGCTCCCTTCGGGGATTGGTAGCAGTGGATACAGAGGCTCATGGCTGCTGAGAGCGTGTGACAAATGAGTTCTCAGCCTTACACAGGACATTATGACCATATTGTGTGGTCATAGATGAGGGAGATGGGAAGAATGTACAGCAGGACTGTGAAATACCTGTCATGAGGCATGGCCATGACAATCATGACGTCACAGTAGCTGTGTCCCTTTACTGGGGCTGCAGGAGAGTGGATCTGTTTGCATTCACAGGTAGGAGACAGGCTCCTTTGGGTCTACTCCTGCTTGGGTAACTATTAGCTACTGATGGGCCAGGTGGGTGGGTTCATTGTCTTCAGTTGTGTATCAACTGGTATGTCAAGCAGGTTCCAGCAGATATTTCCATACCCATGGTCATAAAGACTCAGTGGGTCCCAAAACAAAAAAGACATGGGCATGGGGAAGGAACTTGCATGGACCAGGAATGATTGACAGGGTGAGATGAAGGAGAGAGAGTGTAGACAGAGATGGTCATCAGCAAGCTTTATGTCCATGTGTGAAATTATCATGGAATACATTTCCTTAATAAAAATTCTGTCCATCTCAAGGCAACAGACATAAAGTTAAGAACATTTAGGTCAGGGGGGAGGACAGTTGTAAAACATATCTGACAGAAAACCTTTATCCAAAAATAGTTAGAGAATCCCTCCCACTCAAGCTAAAAGGAACGAGAAGTTAATTTTTAAAACAAATAACCAAAGCTGACTGGAATTTTTTTCTACTGTGTCAGACACCAGGAAATGCAGCTTAAAAAATCACAAGACACCACTCTGCACCCCAGGAGAAAAGCCTAAATAGTAACCAGAACTTTTGGAATCACGGGAATAATGTCTCTCAAATCGGTCTACATCCTTTTTAAAAATTCATTTTATTTTCTGTGCATGAATGTTTTGTCTGTCTGTGTATGCGGACCCTCTGGAACTGGGGTGATCGATGTCTGTGAGCCACCATGTGGGTGCTGGGAGCCATCTCTGTATCCTCAATCACAGACTGACCCTTGACCCTCCTAAGTTTCAACCTAGGAATTTACCGAGCAGAAGCAAAGCCTGGTCCTCTCAGACAAACTCACACAGAAATGCCAGTGGTGACTTTATTCTTAGTAGCCTGGAGCCAAACAACCCCATGCCCATCACAAACAAGTGAAGGATCTTTAAGGAATTTGAGAGGGGAAAGAATATGATCAAAATATGTTGCATGAAAATTTTAAATGACGAAAGAAAAAAATGATGGCGGAATCTCGGTGCGGTGAAGCGTTTCTCCGCAATAAATGTGACGGTGGACGGACGCACAAAGGTGAGAACAGCCGTGCTCAACCTGGAGCGTGCATTACCACCCCACTTATACCAAACTCCAGAACAGACAAGGGCTATGGAGGCACGGGATCTGCATAGTCTGAGCTCCTGTTGGAGGCAGAGAAGGCGGTTCTGCAGAAAGATAGGTTAGGGAGTTATGGGTGTAAGGAAACTTTGACAATGATATGTTTCAGAGATAGATTTAAGTTTGGGTTTTGGGTTTTTTAACTTAGAGTAAAGACCTGTCCATCCATTGCAAACTCTGCAAACAATGTGATAGATAGATAGATAGATAGATAGATAGATAGATAGATAGATATCATATATCATAATGTAGTTCTTAAGCTCAATAGATATGCCCTAGTGGAAAATCAAGTGATTCTGAAAACTAGTCATTACCTGTGTATTCTTGCCTGCCTGTGTGGAGGACAGCGGGCTGACGATTTCTCATACTGGGTAGGGAGTTTTGAGAAAAAAAAAAGAAAGAAAGAAAGAAAGAAAGAAAGAAAGAAAGAAAGAAAGAAAGAAAGTAGAGTCTAGCCTGAAGTACTTGGTTGCACTGAGTAGTTCAGTGACTCTTAAAATAAAAATAAAGAAGTAACAGAGGCCTTTATTTGTTGTATATGCTTTATGTTTTAGCAGTTATCATATAGGCATGAACACTCGCACACACGTTTTAAGATCTTCTTACACATGCCAGAAAGGACAAACAAACAAAAAAAAGATTACCTAGGTATGGTAGCCCATGCCTTCAATCCTGGTGCTTGGGTAGCAGATGCAGGAGGATCTCAGTGAGTTTGAGGCCAGCCTGCAGAGAGCTTGTCTCAGAAGAACAGACTGGATTAGAAACAGCTGAGGCAGACTGGCAGGTCTACATGATCAAACCATTTATGAAGAAAAACCTATGGCCCTCTCCCCACCCTAACGTGAGATCTTCTGGACCCCCTCCCCCATGGCTACTGAAGAGAGTGACTCTTCTGCCTGCACCAGCTCTCCTGCTCACTCTTGCACACCCTAGAAGGAGCCTTGTCTTCAAAGTTAATCTGTCAGCTGATCCCACAGGATTTAGAGACACCCCAATACAGAGCGGCTTGGGAGCACACCTAGTGACCTCCTGAGCGCTTCTCTTCCCTCACTTCCTCTTAGGCCAACGGAGCGGTCTAACTCTCTGGAAAATCATGGTGAATGTGTGTCTGTTGGTTCCTGTTGCAGTAAATCTCCAAACCCAATACACCTGCGCAAGGAGCACACAACTCAGTCATAATATTTATAAGCTGCATGCCTACATGGGCCGCGATACACCACTACACCACTCTATTCCCCAGCCGTAAGAGCCCGTGCTCCATGCAGCTTCTCCAGGCTACATGATTCTGCTCTGTCTTCCTCTGTATCCTCCTCTGCCTCTCCTCCTTCCTCTCTTTCCCTCTCTAAAACCTCCAGCCCCACCTTTCCCCTCCACTGCCCAATCACAGGCTCTAGCCTTCATTTGACCAGTTAAAATGGGAAGAAGGTTGACATGAGTACATGATTGACTCCTCATCAGGGCAGCCCCTCTTGAGGAAGCAGAATTAGCATCAAAATACAAATGGCAAACCGGGGCAATCCACAACAGGTGTGAACGTTAGGGAAACCTCACCTCCAGTCTGTGGTTTCCTCAAGATCCGGAGCACTTGGGGCCTCCAGCATTCTGTCTTCAATAAAATTGCTACCCTAATTAGGAGGTATCCAATTCTTCTTTAAAGTGCTGTTGGCAGCTGACACATTGAGAAAATTATCAAAGTATAATTGAACTGGCATTTTGGTAGTGGGGAGAAGAAAAACCTTCACCCTTGCTGTTTTTTTAGGAATAACAAACATTAGGGACTGTGTTCTGTGTCTACGCCTTCCCTCCAGGCAATGAATAGAATGGTCCTAATTATCATCTTCATTAGGGGAGAATCATGAGAGTACAGGAATTTCTAACAGGTCTAATAAGATCTTCCCTGCATGAAGGGATGCTGGCATGCCTTGCTCCATGAGCAGGCAGGAGCGTTGGAACTCATCATATGCTTGAACCTGAATGTTTCTCCTACAACATCACCCTGGGCACCACCTGTCACATCCTTGCCACCGATTCCTCACAACCAAACCCATCCTCCTAACTTTTGCCTGTCCTCCAATCTCCAGGGCTCCAACTTTGAAATAACAACACTTCTTGGTTGCTTCCTCTACATTCAAGTGGGAAGCACAGAAATGAATGGACCAGAACAGACAAAGGCCCTTCCTGGGTAGGCACAATCCAGTGCCAGTGAGATGAAGGGGCAGAGAGCAGAGCCACATTGTAGGTCATGGTGCTTGTTTGCTGATGATGTGTGGAAGCTGAGGAGGGAGGGGTCTGGAATACGTGTCTCTCTCTCTCTCTGCTCACAATGAAGCAACCTTCTACTGTCTCCATTTTGGACATCTGGCCTCCAGAACAGCAACAGAAATGTAGCACATTTCTGCCATCCATGCCACATCCTGTGCAGCTCAGTTAGCTGCTCGGAGGAAGGGACAGAGCCAAGTGAAGTGTATGAGAGAGCATCCGGTATTTGAGCAGTCCCCACTGCCTTGCCAGCTGATTTTAGGCATTTGGGGATTGGTTCTCACATGTATATATACGCACACGCGCGCATACACACACACTGGCAACAGTTACTTAAAAAACCAAGCTGGGCCAGGCAGTGGTGGTGCACGCCTTTAATCCCAGCTCTTGAGAGGCAGAGGCAGGCAGATTTCTGAGTTCGAGGCCAGCCTGGTCTACAGAGTGAGTTCCAGGACAGCCAGGGCTACACAGAGAAACCCTGTCTCGAAAAACAAGCACAAACAAAAACACAAACAAACAAAAGAATTTGCTGGGCAGTGGTGGTGCACGCCTTTAATCCCAGCACCTGGGAGGCAGAGGCAGGTGGATTTCTGAGTTCGAGACCAGCCTGGTCTACAGAGTGAGTTCCAGGACAGCCAGGCCTACACAGAGAAACCCTGTCTCGAAAAAGCAAAACAAAACAAAACAAAACAAAACAAAAAAACCAAAAAACCAAAAAACAAAAAACAAAACGCAAAACAACAAAAAAAAAAACAACAAAAAACAAAACAACAAAAACGAAAAAACCAAAAAACCACGCTGGTCTAACTTCAAGACTTTTGCCCAGCCAGGCCACCTGGTGCCACCAATCAGACGAAGAGGGTTACTACCAGAGAACTGAGGTCACTGGTGTGTCCCAGGCTTTAGCACTGGGAGCCACATGCTGACGGGTGTGAAGTCCTGGAGACCTGTATGAAGTGCAGAAGTGTGGGGCCTCCTGTTCTCCCCCTGGACACACTCTTTATGCTCTTCCCTGCTGTATGACTTCTTTAGCTCTGTGCTGTGCTCATCCACCTGGCCTTTCCTCTGACTTTCCCTCCCTGTGTCAGGATCCTCAGGAGCCTAGACACACCCCTCTTCAGAGACCTCCAGAGAGAACCTTTCGTCCAGTCTTTTCTTCTTTCAATTATTATAATCCACTCCCATATACAACCTTGCAAATGTCACTAGTGCACAAAGTCACGGACCAGGTCCCTAGCCAGGCAGCCGATGTCTGCCTTCTGTGAACCTCTGCTTCTCTGCTTCTCCAGGGACCCCTCGCTTTTCTCAGACCGGCCTCCATGCTTCGCTCTGCTCTCACCTGCTGAGGGCTGCTTCTGAGTTCGCAGCATCTCTCTCCCGTCTCCTGCATTTCCACCTCTTAGCGTTCTATACATACTAAAAAGATCATACTAGGAAACCTGGTTAGGAAAGTCTCCATTTAAGGGAACGTATTCACTGAGTGTTCAGACTGCATGCCATATGACTGATTTTCATTGTCAAAAGTAAGTGCCCCTCCCAGCATGATCCTTAGGGCTGGGAATGAAACTTAACGTTAGAGCACTTGCCCAGCAGGCTAAAGGTCCCAGGTTCTATCCCAAGTGCTGCAAAATCCAAAGCAGGATTCTTCACCGTGCTTCTGCACTGACTTAGTCTGAGATCCGCCTTATTGTATTCCTTTGTGGGTTTTCTTGTGTTGAAAGGAGTCTCATGCAGTCCAGGCTGGCTCCAAATTCTCCATTATGTAAAGATGGTCTTTAACTTCAGATAGACTTATCTCACCCCCAATTCCTGGTATGGCAGGAATGTGCCACTGCAGCCAGTGCTCATCGTGGGACCTTAGACACACAGCCTGTCCTCATTGGGGACAGTGTGGAATGATGACAGGAGGTGAGAATCAGCCTCTCAAGTACTCATCAGCTTTTCACCCTGTCGATCCTATTGACTGTGCCCCCCCCCGCTCAGGCCACTCACGGACCCACGGTGATGTTAATTCAGCCAATACTACAGCAAGTGATACTGACAACATGAACAATAAGAGCATGTCGTGGTCCATTCATTCTGGAGGTCTACAAGACGTTGCTTACGTCTGTAATGCTGTCTATAAAACAAGGGTGATGTTTGTTAGTGTGGATTCCTGTTATGGATGCCATGCAGGTTTGATAATTAATGCAGAATGCTTTTATAGACATAGATTAATAGGAACCAATAGAAAGCACTTTATAGATGTAGGCAGAACATCCCATCAGCAGATGCTAAGTATCCTTCCCAGCCAACTTCAAGCACCAGCTATTCTCGGTATGACACTGCAAGGTGGTACCCAGAGTTGCTACACCAACTAGCTAGCATATGGTGCACCTGCCCGGTAGCAGGGGGAGCCCTGTGCCCTCCAAGGAGTAGCCCCTTGTGGGGCTGTGCCTCATGCGTGGGTGTTGATCCTGTTGAGCTTAGTTGTGGGTCCTGCCTGTCTGCCGCCCCAGGCTGCTGGAACCACGGCTCAAGGGACAGAAGCAAGGGAATTCAACTGAGTTCACTCCACACGGCAGCACCGGGTGGACACCTGGCTATGAGAAGCCACAGAGCTCCTCTCCGAGTGTGGGGAGATCCCAATCTGAGGTCCCGTAAGGGCGAGCTCTTGGGTTGGAGACCCCCGGGCAAGAAGGTTGACGGGGATGGTCTCAAGCCCTTGGGCTCCTAAACGCCACTGAAAAGCCGTGGAAGGGTTGAGATGGGGGCGGGGAGCGCGTATGGGCTGGACGGCCCACAGCCGAAAGGGGTGAGGGGAAAAGCTCCCCTCACTTGGCTGGGTCATGGCTGGCTCGGCTAGCTCTGCTTGGGTTGGTGGCCTCTTCGTGGCTGGAACACAGAGAAGTCCTCCATGGGATATTAGGTGGCAGCTTGTTAGTTGAAGGTCCCCTTCCACAATTCTCCACAGCGGGGGTGGGGGGGGGCAAAGATGAGAGGAAGTCCATGACCTTAAAACGTTTATTGTCAATTGTCATGGTGGAAAGTGGGTAAGCTGTACCCCCTGTTCTCAGGCGGGCCTGAGGTTAAATACTTATTGCAAGTAGGAGGAGGGTCTGGGAAGAAATGCTTAATTGGCTATGCCTTCTGGCCTTTACGTAACTCATGAATACGGAGATCTCTTGACTCTGTGGCCTGTAGCCATGGCCTCTACTCGAGCTACATGACTGACGGCCACAAGCCTTTCTTTGGGAGGGGCTGTGGATGGCTGAAGGTAAGTGAAAGGAACTAGGGCCCAGGAACAAATTTGAACGAACATCTACTATCCCTTTAGGGTCTTTGGGGTTCGAGGCCTGCGCTCGATTATATACCCAGCTGCCTCTCACAGCCCACTACCCCACAGTCCCTGTTTATAGTCTCTGCATTGCACTTTCCTCTTCCCACGCTGCACCATGCCTGCCATGCTGCTTATGACCTTCCTGGGAGTTCAGTGTACCTGCCATGGTCCTGAATTCTATTCAGAATTCAGAGATAATGCTCAGTTTCATCCTGTGTCAGGCTCTTGTCCAGATGCTCTGTCCTTTCACAGAGCACTTCAAGCTGAATTTCCTTCTCGTGCTCACACTATGCTGAGGTTGACTACTGCCCTCCTGCCTGTCTGAAACAGTCTGGTCCCTTCTATTTCTGTCCATTTCAGATTCCTCTGCCTGCTTCCCTAGCTCCAGGCTCTTTAATCTAGCACTCAACCACTGTTGGGATGCTCCTCAAATTCTGAGAGGGGAAAACCAGTCCAGAGAAACTTTGTTCCCAGTCATATGTTAGACAGTGACAGGGCTGACATTTAAGTTCATATTTTTCTGCATTCAAGACTCACCTACTGCCATCACATGGCTTCCCTGAATCCTCAATTTCACTAGGCCAGTGAAGGTTTAGGTTTCTCTAGATATGCCATAAGAAAGCCTAGTGGGTTCTAGATAGGTCTACTTACCTAGCACCCTGGCCTTTAGCTGTGTTACATTGCTTGGCCTCATCAGAGGGTCTCAAAGCCTAGACATTCCAGTTGGGGCATAGAGAGAAGTGGATATATTTCTGTCTCTCCTTTACTCCCCCTGCTCCCAAGAGTGATGGCCTATACACACAACAAGACTAGCTTGAGAAGCAAGATTAAAATGTAACAGTAGAACATACGCATGCATTTTATCAGAACCAAACAAATTGTGGCTGTAAAAACCCCATTGCTGGGATTGTGGGCTTCTTTGAAATCCTATGTCTGTTTTTTAATGTATCTCTATTTTGAGAAAGAAAGAGAGAGAGAGAGAGAGAGAGAGAGAGAGAGAGAGAGAGAGAGAGAGAGATATTGAGTCAGCTTTCCATTCACTACTTGGGGGAGAGCACTGAGGAGGGAGTCACAGCTAAATCCTGGGTAATGAAAGGATGGGGTTTATGTCCTGGATTAGCACATTGATTAAAAAAGCAAGTTCTCCAGTCTTGAGGAGCCACACCCACCCAAAGCCCCATCCACAGATCCAACCACAACCCCACCAACCACTAGCCAGTTATTTCTTGGGGTTCTGTCCATCTACTTATTTGATACACTCAGTCTAAATTGTTGTGCTTCAGACAGTTTGTTTAGGGGCATGAGAGGCAGAAGAAGGCATCTGAAATCAGCGGCTGACGTGCAAATTCGAGAGTCGACCCAGAGTTAACTCTCTCTGTGATAAACAGCACAGCATCCCACCTGCTCCCCTGGTAACACTGAGCAGGACCATGCAGCTGGGACTCTCAGCCCACAACTCAGTCCTCCTCACCTCAGAACGACCTCTTCCTCCTGTCACTGTGGGGTCTCCTCACTGAACCTCTACTCTGAAGCATCTTACCCCAACCTATGACTTCTCTTTATACCAGCAACACCCAAGACCCCGCTTCTAGGTTTCATTAATCTTTCCTGTCCTAGAATTATATGCCTGACACCCTTCCAGCCTGCCAGCCTCATCCGTTTCTTTAAAGGAGGTGGGGATGAGAACAAACCTGGACGTTTCATTCAGGGGATCCTCTTCCAAACCATGACAAGATTAAAGACAGCCTTCAGGGAAGGCTCACAGACTTCCCTCAAGCTAAGGTCCCTCTTGATCTTGCCACAGTGCAAGTCCTGACCCTCCATTGTTATTCCCGGTGTAGGCAAATCTTAGTCCTTCTGAAACTTTACTCATCACTCTTTTATGTCTCTCATAACATCAGTGATATATTTTAAGTTTCAAACTATTAAAAGAAGAAAACATGAAATGCATTTACCTACCAAAAAAAAAAAATAAGATTCAAGTTGTCATCTGCCTTTGACAGCCTGGGAAGGTCCCTGTGCTCTGGGGAGCAAGGGCTGCTACATTTTGCAGAGAAATTACTTAATACTGGGAATTTCACACCTGCCCAAATGATCTATGAAGTGTGAGATTATGAACTATAGGTTTTGAATGTTTCATTTTGTTTGTCTCCTTTTCAAAGTCCCAAAATCAGACAGCCCCCATCTGTGTTTCTGAAAGACATGTTCCTTCCAACAAGTAAGACACAGAGAAAACAAAAAACAAAAAAAACCCAAAAAACAAAAACAAAACAAAAACAAGAGGGAGAATCATCCGCCCAGGGTCTCCTGAAAGAAAGCACAAGCTAAGGAGGTAAAGTCTGCTTTCTATGTGAGTGCTGGGGGAAAGATGGCTTCCCTGGACTGAGTGCAAGATGCTGTGTAACAGCACAAGACTGTCAGTTTCCACACATGAACTAAGTAGAGAGAAAATATGAAAGGGAAGAACAAGATGACAGAACACAAACCAGCGTGACTTGCCAAGATGAGACAGAATGACTGGCTAAAGTAGACCGGGATTGAAGTGGGGTGAGTGGCTAAGGAAAACAAAATTCATTCTGGAATGAAAATGGCACCACTTTTCCTAAAACTAGTGAATAATTATAACATCGTTAGAGAATGCAAAGTTCAAAAACAGACGCTAATTGCTTTCTTAAATGGGAGCAATGAACAGACACTGAAATTGAGAACACACATCTTTTACATTCACACCCCCAAAATGAGACATGAAGACGCAAACCTAATAAAACATGTAGATGGTCTGTGGGGAGACCTTCAGAACCTGATCAAAGAACTCAAAGAGAAATTAGACAAATGGATGACAATCCACGTTCACAGATAGCGAGGCTCGGGTACCATGATGTCAGCCTCTCCAGCTTGATCTGTAGATTTGAATAAATGTATCGAAGTTCCAGAAACACACTTGGAGGATGCCAACAAAAAACTCAGAATATCAAGTTTAGTATGGATGGAGAAGGAAATGAAAGATTGACATTTCTATTGCACTTTAAAGACACAGTAATTAAGACAATACAGGGTTAAGGGGAAAGATGGTTAGTGACTGATGGAGTGGAATAAAATTTACAAACATTCACAGATGTGATCAACCAGTCCTACCACAAAGGAAGAACAATAACATGGTATAAAAAAGATTATCTTTCAGCAAGTGGTTCTAGAACAACCAGAAATTCACACAGGAAAAAAAAAAGCCAGACACACACTTGATATTCCTCACAGGAATTAATTCAAAATATACAGCCCAGTAATTGTTCATTTTAACTGTCTACTTGCCACTATCTAGAATCATATTGCAAGAGATTCTTGATGAGGAATTATCTAGATTATGTTAGTCTGTGAGTGTATCTGTTGGGGCTTGTCTCGATGACGACTTGACATAAGAATATCTTGCCCACTGTGGGCAGCACCATTCCCTAAGTGGTTTCCTGAAGTATACCAGACAGGAGAAATATAGATGAAAGCATGAAGGTAATATGTGTGCATTAGTTTCATGCGAGTGGCTACTTAAATTTCTGCCTTAAGCTCCCCTCAGAGATGGACTGAAAACTAAAATCGTAAGCCAAATAAAACCCTTCTTCCCCTAAGTTTCTTTTTGTTAGGACACTTTGTTACAGCAACAGAAACAAAATTATAACATGCTCAAACTGAAAACATCTTCAAAGACAAAAATCAAAGAATATCTGCATGACCTTGGGGTTTCTAGCAACTTCTCAAACACACCAGCCACCAAACCACACTCCATAAAAGAAAATCTATAACTTCCTTACATTAAAATTTGCTCTGCAAAAGATACTGTCAGCTTAATAAGGAGATGGCCCTCAACTCAGGTGGGAATATAGGAAGATATGCCTAACAAAAATGAGGCTGCGTAAAACAGCTAAAGGCCACTCACAGCTGATGAACAGTGTGGCCTCTCTCACTGGAAAGTGGGTGAAAGTCCTTCAGTGGTGCTTCATCAAGAAAGATAACATGGTGGCTGGAGAGATGGCTCAGTGCAATAGAACTAGTTGCTATTCCAGAGGACCTGGGTTCAATTCCTAACACCTACATGGCAGCTCACAATTCCAGTTCCAGGGTATCTGACACTCCCTTCTGGCCTCTGAAGGCACCAGGCATATGCCTGGTTCACAGACATACATGCAAGCCAAACACTCCTATGCATAAAGTAAAATTAGATACATCTAAAAAAACAGTTAAATCAGTTAAAGGATAAAGTCAACATACATATTACATGAGCGCATGAAAGGTAGCTCTATATCCAAGCACCTTACTGGGAAATTCAAAATAACACAGTAAACAGGCTGCAGAATGCACCTAAAAGAAAAGGCAAGTTGTAAGTGGGAAGAAGCTATGACCTCTCAAACCCAACCCCCAGTGACATACATCCTCCAGCAAGGCCACACCTCCTAAACCTCTCCAAGCAGCATCTCCAACTCCAAAGCAAATGTTCAAGTACCTGAGCCTGTTAGGGACATTTCTCATTAAAACCACCACACTGCATGAGACAAAGAACACAGCCCATACTATTTACTCACATAATTTTAAAACTATATCTGTTCAAAAGCCTGCACATGAACATTTACAGAAGCTTTATTCACAATAATAATTTCCAAGACTGGGAAGCTACAAAGAAGCCTTTCAGGAGGTGAAGGGGTTAATAAACTGTGTTCCTGCAGCCAGTGGAATATTATTCAAAACTAAAAGGGATGGACGGTCACAGCACGGAGTAGGTAGGATGGAACATTAAATGCATTACACAGAAGAAAGAAAGCCAATCTGGGAAGATGATACAATATCTGACTCCTGGTATCCAATATTCTGGATGGCGGGAAACTACTGTGATCATGAAGCAAGATAGTGGTTGGCAGAGGTTAGGAGGGAGGGAGGAACGACTGCTGTGAAAGCAACTTGTCTTACTGCTGTGACAAAAGAATGGAGAAAAGCCCTGTAAGGAAGGGTCTACTTGGCTCAGGATATGTAGGTTCAATTCATTGTGAAAGGGCAGTGTGGCGGCAGGAACAGCTGCTCACACTGCGTACACAGTCCAGGAAGGAGATGATTATGAAGACAGATGATCGATAGATGGATAGATAGATACATCAATATGTAGATAGATAATGGAAGATAGAGATAGACAATTGATAGGTGATAGGTACAGATGATAGATATAGACACAGATGTAGATAGACATGCATATGATTGATAGATGATAGAAGATGAAGATGGATGGATGGATAGATAGATAGATAGATAGATAATAGATAGGAAGATAGACAGATGATAGCAGGCAGACAGACAGATGTTAGATGAATAGATGATGATATTAGACAGTCAGACAGACAGACAGACAGACAGACAGATGAAGACATATGTGGATGTGTTTGCTAGCACTCAACTTTCTGTCTCTGGTTCACCTTTTTCTCTCATTTTAGTTTTTGTGGCCGTCGTTCCCTGTGCTTCAGCTACTGATTTTTCGGTTTGTTTTAGAGCCACAGTGGTGTGCTTTTCTGCCTAGGGGTTAAGAATGGAACTGCCAAGCTGCCGAAGCCGAGGGTTACTGTGCAGATATGGCCAAGTCCGAGAACCACACCACGCACAACCAGTCCCACAAATGGCACAGAAATGGCATCAAGAAACCCCGGTCACAAAGATACAAATCTCCTAAGGGGGTGAACTTCAAGTTCCTGAGGAACATGTGCTTTGCCAAGAAGCACAACAAGAAAGGCCTGAAGAAGATGCAGGCCAACAATGCAAAGGCAGTGAATGGACCTTCAGAGGCCATCAAGGCCCTTGTGAAGCCTCAGGCCATCAAGCCCAAGATGCCAAAGGGCCCCAGCCACAAACTCAGCCTCCTGGCTTTCATTGCTCACCCCAAGCTTGGGAAGTGGATTTGAAGCTACATAGTCAAGGGTCGTAGGCTCTGCCAACCAAAGCCCAAGGTTCAAACCAAGGCAGAGGCCGCAGCTCCAGCTAAGGCCCAGGCTTCAGCTCCAGCCCAGGCTCCCAAAGGTGCCCAGGCCCCTGTGAAGGTCCCATAGAAAAGACTCCTGCCAATGTGGAGAGAGTTGGACTGCCGTGACACACCTACCCACACACTATTTGCAGATGACCAGTGTCCTATGCTGTTTTTACAAATAAACTCGAGGCAAGATCTGTTAAGAAAGAAAGAAAGAAAGAAAGAAAGAAAGAAAGAAAGAAAGAAAGAAAGAAAGAAAGGAAGGAAGGAAGGAAGGAAGGAAGGAAGGAAGGAAGGAAGGAAAGAAGGG